>NC_091950.1:282761345-283087178 GCF_031021105.1 Erythrolamprus reginae
AGGAGGCCACAAAAGGGGATCTCATGACCAGCAATGGTTATAAATATGATTCAGTTGCCAAGCATCTGAATCTTGGACATGTGATCGTGGGAATGCTGCAAAGGTCATATGAAAAATTGTCATGAGTCACATTGTAACTTTGAATGGTCACTAAACCAAATGTTGTAAGTTGAGGACTACCTGTACAGTGATGGCGAACCTTTTTTCCCATGGGTGCTGAAAGAACGTGCACGCGCGCTATTGGCATGCGTGAGTGCCCACACCCATAATTCACTGCCTGGGGAGGGCAAAAACAGCTTCCTCCGCCTCCCAGAGGTCCTCTGGAGGCCAGAAATGTCTTGCTTTCCAACTTCTGGTTGGCCCAGTAGGCTTGTGTTTCACCTTCCCAAGTCTCCAAAGGCTACCCTGGAGCCGGGGGGGAGGGTCCCCATCCCCCTGGAGGCTCTTTGGAAGCCAAAAACACCCTCCCAGAGCCTCTGTGCAACTCAAAAATCAGATGGTCAGCACACACATGCATGCTGGAGCTGAGCTAAGGTAACAGTTCATGGCCAGCAGATATGGCTCCGCATGTCACCTGTGGCACCCGTGCCATAGGTTCGCCATCATTGCCCTAGTATATAACTTTTGAAAACTACTGACGAAGGAAAAGAGGAGACCTTTGAGACATTCTAAAATTCAGAGGATCTAAGTCTTCTTGCTGCAGTTCAAACAGGCTCTAAGTCAGGCGTGGGTTGCACTTACCTTTGCCACCAGTTCGCATCGTGATGTTTAGCGCACAATTTTGCTTCCATGCATGCTCAGTAGCAGGATTCTGCCCAAAATTTATTTATTTGTTTGTTTGTTTGTTTGTTTGTTTGTCTGTATGCCACCCTTCTCTGAAAACTCCGGTTGGAGTTTTCTGAGAACTGAGGAAGTGATCAGCTGTGCTTCAGGTGAAGAAATGGCTTGCATTGGCTGCCGATCAGTTTCCGGTCACAATTCAAAATGTTGGTCATGACCTTTAAAGCCCTACATGGCATTGGACAAGATACCTCCGGAACCGCCTGCTACCACACGAATCCCAATGACCGATAAGGTCCCACAGAGTTGGCCTTCTCTGGGTCCCGTCAACTAAACAATGTCGTTTGGCAGGCCCCAGGGGAAGAGCCTTCTCTGTGGCGGCCCCGGCCCTCTGGAACCAACTCCCCCCGGAGATTAGAACTGCCCTCACCCTCCCTGTCTTCCGTAAACTACTCAAGACTCACTTATACCACCAGGCATGGGGGAGTTGAGACGCCTTTCCCCCAGGCTTTTTTATACTTTGTTTTATGTTTGGTATGAATGTGCTGTTTTGTTTTGTTTTATTTTTTTAAACAATGATAGGGTTTTATATGTTTTTTAATATTAGATTTGT
The DNA here is from genome assembly GCF_031021105.1 of Erythrolamprus reginae. Classification (NCBI taxonomy): domain Eukaryota; kingdom Metazoa; phylum Chordata; class Lepidosauria; order Squamata; family Dipsadidae; genus Erythrolamprus; species Erythrolamprus reginae. The sequence goes on from NC_091950.1 coordinate 282,762,739, forward strand.
TCCACTACTATATTGTGTTTATTACTGTTGTGAGCCGCTCCGAGTCTTCGGAGAGGGGCGGCATACAAATATTATTATTATTATTATTATTATTATTATTATTATTATTATTATTATTATTATTATTATTATTAAAAATATAAAAAATAATAAATAAATAAATAAATAAATAAATAAATAAATAAATAAATAAATAAAGGTCAGTATTTATTGGCGGGCGGGCGGGCCCTTTTTCAAGCCGCAGAAGAGGAGAAGCCATCCAAACAGGGAAAAATTTGCTAAAAATTTCAAAAAAACAAATGGCAGTGCCCATGGACTCACACTGACATCACCAGTGGGTCGCTACTGGTTCGGGCGATCTGGTCTGATCCAGGAGGAACCCACCCCTGTTCCAAGTCTCACGACCTGCTTTCTGAGAATCAGCTTAAAGAAATGACTTTTAATAAGCTCGGCGTGAACAACCTAGGAATTATAAGACGTGGCAGAGAAGAAAGATGGTGGTGGGGGAATTAGGATAGCAATCTTCAACTATTTGGAAGGATGTCACAGAGAAGAAGGCCGAGACCTCCCTTTCCAGAGTGCAAGACACAGAATAATGGATTTCAGATATAGGAAGGCCAATTAGAAAAAGCTTCCGAAGAGCAAAAGCAATTTGTCAGTGGAACTAATTACGGAAGGATACTGGGTTCTCTCCTTTCTTGCTGATATTCAGGCATAGCCATATGTCTGCGGTGTTTTAATTTGGCTTCCTGCACAGAGCAGGAGACAGACTTGATGACCTAAGTTGCTCCTTCCAAATCTATTTTCCTCACCGTGTCTAATAAAACCAATGGCCAAAGATCATATCTTGAAGGTGAAAAGGTTATTTTTCATGCCTTAAAAAATACCAGATCAAGGCTCCTTCTGTATGCCGGACTAATTAAAACAATTAGATGGACTTTTTCGGATATGTGATATACACCAAGTTTGTCTTTGTTGCTCTGAATCTTGTCTGATTGGCTCTACTAAAATTTGTGTGTGGGGGGGAGGGCAGGGAGAGTCAGCACTTAGAAATTATTTCTATTTTTGTAATTCTCTTGAATTTGTTTTACCTCTAGTGGTAAAACAAATTCAAGAGAATTACAAAACTCTTGAGGTAAAACTCTTGAGGTGAATCTGTAGAGGTAAAACAAATTCAAGAGAACTGCAAAACTGTAGAAGTAAAACTCTTGAGGTAAAACTGTAGAGATAAAACACTTGAGATAAAATTGTAGAGTAAAATAAATTCAAGGGAACTGCAAAACTGTAGAAGTAAAACTCTTGAGGTAAAACTGTAGAGATAAAACACTTGAGATAAAATTGTAGAGATAAAAGAAATTAAAGAGAACTACAAAAAAAAAAGCCGCCCCGAGTCTTCGGAGAGGGGCGGCATACAAATCTAATAAATACAAATACAAAAATAGAAATACAGTGGTACCTCTACTTAAGAACTTAATTTGTTCCATGACCAGATTCGTAAGTAGAAAAGTTTGTAAGTAGAAGCAATAGGAATCAATGTAAAAGCAAATAATGTGTGCAAACCCATTAGGAAAGAAATGAATGCTTGGAATTTGGGTGGGAGGAGGAGGGGGAAGAGAAGGAGGAGGAGGACAGTCGCTGCTGAAGGAAGAAAGTGAGGTGAGGGAAATAAAAAAAATCCAAAACTTTAACGCTTAAAAAAAAAAAGAGGGATTCTGAGGCGGCCCAGAGCGAAGGGGGCATTTCTTTTCTCTTGGCGCTTTTCAGAGGTTTATTCCCTCTCCAAGCGCCCAGAGAAAGGAAAATTCTTTGTTCATTCTGGATTGCCAAACCCTCCTTAAGTGCCACCGAAAGGCTCTTCTGGCAGCCCAGAAAAGCCAGAGATGGCCAGGATTAAAGGGGGAATGGCAGGGAACTGGCCGGGCCTTCATGCTGCTCTCAAATTTCCTGGGAAATTTTTCTGGGCTCAGGTTCTTAAGTAGAAAATGGTTCTTAAGTAGAGGCAAAAAAATCTTGAACACCCAGTTCTTAAGTAGAGGCGCTCTTAAGTAGAGGTACCACTGTAGTTCCTTAGCTTAGAGCAGGCACAGAGGTGCGCTGCTGCTGGAAAGCCAAATTGAGCATAGCCCTGTGGCTCTGGAACGTGAGTGCGGGATTGAATGCAATTATGCTTCCTGCACCTGTGCAGGTAGCAAAACCGCACACATCCCCACCGCATGCGGGGAAGCAAAAAAACTTGCCAAAACATGCCCACAGCCACATCCCTGTGCATGACTTTGCTACCTGCACAAGTGCAGGAAGTGTAATTGTGCTCAATCCCGCACTTGTGTTCCAGAGCCACGGGGCTCCGCGCAATTAGGTGTTCCGGCGGCAGCCCACCTCTGAGCAGGGGTGACAAATCAAGGCCTTGGGGCTGGATCCAGCCCACTAGGTGTTTATTGTTGGGTTTAACCACTCTACTACATGCTTGCACTGTCTCGTAAACATATATCTATGGTCAGGTTGCAATTAACTGACCACTGTGTTACCTTTTGATGACCAAAAGGGGCAGGTACTCTGCAGACTATATAAACCTCTGCAGAGTAGATGCTCCTCCCACTTTTTGATCCTCTTTTGGATTTGATTACCCTTCCTTTTCACCTCCTTCCACCTCCTCCATTGCCCTTGGCTGAGGACACATGTGTGAGATGAAATCCAAAGCAATCCTCACACATGGGACCATCCAGAAATTATTAATATGGACTGGAATATAAGCTTATCTGCCTGCAACCTGTAATTGCATGAATCAACAGAATTGTAAGTAAAGATTGTATTTTTCATCTTTATGAAAGAGTGATCATTCATTGCTAACAAATGGGATTCTGAACCATGTGTTATTTCTTGCTATGCTAAATCCGCTGCAAATTAAGCCAGCTGAACTCTGCTAATACAAATAATATTAATAATAATCAAAATACCCAACATTTATTACATTGATCTGGTCTGCAGGGCTGTCCTGGAAACAGCAAAGGACCAGCCTGCAGTGCCTTTGCTAATGAAAATGGAACTCACAAGGGCTGTGTGCGGCCCTCAGGGTTCCATTTTTGCTGGCAGAGGGTTGCAGGAGGCTGTTGCAGCTGAAAAACAGAGCTTGGGAGCCTGCTTTTACTGTCAGAGCGCTCAGGCTACCACACGTGCCCTCGACATGAGTGATGTCAAGCTGGCCATGCCCACCCCATCCCTCCCTGAGGTTAAACACAACCCTCATACAGCCCTCAATGAAATTGAGCTTGACACCCCTGCTTTAGAGGTAAAACTAATTTCAAGACAACTACAAAAATGTAGAGTCTGAATCAATGAAGTTTGTGATGAACTTTCATACATTGTTGAAACAGTTGTTATAAAGTAGAGTAGAAATTGATGGAAGTATTAGATATATAGAAAGTACAGGTCTTTCCCGACCCCTGGGCCAGGTATTAAAAATAAATGTAAATGGATTTAGGGGGAATTAGAAAAATGAAAACTATGGATGATATGAAAAAGGGAAGATCCTCTTTTGCCCTTCACCAGAAAAAGTTACTAATGTCCAGTTATGAAGAACAAAAACAAAAAAACCCTCCCCAAACCAGAACGAAAAGTTGAAAAGTACAGTAATCTCTAGCAGTATCCAAAACTAAGCTACCCTTTCTCTGCTGTGAAACTCTGAATTACCACTAGATGGCAGCAGGTTGCCTCTTTCCTGCCATCCAGTATTAGTTAAACTGTCAGTCATTCTTTGAAAACAAGTTATACAACAAAACGAACCATTTCATTTACAGGAAAAATTATTGTATAAGCTGAGTGCCCCCCACCCACACAAATGAGGTGCCCCTCCCCATCCCAACAATTATAGCTTTTCATGGTAAATATCACATCACTTCACCCTAAAAAGTCCTGGAAATGATATTACACAAAATCAATATCTCTGCCAAAAACAATATGAAAATGAACATTTCATTCTGTGTTGATTAAATTTCCCTCTGTTGCCAGAACTTTATATCTTTCCTTAAGCTTTTCCTTTGAAAGGTGATCTCCGGTCCAACATAAAAAATATTTCTATATATGCAGAATCTGGCTCTTTCTGGTGATTACGAAATGGGGTCTAAATTTCCTACTGTAAAACTTAGTAGGATATAAAAATGGAATTGATTATTCCAGTTTGAACGATGATTGTTTACAACTGCTGTGGATGACCCACAAAATTAGATACTTATAAATCAGACTGACTTTTCAAAAATCAATGTCCTTATTAATATGGATAACTCTGCCGGCATTATGGACTGGGCCCTTTGTTGAAAATACTTTCTTTTAAAAAACACTACAGATGTTTTCATGTAAAAACCTAATCTGATTTTATTTTTCCAGACTGCTCGTGCTATTATTACTATTGGTATTGCTGCTACTGCTACTTTTATCCTACAGCTGTTGCTAATAATAAATCTATTTGGAATTAACCTTGGGCTTTGTGTAAAAGTCCAGATGACCACTAGATAGTAGCAAAGGTGTGGGGGGGGGGGCATTGTGTACAGGAACATTTGCTCAGTTTATGGGCAGAACCAGGGGTGGGCAATTAATTTTGCCATGAGAAATTGGGATGGTCTTTCGTAAACTACTCAAGACCCACCTATATCGCCAGGCATGGGGGAGCTGAGACACCTTCCCCCGGGCTTTTTATATTTTATGTTTGGTATGTATGTGTTGTTTGGTTTTAAATATGATAGGGTTTTATATGATTCTTTTAATATTAGATTTGTTTCATTGTAACATTGTTTTTATTATTGTTGTGAGCCGCCCCGAGTCTTCGGAGAAGGGCGGCATACAAATCTAATAAATAATACTAATAATACTACTACAGTACTAATACTACTACTACTAGTACTACTACTACTAATAATAATAATAATAATAATAATTATTATTATTAGTAGTAGTAGTAGTAGTAGTAGTAGTAGTAGTATTTAGAGGGCCGGAGTAATATAATTAACTCAGTTCTACCCAATACTGTAAAGACCCAGACCCTGGCCTGACCTAAACACCCAGACCCACTCTACAGACCCCTAATTGTTTGCTTTGCGGCAACATGGTACACCATAGTCACTGCGCTGGAGTGTTTGCGTGGTTTCTGTGCTTGGCCACTCTCGGTAGGAAGTTGGGGTCCAGTCCAGTGCGAAGATGAAAGAGCTCACCGCGTCTGCCGGGACTCCTCCGATTCCTGCTTTCCTCATAATTCATCAGGAAAGCAGGAACCGGAGGAGTCCCGGCAGATGCGGTGAGCTCTTTTATCCTCGTACTGGAGTGGACCCCGATCTCTGCGGGCTGGTCACAGATAGAGGGCAGGCTGGATGCGGCCAGCAGGCTGCCCCTAGCCCAGGTCTTAGTAGCGTCCAGATGAGAGATCCCACAGAAAGTTATGGAGAATAACAGGGTTAAGATCCTGTGGGACTTCCAGGTACAAATAATCAGGAAACTACTAGACAATCAAACATAGTAGTCGACCCTGACCCCAAAACAACAGTGATGATAGATGTAGTGGTGCCAAGTGATAGCAACATCAAGAAGAACTATAAAAAGATGGAGAAGTATCAGGGCCTAAAGTAGGAATGTGAATGATCGGCCATCAGAGGCATACCAGGATGGTATTATTGGCATAAGTGTTAAGCCCAAGTCCCCAAACAACATGACAAAATCCAAAATGAGTCTAAGCCTTTATTTGCTTACACATAATGGACAGAATCTTGCCAAATTAAAGCTATAACCCGTCTACCATGGTAGATACATTCTGAAGCAATCTCTTAATTTGAACTTCCCTCTGAAATGTACTATCTCCTCCCTGGGAAAGATCAGTGCTGCCAAGATTCCCCTACATGCTTCTCTGGGTGCACATTCCATGAACAAGAATGTGACTTATTAGCCCAATCCTATAAATCTGACATCTGAAGAGGATTCCCATGTCCCGCCAACCTGTATTGTATAGTCGACGGGACCTGGAGGAGGCCGATTCTGTGCGATCTAATAGGCCTTTGGGAGGTATGTGGCAGGAGACGGTCCTATAATTAGGCAGGCCCTAAGCCATGTAGGGCTTTATAGGTGATAACCAACACCTTGAATTGTGACCGGAGACTAATCGGTAGCCAGTGGAGCAGGCGGAGTGTTGGTGCTATATGGGTACACCCATAACAGCTTGCACGGCTGCATTCTGGACTATCTGCAGTCTCTGAACTATCTTCAAGGGTAGTTCCTTGTAGAGAGCCTTGCAATAATCAAGACGGGAGGTAATGAGGGCCTCAGTGACTTTGTGCAAGTCCTCCTGGTCCAAATAGGGCCGTAACTAGTGCACTAGGTGAACCTGGGCTAAGGTCCCCCTTGGCCACAGCCAAAAGGTGGTGTTCCACATTTAGCTGTGGATCCAGGAGGACACCCAAGTTACAAACCCTATCTGAGAGGGTTAGAATCTCTCCCCACCTCAAACAATGGATGGACAGATGGAACAGTCCTTCTCAGGGAATGCCTAGAGCCAATTGGTTTGTCTGGGTTCCCATCCAGACCCTAACAGCTTCCAGGCACCGGCACATCACATCAATTGGACTGCTACCACATTTTCAATTGGGGGAAAAAAAATCACCTTATAGTATTCTCACATGATTTGGAATGTGAAGCTTAAATTCCAGATATTATTAAATTTTGGACCTTCCACAACTGTACCATTTTTGGGAGAAGCTGTTTTTGCCACTGTTGCATAACTCGCATACTTCTTAATTAAGTTCTTCTAACACTTTGCGAGACCCCCCTTTGAGAGCTGTCTCAGAACTGGGAACTTTCAAATGGAGTAACTGCAATAAATACTGGTAGGAAGTGTAGTAAATATTCTACTCTGACATTTCTCTCACTGCTTCAAACAGTGAGCCTGAATATCAATTAATATTAGATGGTTAATTAAGACCCATGATTTTGTTTCAATGGGGTTACCATGTCTGGAATGCAAAAATCTGGGTGGTTGCTGGATGGAAGCAAAGAGAGTAAGAAAAATTAAGATTTTTATATTCCAAATACTGTGAAATTAATTTAATATATTTCATTGTAACCAGCCTCCAAGAATCCTTTTAAAAGCTTGCTCTGATTGGTTTCTCCTTTTATTCTGATAATTTGCTTAATGTTGTAAAGTGGACCCTTGCAGGCATGGTTTATGTTCTGTTTTATCAGTAAATAAATAGGTGTTGAGTCTTTTACTCTCCAAAATTGGACTGTTATTGTTCAGTGTGAAATCGTATCTGACTCTTCATGAATCATGGACCATAGCATTTCAGGTCCTCCTGTCCTGCCTCCTGGAGGTTTTAGCCTTTTGCACCATCCATGCGCGGGGGGGGGGGGAGTTGGCAAGGAAACTGGAATGGGTTATGTTGTGACCTGTCGGCCACTTGCCCCTCCAGCAACCAAATTAGAGGAGGAAGAGGAGTGGGAGACAGGATCAGCTTCAGGACAACCTGAAATCTCTGAGGGGGAAGAGGGAATGGAGGTGGCAGAGAGAGAGAGGCAGAGGCAGAACCTGGGCCATCCATCAGCCCTCAGATGGAGAGTCAACAGCCCCCAGGTATGGAAGTAGTTGATGAAGAAGAGTAACAGCTGGGTCCAGTGCCAGAGAAGAGCTGTGGAAAGCTGTGGGCCAATCCTGGGGAAGGAAGAGCTACCTCTGCTAGTGAGGCCCCACTCTAGCTCTGGGGATAAAAAGCAGGGGGCAGTGATGAGTAGATGCGGAGACAACTATTCATCTTCCGGCTGGCCGGACTTGTTTTCCTGCAAGATAAACTTTTTGCCGGAGCTGCTGGTATTCCTAATAAAGAAATCTTTTGAGTTCATGTAAGAAGGTTTGTCGTGTTTGGGGAGTCGGGTCAGAACAGGTTGCCATTTCCTTCTGCAATGGACCGTGTTTTGTCAGAACTTTCCACAGCCATAGCATAGCTCATCGTTTCATTCAGCTACCCAAGCACCTTCACACCACAAGGCAGTAATCCATGATGGACCACAAAAAAAAAAGAATATTTCATTTATTTCATTTCATTTATTAGATTTATAGGCCTTACACATGTTTTTCAGCCAACGTTAATCTGGTGAAGACTTTTCATATTTGTCTCTCCATTAGAAATGTTGAGAAAGTATTCATGAATGCAAAATATACTGCCAGAAGTGAATCAGACCTTGCCAGTCTTAATTCACTTTGATGCAAATCACAAATAAAAAGCTATTTGGCTTCCAATCTCAAGCTATGGATGGGTAAGCCTCAATATTGCACAGTGAAATGTGAAACTAAAACCTAGGGAACTGCAAAAAAATGAGAAGAAAAATGAAATACATTAAAGGTAAGCGGAAGACGGAACAGTTCCTTTTGATATTTATTTCTTACAAATATTTATTTTTCTTCTTGGTTATGTTTGCTTCAGGCATGGAATGACTAGCTAATTTGTCCAGGGGCAGCCCCTTTTTAATAAACAAACAGCATCATGGAACCAGATCTTCCGAAGGTCTAAGGCACATTGCATCACAGTTTATATGGCACAAACAAATTCTTTTTTAATTAGGAGAATTAACCTGTCTTGCCCCTCAAGGAAGCTTGACATATTTCCTCCAAACTGAATGAAGGAGTATTTGTAACTTTATTTATGATGAAGAAAGAGGAAAACCCACAAGGTTTAATTGCAAGCTGAAAGCACAAGTGGAGGCAAAGATGGGAGGAAGGTGTCACAGGAACAGTGCCCTATTTGAGGAAGAGCCATTTGTGCTAACACAGCACTAAGGATGTGCCATATGTTCTTTGTGTACCCAGCTTTTATATTAGAAAATGCTTTTTAGAAGCAGACATGAAGACATTTACCCATAAGGTTTTGGTATGAAAACTATGGCAAATTATTTTGCATGTATTTTTGAAAAAGGATTCGGAATACATTTACAGCATGTTTCAAATGATGCAAGAAGAATTGTTAAGCACACATATTGCTGGATGTCATTTAAGGGAAGCCCAAGCAATTTGACCCAAGGGGAATATGTACAACTAGGCAACTACATTGGTATCATGCTGTAATGCAGGGTTAGGGGAAGTTGGCTTTCTATGACTTGTGGACTACAACCGCCAGGATTCCTGAACCAATCATGTTAGTTCAGGAATTTGGGGAGTTGAAGTCCACAGGTCATCGAAGAGCTAACTTTGCCTACTTCTGCCATAATGGCATCAAAACATCAATGGATGTCATGATATCACCACACAACACACCACAACTCATTATGTCACAACGTTCATATGTTGTAGCATTCGCATAACCCTAATCCACATCTGTCCTAATTTAATCCATTTTCTCTCTTTCCCTGCCCTTCCCGCAAACAGCTATGGAACCAAGTCCCCATGATTGGATATTCGAAATGTCACTCCAAGCATGGTAATGTGGGACAACTCCTACTTTATGACCTGGGGTGAAGAAGGACTTGGGACAGCAATTTGAGAAGTACTTAACATTTTACTTTGTCAGGATATTAGTAAGTTTCCTTAGTAAACCTAGGATGCAATTTATAGTATAGAATGCAAAAGATTTTTTTTAAAATTCAGAACAAATACATAATCCTAATTAAGGACAAGTAGATTTCTATCCATCTCAAGCTTCAGTCTTGCCCTTTCACTCTGCTTTTCACAATTTCTGGAGAAGATGAGGAAAAAAAATCCTGGTAATAATGCAACTGTGCCTTTACTTTGTTATCTGTAGCAGATCAGGACATGATTCATCTGTAGGCACCTTGAAATACTGCACAGATTACCAGATGGATAGTATGGATTTGTCAAGGGAAAAAAAACCCTTTCCAAACTGTCCTTATTTTCACTTTAGATTGGTAATTCCTTTATTTGATGCAGGGAAATCTGTGTATGCAATCTAACTTGATTTAATGATTTGACTTGATTTGATTTAATTTTCACAAAATGCCCCATGACATCCTTAGTTACGTGACATGTCCTATTTGGCATGGCAATGAGATCAATAGATAACTAAATATAAAACGGCAGCCACGGAATTCTACATCAAGCTAGATTGAGGCATTCAATATGATAGCATGGCCTGGAGATGGCACATTTTTATCAAAGATTTGCATGATTTGGATGGAAAGAGGGAGAAAAGAAGGAGAAGGACAGCATTTAAAAATTTAAAAATTTAAATAAATAAATAAATAAATAAATAAATAAATGGTACTTTTGAAAAAAGATCTTGGAATAGTGGTTGTCTGCCAACATTAGCCAACCATGTGATGTAGCTGCAAAATAAAATACAAATCTAATAAATAGATAGATAGATAGATAGATAGATAGATAGATAGATAGATAGATAGATAGATAGATAAAAATAAGCTCATGGATTGTTAAATTGTATAGAATTCTTTATTGGCCAAGTGTAATTGACACACAAGAAATTTGTCTTTGGTGCATAGGCTCTCAGTGTACATAAAAGAAAAAGATACATTTGTCAAGAATCATGAGGTACCACCAGTAATGGGCAGGCAAAATTTTTACTGCCACACTGTGTGTGTGGCTTATTTTGTGGGTGTGGCTTGATGGTCATGTGACTGGGTAGGAATGGCTTGAACAATCATCATCGTTCAAGTGAACTGTTAAGTCATCGACTTACATCCTCACCAGTGTTGCTCTCTGGAGTGACAATTTGCTTTGTGTTTCCCGCGCTATTCTTCCTGGGTTGCCCCCTGCCTCAGGTTGGGTAGCTAGACGAACATGTGCCAATCAGCTGTTGAGAAAAGATGGGGAGGAAATGAGCCCCCTGCAACACCTGCAGGTGCTGGTCTCCCTGCTGCTTTCCGAGGAGGAGGAGGAGGGTGGGATAGTCATCTGGAGCTGGGCACACAGCTTCATTTATATTGTGATCCACCCCGAGTCCTTGCATAGGGGCGGCATACAAATCCAATAAATAAATAAATAAATATATTTCCAATGGTGGAATTGCGTTCCACCCCAGCATGCCTGCTGCTCTCCCCTGGGCACAACACTTAATGACTGTCAAAGAGTACAAATAAACAATCAGGAAGATTATCAACAGAAGAGCCCTACTCAATTTGCTGGAAGCAATTGTTCCATTATATTCAGCATTGCTCAGATCACAGGTTTCTTCATTTTTAAGTTGAGTTCGGACCATCGCATTTTGAATAGTCCTCCGAGTCCTTGGAGAGGGGCGGCATATAAATCCAATTAAATAAATAAATAAATAAAATTAATAAATATGGTAGGTGAACGGAGAGCAGTGGTCTAGCAAGAGCCCTAGACCGACTTACAAGTAGGTGAGCAAGTATTTAGCAGCCAACAGCCAACATGAATTGTTGTATTGATTCCTTTGTTCAGATGAATTATACAATGTTTTTCTCAAGATAACAGCATTACTAAGCTCTCCTTGATTTCTCATTTGTTTCCAAGAGGTGAATTACAAGTTGAAAGCAATTTACTGCAGAATATTATCAATTCCTAAGAACTGTGAATTCGCAGGAAGAATATTATAGTGAACAGGTAATAGGATCAGGGGTTATGTCGCCAGATCTGATTGTAATTTGGGTTAGTCAACCAAGACTAAGACAATCGTTTCAGGTCTTGTTCTTTAGCTGTATGACATAAATACAGCTTTATTATCAGGCCATTAAAATATTCAGCAGCAATCTCTCAAAAAGGTTTATTTTTAATTCCACCATTTCTCCTAGACCCCCACAAGTTCTTTACCATTTTTCCAAGTCAAAGTATTACTCAATTTCTATCAACATCTTTTCCATGACATTCTGCCAAGTCTTGCTATACCGTACTCAAACAAATAGGAATACCCAGCCCCAACAGCATAGTTACATAAAACTTTCTGTCCTGAGTATTTTTATTTCCTGGAAACATTTGTAATATTTATGCCTAGTTGGCAAACAAGTTTAAGATTAAGTGAATATGTTTCCAATAGAGATTGGCAGAACATTTGTCAAAGCAGCTAGATTAGGTAGTACTGTACTGAAAGTCAAGTACAGACTGTGGGATAATGAACAGCCTGGATATTTAATTCTTACTGAATAATATACTTTGTAACATCAGCAATAACTCTGTATTCAAGAGCCACAGGGATTTGATTAGAGGAGATGCAGGCAGAAACAAAAAGTAGTTGGTGGTCTTTTCTCTTAAGAGACTATTTCTTTAAACAAGTCAAACAGGACAAACTCTGCTGATTTATCATCAGCCTGTATTTCAGTCTCTGGGCAAAGTGCCATAGATTGCAGATCAAGGCTATTGAGTCTATGTATGTATGTATGTATGTATGTATGTATGTATGTATGTATGTATGTATGTATGCATGCATGCATATATGTATATATGTGTGCCGATAGATAGATAGATAGATAGATAGATAGATAGATAGATAGATGGATGGATGGATGGATGGATGGATGGATGGATGGATGGATGGATGGATGAATGGATGGATAGATAGATAGATAGATAGATAGATAGATAGATAGATAGATAGATAGTTTTTATAAACAGAAAAACAGAAACAGCTCCCTTTTTAAATGTCAAAGGGATTTTCTGGTACACACAAGGCACAGGTTAAATGCAATCCAATTGCTCACCTAATAACTGGGAAATTGAGTCTAATTCTAAAGTCCAGAGAGTCCACACACAATCTTGAACAGCACAAAAACCACGATCTTGACGAAACAATGAATCAGATAAACTGCCATGAGGCTAAAACACCAGGTTGCACTTTTATCTGTAGCACTAATTACAGCAGCCCCACCCAACGACAGGTGGCCTCATTTTCTCTTCTAATAATCCTTCAGTTGTTGTCTCCTATGCATCACTCTACACATGCATGGATGTGTCATTAATTCTTGTACTGAATCCAAGGATGATGCAGATGATTGATCTACTCCTGGGCTATCTGCCAAACTCCCTTCTTCCCTGTCACTCATGCTTCCTTGGTCAGAGGAGGTTTTGTCGTCAGATTCCATCAGGAGCAAAATAGGCCTGCGGCATGTGGATGTTTCCCCCCATATCCATCTGTACATTCCTTGGGGCAGGAGCTGGGCCAGAGCTAACCATAACAGACAGACAGACAGACAGACAGACAGTTAGATAGACATATAGATATAGATAACACATAGGCGCGCACACACATACACACACATATACATATACACATACATACATACTTGCATACATACACAAACTTACCAAGAACTGATAAAAAAATAAAGGGAGACTAGTATAGATCTATTTCAAGGTATTTAGCTCAAGCTAAATATCTCTCATCAACTAGCCATACCCTTCTAGGATTCAAACTTGGGCTGCTTGCCTTGGTAGGCAGTATACATATATAGATATACATGTATGTGACCAGATGCCCCACTTTTGGCAGGACAGTCCCGCTTTTGAGCAATTTGTCCAGCATCCCATGGCATTCTTAAAAAGTCCCAATTTTTTAAAAAACGGGACATCTAGTCACCTTACCTAGGGGTCTTGTGAGGGGAGGCATCTGCCTTCGCCCCCTCACTGCAGAAGTCAGCAAGGTGAGGCAGGCGGGGCGGGCGGGGCCGGTGGGTGCAGGGAAGCTGTTATTGGGAGGGGCAGATCAGCCATCGCGGGGCTCCAAGGGTGGATTTCTCTCCCTTTGGGGTTGCAGCCATTGGATGGGGCAGAAATGGCTGGAGGAAGGAGGGGCAAAGAGAAGCAGTAGCAACAGCACAAAGTTGGAAGCTCTTAGAAGGGGGGGTATGGAAGGGAAATGAAAGTTCTCTTGGGGGGGGTGGAATAAAGATGTCAACATCCTTTCTTCTTCTTTACCTGCGTCCAGGTAAGCTTACAAAAGAGGACCAGCACACCTGGAGTTTTTCATCAGCTGCAGCTTTGAGGGCTCTCAATTCTTCCCCCCTCCCATCTGAAATGGCACACAGACTTTCTTTGCCCTCCTCCCATTAATCCCTTCCCCAGACTTGGTTTGACCCAGAACTCCCAAGGTGGGGCTCCTTCTCCCTTGCAGCTGCCTGCTGAATAGCCAGTAGAGGATCAGCCTAAGTATCCCCTCCTGGAGCAAACCCCCTCCCTTCTGCCTCTCACACTGGCAAAAGGCAGAGTGTTGTCCTTGGGAAGTTGGAACGGTGTGGTTGTTGTCTGACAAGGGAAGAGGGTTGTCTGTGCATGAGGGAGAGATTAGTTGTTTGGGGCAAGTTTTCTTTCTGGGTGAAAAAAAGTGGTTGGAAGAAGAGTGGGCTTAAAGCCAGGGAGCAAAGGAGAGGGAAAGTGAGGGCATTGGGGAAGGAGGGGTCATCCGCCCCCAGCAATGGTGTCCCGCTTTACCGGGGTTATAATCTGGTCATTTTAATATACATGTGTGTGTGAGAGTCTTTAACATATTTTTGCTGATAATGAAAAAGAAGAGAGACTAATATAGATCTATTTCAAACTTATTTTGCTCTCATCAGCTAGCCATATCCTTACTGGGATTTGAACCTTGGGAGCCTTGTAAGGCAGTAGCTTTAACCTCTAGACCACAGAGTCTCCTCCTCTCACCTTGTACCCGGGGAAAATTTTCATTATCAGCAAAAATATGTTACACATATAGAATATAGTTATAATTTTATAACTATAATTTATAACTATAATTTATAATTTATAATCTTTATAAATTTTAAAACATTCTGGAGATCGCAATGGCTTTTGCCTCTTCATTTATATATATGAAGGTCCTGGCATATTTGGGTTTCTTCCCATGTAAGTTTCAAAGATTCCTGGCGACGTTTCGACAAAGTCCCATTCATCATCTTCATGATGAGTGGGACCTCATCGAAACGTTGTCAGAAATCTCTGAAATTTACACGGGAAGAAACCTGAATATGCCAAGACTTTCATACCCGTACCCATGAAAATATATTTGTGTGTGTGTGTGTGAGAGAGAGAGAGAGAGTGAGTGTGTGATTTTTTGTCGAGCCTGAAATAGATCTATAGTAGTCTCCCTTCCTTTTCATTATCAGCAAAAACATGTTATACTTACATACATACATACATACATACATACATACATACATACATACATACATACATATATATATATACATACACACTACTCAAAAAAATAAAGGGAACACTCAAAGAACACATCCTAGATCTGAATGAACAAAATATTCTCATTGAATACTTTGTTCTCTATAAAGTTGAATGGGTTGACAACATTTACTTATTTATTTATTTGTTTGTTTGTTTGTTTGTTTGTTTGTTTGTTTGTTTGATTTGATTTGTATGCCGCCCCTCTCCGTAGACTTGGGGCGGCTAACAACAATGATAAAAACAGCATGTAACAATCCAATCCAATACTAAAATAACTAAAAAAAAACCTTATTATAAAAACCAAACATACATACAGACATACACATGGTGTAACATGTGAAATTGTAAAGGCCCAGGGGGAAAGAATATCTCAGTTCTCCCATGCCTGACGGCAGAGGTGGGTTTTAAGAAGTTTACGAAAGGCGAGGAGGGTAGGGGCAATTCTAATCTCTGGGGGGAGTTGGTTCCAAAGGGCCGGGGCCGCCACAGAGATGGCTCTTCTCCTGGGTCCCGCCAAATGACATTGTTTAGTTGACGGGACCCGGAGAAGGCCAACTCTGTGGGACCTAACTGGTAGCTGGGATTCATGCAGCAGAAGGCAGTCCCTGAGATAATCTGGTCTGGTGCCATGAAGGGCTTTATAGGTCATAACCAACACTTTGAATTGTGACCGGAAACTGATAGGCAACCAATGCAGACTACAGAGTGTTGATGTAACATGTGAAATTGATTGTCAATCAGTGTTGCTTCCTAAGTGGATAGTTTGATTTCACAGAAGTTTGTAGATTTACTATAGGTCATTCTCCTAATCATTTATTGGAAGCAGGAAACAATGTAGTTTTGTCCTAATAAAATGCTTTTCCAGGGAAGGACTTCATACAATGCATGGCTCCAACAAGGCCCAAAAGAAGCCTCATCTCCACACAAACCCTTCAAGTGCAGTGGGGCTCTGTGGCTGCTGCAATGATTGAGAGTGTTTTCTTGGCAGCTCTGGTTCCAGTCCTGACAGCTAGCTTGAATTATCTCAAGCTTTCCAGACAGGAGATAAGGAACTGGGTGATTTAGCCTCTTTCCCTCTGTCTGAGCTGTTCAGAAGTACTTGCCATTAAACCAGGGTCCTGGAGAAAATAATAATAATTAACCAATGGTTTAGTACTTGAGAGAAACTTTGGGAGGAATCAGAAGTATGGCAGAGATTATTTTTAGAAGAGATTCAATTAATCCAGTGAAAAACATGAATATCTTCTTGGGGGAAGTTGGGAGAAGGACAGGAGGTAGAGGAAGGGTCTGCTGTCTCAATGGTGGATATGACCAGGAAGAAAGAGACAAAAACCAAAAAGAGGGAGAGAAAAAGAAATGTGTATTTATATAACATCCATGCTAATAAATATCTGCTTATTTAAAAACATGCTATATACTTTTTTTTAAGTAAAGATTGATCCCTGGTGATTTCATGGAAATATCTCACTTTTTTTTTTGCAAATGTACAGAAGTGTTTTGCTATTTCTGTCTTACAGAATAGATTTTCAGGGAGTTCTTGAAAGCAGCCCAAATCTGCTTAACTAAGTCTAAGTCCAGCTCAGTTAAAAGAGGCACTGCGGCTAGTTGAGGCCCATCTCCTTCTTGGGTCACTCATGTGAGCCTTCTTGGTCCTGCCTTGCAGATGCTTATTGCTGCCAGGAAATGTTGTAATTGAGTTAATGATGGGCTGGAATCTTTTTATACAGTAGATGGACGAAAAGATGATAGTTTGCAGGAAGCACCTTTTAAAAGGAGACAAGAAATTAAAAGATGCTTGCTCCTGGGGAGGAAAGCTATGTGAAACCTAGACAACATACTAAAAAGCAGAGTCATCACCAATAATCGGCTACTGCCCTCATGGGGGATGGACACCGTGGGGATAGTAAGTTTATGCACTATTTATTGAATACTTAATAGTTTTTTATTGTCCTTCCTTCTCTAGTACCTTAGTATGATCCTTAATTACTTTTAAAATAGGAAATAATTAAATAGTATGTTTTACCCATAAATAGTGTTGGGCGAACCGAACTTGCACGATTT
This sequence comes from Erythrolamprus reginae, assembly GCF_031021105.1. Classification (NCBI taxonomy): domain Eukaryota; kingdom Metazoa; phylum Chordata; class Lepidosauria; order Squamata; family Dipsadidae; genus Erythrolamprus; species Erythrolamprus reginae. Next base: position 282,779,921 of record NC_091950.1, read on the forward strand.
TTTTTTAAAATCATGTTCCGGTTCTGCGTTTGTGCTGAGCACCACGAAGTGCTGCCGCACGGCTGTCATCTGCTGAGAAGAGGAGGAGGAGCCAGGCGCCGGTGGCGGCGGAGGAAGGCGAACACCAGGGAGCTGTCGGCCAGTTGGGAGGCTGGGAAGGAGGCACAAAAGGAGCTGGGGAATCCCACGAAAGGATTCCGGGGGCGGAGCTTTGACATCACGTATACCGGCATGTTGCTAAGCATGCCAAGGTGATCACTTCCTGGATTCTGGGGGTGGCACTAGAATAATGGAGGGAGGATGAAATTATTATCTAGAACTGAATTTTTATAGCAATTAAAGAAAATTGAGTAATCTGTTATCATACTAAACCTTGTGAGTTTAGTACAAAACCTTAAAATGTTACTGTGCGCCTCAACAAATAATGCTGTCTATCATTTGTCTTTTTTGTGGCTATTCAAATAATGTGACTTAATCAAATGAAAAAGAGTCCAAGCACCTATTTGAAAACATCTTGATCAGTAATCCACTCCCAGCTAGTCACATGACCTTTAAGCCACCATGGTCACATGACCATAGAAACATAGAAACATAGAAGTCTGACGGCAGAAAAAGACCTCATGGTCCATCTAGTCTGCCCTTATACTATTTTCTGTATTTTATCTTAGGATGGATATATGTTTATCCCAGGCATGTTTAAATTCAGTTACTGTGGATTTATCTACCACATCTGCTGGAAGTTTGTTCCAAGGATCTACTACTCTTTCAGTAAAATAATATTTTCTCATGTTGCTTTTGATCTTTCCCCCAACTAACTTCAGATTGTGCCCCTTGTTCTTGTGTTCACTTTCCTATTAAAAACACTTCCCTCCTGGACCTTATTTAACCCTTTAATATATTTAAATGTTTCGATCATGTCCCCCCTTTTCCTTCTGTCCTCCAGACTATACAGATTGAGTTCATTAAGTCTTTCCTGATACGTTTTATGCTTAAGACCTTCCACCATTCTTGTAGCCCGTCTTTGGACCCGTTCAATTTTGTCTATATCTTTTTGTAGGTGAGGTCTCCAGAACTGAACACAGTATTCCAAATGTGGTCTCACCATCATTCTATATAGTGGGATCATAATCTCCCTCTTCCTGCTTGTTATACCTCTAGCTATGCAGCCAAGCATCCTACTTGCTTTCCCTACCGCCTGACTGCACTGTTCACCCATTTTGAGACTGTCAGAAATCACTACCCCTAAATCCTTTTCTTTTGAAGTATTTGCCAACACTGAACTGCCAATACAATACTCAGATTGAGGATTCCTTTTCCCCAAGTGCATTATTTTACATTTGGAAACATTAAACTGCAGTTTCCATTGCTTAGACCATTTATCTAGTAAAGCTAAATCATTTACCATATTACAGACGCCTCCAGGAATATCAACCCTATTGCACACTTTAGAGTAATCGGCAAATAGGCAAACCTTCCCTACCAAACCTTCCCCTATGTCACTCACAAATATATTAAAAAGAATAGGACCCAGAACAGATCCTTGTGGCACACCGCTTGTAACCTGACTCTGCTCAGAATACTCGCCATTAACAATAACTCTCTGATGTCTACGCTTCAGCCAGCTGCAAATCCATTGAACTATCCAGGGATTAAGTCCAATCTTCACTAATTTATCTATCAGCTCTTTATGTGGAACCGTATCAAAGGCTTTGCTGAAGTCCAGGTAGGCAATATCCACGGCACCACCTTCATCCAACACCTTTGTGACATAGTCAAAGAAATCAATGAGATTAGTCTGACATGATTTGCCTTCAGTAAAGCCATGCTGATTTGGGTCTAATAAGTTATTGTTTTTTAGGTGCTGATTTATCCTCTTTTTGAGTAGAGTCTCCATCATTTTAACTACAACTGATGTCAAGCTAACTGGCCTGTAGTTACCAGCTTCTTCTCTACTGCCCTTCTTGTGAATAGGCACAACACTAGCCATTCTCCAATCCTCAGGAACTTCTCCTGTTAACAAGGATTGGTTAAACAAATCAGTCAGGGGGGTAGCAATGACAGATCTGAGTTCTTTAAGAACTCTGGGGTGGATGCCATCTGGACCCATTGCCTTATTTATCTTTAATCGTTCAAGTTCTTCTAAGACATCGGCTTCTAAGATCACTGGAGCTGAATCCGTACAGCTGGAAGCAATGCTATATCCCTCTATAGTATTATTTTGTAAGGTGTCTTTTGAGAAAACTGAACAGAAGTAGCTATTGAAATGGTCAGCGATCTCCTTATTCCCATTAATGCATGTATTATTCCCGGTACTAAGCTTCGTGATGCCGCAGTTTTTCTTCTTCTTATCATTAATATATCTGAAGAAGGTTTTATCCCCCTTCTTTACAGATTTGGCAATTTCTTCCTCTTTTGAGGCTTTAGCAGCATATATTATCTGTTTCGCCTCCTTCTGTCTCATTTTATATACCTCCCTATCAGCTATACTTCCAGACTCTTTATACCTCCTATAGGCAGCCTTTTTTTCATTGACTATAGCCCTTACATCATTGCTAAACCATAGCGGTTTCTTCTTCCTTTTACCTTTAGTTATTTGTCTTACATACAGTCCAGTGGCTTTTAAGATGGCCTTTTTTAATACAGTCCACTGGATGCTCGCTCCTGCCATTTTATCCCCCCCCTTTAATTCATTATCTAAATATTCTCCCATTGCATTAAAATTTGTTTTTCTGAAATCCAATACTTTGGTTGCATTATAGGATTGCTCACAATGAGTTTTTACATCAAACCACAAACATAGATGGTCACTGCAACCTAAATTTTCTCCCACCTTGACATCTGAAACCCAATTCCCATTCGTAAAAACTAAATCTAGAATATTCTCCCCTCTAGTTGGTGTCTTAACCAGCTGTGCCAGAGCTGCTCCTGTAAAGGCCTCTACTATATTCTTACTTTTGCATGTAAGGGCACTGGGGATATTCCAGTCAACATCAGGCATGTTGAAATCACCCATAACCACAATATCTCCCTTTACTGCCATTTGGGTAATTTCACCCACCATCAAGCCACACCCACAAAATAAGCCATACCCAGAGTTTGGCAGTAAAAATTTTAGCAGCCCATCACTGTACATCACCCTGCTAACAAAAGTGAATATAGTCAAATCTATGGTTCTCCCAGATGCAATGTATGGCTGTGAAAATTGGATCTGGGTGAGATCATCCAGGGGCATGGGGTGAGGTATCATCAGTACGATGATACCCAGCTGTACATCTCCACCCCATGTCCAGTCAACGAAGCAGTGGAAATGATGTGCCGGTGCCTGGAGGCTGTTAGGGTCTGGATGGGTATCAACAGACTCAGACTCAACCCTGATAGGACAGAGTGGCTGTGGGTTTTGCCTCCCAGGGACAATTTCATCTGTCTGTCCATTACCCTGGGGGGGAATTATTGACCACCTCAGAGAGGGTCTGCAACTTGGGCATCCTCCTCAATCTAAAGCTTACATTAGAGAACTATCTTTCAGCTGTGGCGAGGGGGGCGTTTGTCCAGGTTTGCCTGGTGCACCAGTTGCGGCCCTATCTGGACCGGGACTCACTACTCACAGTCACTCATGCCCTCATCAACTCGAAGTTCGACTACTGTAATGCTCTCTACATGGGGCTACCTCTGAAGAGTGTTCGGAAACTTCAGATCATGCAGAATGCAGCTGCGAGAGCAATCATGGGCTTCCCTAGGTATGCCCATGTTACACCAACACTCCACAGTCTGCATTGGTTGCCGATCAGTTTTTGGTTACAATTCAAAGTGTTGGTTATGACCTATAAAGCCCTTCATGGCATTGGACCAGAATATCTCCGGGACCGCCTTCTGCCGCACGAATCCCAGTGACCGGTTAGGTCCCACAGAGTTGGCCTTCTCCGGGTCCCGACGACAAAACAATGTCATCTGGCAGGACCCAGGGGAAGAGCCTTCTCTGTGGTGGCCCCGACCCTTTGGAATCAATTCCCCCAGGAGATTAGAACTGCCCCACCCTCCTTGCCTTTTGCAAACTCCTCAAAACCCACCTTTGCCACCAGGCATGGGGAAATTGATTCCCCTGGGCCGTTTCTACTTTATGTATAGTCTGCATGAGATGTATGATTGTTTTTATGTTAAAGGTTTTAAACTGTTTTTTAAATATTGGATTTGTACTGGGGGGGTTTTCTTGTTGTGAGCCACTCTGAGTCCTCGGAGAGGGGTGGCATACAAATCTAATTAACCATAACCATAACCATAACCATAACCATAACCATAACCATAACCATAACCATAACAATAACAATAACAATAACAATAACAAAACAGGAAGAAGAAAAAGAAAAAGAAAAAGAAGAAGAAGAAGAAGAAGAAGAAGAAGAAGAAGAAGAAGAAGAAGAAGAAGAAGAAAGGTTGAGCGCCAAAGAAGTGAGGCCTTTCAACTATGGTGCTGGAGAAGACTACTGTGAGTCCCTTGAACTGCAAGGTGATGAAACCAGTCAGTCCTAGAGGAGATCAACCCTGACTACTCTTTAGAAGGCCAGATCCTGAAGATGAAACTCAAATATTTTGGCAAACCTAATGGGAAGGAAGGACTCACTGGAGAAGAACCTAATGCTTGGAAAGGCTGAGGGCAAAAGAAGAAGGGGACGACAGAGAATGAAGTGGCTGGATGGAGTCCCTGAAGTAGTAGGCATCAGCTTAAATGGACTCCAGAGGATGGTAGAAAACAGGAAGGCCTGCAGGAACGTTGTCCATGGGGTCACAAAGAGTCAGACATGACTTTGCAACTAACAACAACAACATCAACAACAACAAAACCCACACATACACACACGCAAACACACACACCTTCAGACCAAAATTGCTTTGTTGAATAGCCAGGCTTTGAATGATTTATAAAAAGCAATGAGTTTCAAAATTCCTTATTTGGGGAAGTAAGTTGTTCTACAATGTAGGAACAACTAAGGAGAAGGACAGTCATCGGACCCACTTCTTAACTTCAAGTAGGGTGGGAACCTTTTGTGTACCCTCCTGCAGGCATGTGAGCCTCACTGTTGGATTTTAAACATCATAATTAGCATTTTAAATTAGACCCAACAACTAATTAAGATAAAGGCAGCAACTGTGGCAGAGTTGTGAAGTGGCTCAATTTGCTACCTTCAATTAGTAGATAAGCCGCCATGCTCTGGAACAGTTGAAGTTTCCAGATCTTCTGGAATACAATCCTGAGTCACAGCCCTGCAAGCTACAAGGTGGCTAAGGCATACGTCACTGTAATCAGGGCTTCCCAATGCAGGTTAGTTCATAAATGTTACACCAGCCAGGCCTGAGCCAAGATTCCCCCTAGTCACAAGTTCTACCGTTGCTCCAGCAGAAGCTATCAACCCAGGAGGCCCTTCTCGACTATGGCCCTGAAAGAGAGGGGAAGGCCTGCTATGAGTTTGCTCTTGCTAAGAACAGATGATAATAAGGAATGTAAAAGGCTAGTTCTTACAGCTCCCTTACTTTTCCCTTTGTGGCGTGGAACAATAAAACTTATAAGTGATATATTAACCAGCTGAAGGGCTATTCTGGGTGAATTGTAAATTTAATAAATGAAATATCCAGTGTTTCATTTCATCCAAACCAGGGAACTATTGTTACCAGATTCAGAAGAAGCTTAAGTCTTGAGTAATTTCAAACCGTATATAATAATCCAGATACAACTTTTACGAAAATACATGTGTACTTCTTGAAAACATTCACTTCCCAAATGTGTCCAGAAGAATCAGAGCAAAGACAGGTAAATGTATCTTGATGGTTTTATTGAAAAATCAAGCTGGTCACACAAAGAGCAAGAAAATTGTATTTTCATCTGCGTTCCATATGACACTGAAAATATGCCAATTTTTGTTCGAAATGAAGTGTAAAAGGGAAGAATGAACTGGCCCCATAGAATTGTAAAATTCACTGCTGAACACTTCAAAGACTTTTCTTTTGTTCTCCAGAATTCAACAGACAAATATTTAAGAATCTACTACAAACAGAAGAAATAAATTAAATTTTCTGCTCTTCTTTGGGTGGTCATAACATAATAACCACAGTAGACTATTGCTTTCTCAAGGTAAAATCATTATTTCTGATCATTTTTCCAATACATTCAATAAACAGTCTTAAAGAGACTATGGAAAAGTGTGTGGTTAAAAGCATTAGTTTTCCAATCTTCAGAAAACTTTCCAATGAGTCCTGGAAGCAAGAGGCACATATTCTTGCCATTCACACAATCCTGAGACAAGAGCTTTGCCATTAAGCTAATTTACTGTATTTTTTAGAGTATATGATGCACCGGAGTATAAGATGCACCTTAGTTTTGGGGGAAGAAAATGGGGGTTTGGATTCTGCCTATCAGGTATTCATTTGGCCAGTCCTTAGCCTGGTCAGCTTTAGCACATTAGTTCACTCACTGGTTTTGAGGTTGAGGATGATTGGGCTATGCTTCTAAAGCACAGCTGATTGTCAAAGGGAGCAGCAATTAGAAAAGCAGACAAAGTATGGAAGATCAGTTATCTCATGTTTGGGCTGAAAAACAGCTTCAAAAGCACAGCTGATCCTCAGAGAGAGTTCCAGTGACTAAAGCAGGTGAAGTGGGGTAGGGTTAAGAGAAGGCAGCATCTGTTTCGGGGAGACATTTCGGGCACTGCACAAGCATTTGGAGGCTGAAAATCAGTGTTGGGCGAACCGAATCTGCAAAATTCAGGTACGTACCGAACGTTGCACGGTTCGGCATACCGAACCCGAACCCGAATTTTTGCAAAAGTTCGACAAAAGTTTGGGTTCGGGTTCGGGAGAGCTCCAGGAAGTGCCGCCACTCAGCTGTCACCTTCTGAAACAACCGGGGAGCTGTCAGCCAGTCGGGAGGCAAAAAAGGAGGTGGGGAATCCCACAAGGAGATTCCACGGGCGGAGCTTTGACATCACTGAGACGTCCTTTCTGGCCGGCTGAAACGGGGACTCTAGGAAGGATATTTCAGTGACGTCAAAGCTCCGCCCCTGGAATCTCCTCGTGGGATTCTCCACCTCATTTTGCGCCTCCCGACTGGCCGACAGCTCCCTGGCTGTTCTGGAAAGTGCCGCCACCCAGCTGTCACCTTCAGAACCCAGAAGTTTGGCAAAAGTTCGGGTTTGGGTTCGGGAGAGCACCAGGAAGCACCCCGCCTGTTCCAGAAGGTGACAGCTGGGCGGCGATGCTTCCCGGTGCTTTCCCGAGTGCCGAACTCGAACATTCGGCAAACGTTTGGGGTCTGGTTCGGGTGTCGAACCCGAATTTTTTTAAAAATTTGGGTGCCAAACCCGAACTTCATTGGGTTCCCCCAACACTACTGAAAATGCAATGCATGGAGCCCAAAATCACAAGCCATTGTCAGTGGCAATATCTGCAGCAAGGAAGAAGATGCACAAAGGCTGAAGGGTAGGGGCCAACAAATAATAATAATAATAAGACTGGTTCTATATTCTATATTCTATATCCATAGGTATTGTTAAATAATAATAATAATAATAATAATAATAATAATAATAATAATAATAATAATAATAATAGCAACAACAACAACAACAATGAGTTGGAAGGGACCTTGGAGGTTTTCTAGTCCAACCCCCTGCTTAGGCAGGAAACTCTATACTACCTAGTGGCTGGGGCTACATTCAAAGTATAAGATGCACCCAAATTTTCAGCCTCTTTTTAGGAGGGAAAAAAGTGTGTCTTATATTACGAAAAATATGGTATTTAGATATAGGGGTAGGAAATTGTAACTTATTTTACTATCATTGAACTGATATTCCTAGGAGGAACTCTATTTATTTTATTTATTTATTTATTTATTTATTCATTTGTCCAATACACAATACATATGGAAGAGAAGAGACATGAAGTAATATATATAAAGATAATATGTAAAAATAGAGGAGAAGATATATGAAAGGAAGAAAATATATATGATATATGAAATAAAGGCAAGACAATTGGACAAGGGACGAAATGGGCTGTGATCCATTGTGTACTGAGCCACACAAGCAGCAGGTGAACAAGCAAATGCACAAAGCTGCATTTGTGCAAGTGGTTTAAATAAATTTAAACAGACAGTTTGAAATTGATTGCAAAGATCCTCTCTCCTGGGAGGAAAAGTCATATTGTTTATATTTCAATGAAAAAGAAGACTTTGAAATTCAATTACTAAAGCACATGAAGACTACTTTAAAGGAAACTTTTGATTTATGGATATGTGAAGTTATTGAGCTTTTAAACTATTTCCTTTTGTTCTCTAGGATTCAATGGAGCAATATTTAAGAATCTACTACAAACAGAAGAAATAAATTACATTTTCTGTTCTTCTTTGGGTGTTGTAGTACATTATTGCTTTCTCAAGGAAAAATCATTATTTTTTATCATTTTTCAAATACATTCAACAGTCTTAAACCAAAATGGAACCGGAGATTGCTATTAAAGATGAACAAACTCCCTTGACGACAATCAAAATCGATTGTCATAAAACCTCAACTTGTAAAAAAGAGTTGGAAATACTGGATACACAAGTGGAATTGGATGATCACTTAAAAATCAAAAAAGAAGATACAAATAATGTATTTAAAGAATGATGTAGGAAAAGAATGATTCTTTTAAATTAAAATGCAGAAGATTTACTAAAATTATTTCATGAAAATTATAAATGTATTTCAATAAAGATGATAAGAACTTCAAGAGAAGAGGCAAAGAGGCTGGAAGGAAGTAGAAACCAGAATTTTATCTTTAGGTTTTAAGGGTGAATGGGAAGATGGAAAAAATATAAAATTGCTGTATTTTACTGTGGTTACATAATAAATTGCTATGTTTGGTAATATTTAATTATAATTACAGTATAAGCAATTATAATAATTATGATATTATCTGGATTGGTAGTTTCTTTTTTGGAAATGTTTAATGTTTAGTTTGTAATATTTATGCCTTTATTTTGCAGGAGAGGCGGAGTAACGACACGGACACAAGAGCTGGATTTAAAACTGGGTCATTTTTATTAAAATAAATTTGCATAATTAGCATAATTAACTACAACCCTAACAAGGACCCGCAGGGTCAAACAATTGCTTCCGGGGCGGAAAATGACGTATAATAAACTTCCGGGGCGTAGCTCCATGCTAATCCAGGTGAGGGACCACTCCCTCACCTGAGACCTTGCCATGCACTTGCATGTGGGAGGTCCCGACGGCTAACCCCTACAAGGGGAATTAAATGGGTGGGGCCCAAAGACAGGTTCCCCCCAACTGCTCAGGTCGCCAATACCACAAGCCTTTGGAGAGAACCTGTCAATCATCCCCAAAGATGCCCAACGAAGAACACGCAGTTGCTAAACCATCACCCAGTTTTCCGCCCCTAACCTGCCACGGAGTGGGGATCAAATCTCTATCTTGGCCCCCCGACTCCCCCCTCTAACTGCACCAGCTCGCACACTGACCGCTGCAGGTCCTGTAAGAAGATGGTGTTCCCTTGTTCTGACAGGTGAACACCGTCAGCCCGGTAAAGCCATGGCTGATCTATGGTGATGCAGGGATGGGCCACTACAACCCCACCTAACTCTCTGACTACCTTACCCAGGGCCTTATTAACCCTCCTTCTAACCCGGTGAATGGCCCTAAGGGAAATGGCGTCCCTCCAAGTGATCCTCGGAAGGATCTCAGACCACACCACTTGCGTGGTGGGCCACACAGTGCGAAGCCACTGCAGGTCTTCGCGAGCCTGTCAGATCAGTGGTAGACCCTCAAGCATGCACAGGTCATTGCCACCGAGGTGCAAGACCAACCACCTGGGCGCAGCAATGGGATGCCGCCCTCCCAGTAAAAGTGGTAGAAGACCTTCCCACCGCATGCCTCTTCTCCCCATCCAGACGACATTGACCCATCAGCCCAATGACAGCTGGGTCCCCACGGCGGTTCTTGCTGCTGAGCGGCCGGCCCAAAATATCATGCTGTGACCGCAAAGCAATGCCATCGGTCTCGACCTGGCAGAGATATCTGGAAGAGGGGACAGAGAAGTTACCTAGCCTAATACCCTGCCTTAGAACCTCAGCAGGCCGTACATAACCCAAATAGGCTGCTGACCGCCAGGGGCCGATCTCCCGAATCCTCTGGCTCGGGAAACCGGAAAGTGCCGTGCTAGTGGCGGTGCTGATGTGGAACGAATGCGTTCCACAGCCGGCGGGATCAATACCTATCATGACCATAGCCCTGGACACTAGAACCCAGAATTGATAGCGGGTCAGAGGGGTACTGTCCTGATGTCTAAAAAGGTACCCCTGTCCCGGTCCTCTCATGCTACAGAAGTGAGAAAGAGCGGCCACCAGGCACACAGACTGATCGGTGGCCGCCCTAAGTTCTATCCTAACCCCTCTATGTAACTGATCCGTCTTGGAATGTCTCACCAAAAAGGAGACACCCCTGTCCCTGAACTCTAAATCAGCAAACTGGAAAGCACGGAGCGACCTGTCAGCCTGCTAGGAGGCCATAGCCTCGCTGACCCGCAGGGCCCCAAAAAACATGACACAAGTCGCTGCCCTAAAAAGGCGGGCCTCGTAGACAGAGACACACAGACTGTCCAAATCTTGGTTAATAAGCGACAGCTGTTGCACCGTCAGAGCCTGGCAACTATCTGCAGGGGTCCCCTGTCGCTCCCTCACCCAGCCTTCCAGCATCTTCCAAATACGGAAGTCACCAGAAAGGTCCAGAAACCACCCCGCCTTGGACAGAAAGGCGAGACCTGCTAGCTTGGACATAATTGTCCTAACTGAAAGGCCGCGCTGCCTAAGCTGGACACAAAATTCCATCAGGTGTTCCACTGGGGCAGGCCAACTATGGGTGTAACCCCTGTCCTGCCTGAAATCCCCAAACTCCTTACCTGCATGCTGATAAGCCCTCAGGGTGCTTGGTGCCAATGAGAGGCCCATGGCCCTGCAGGCTTCTGCTCTCCACTGCTCGGGAGCCCGCCCAGGCTCCAAAGGTGGTCGGGAAAAGCCTCTGGTGACGCATCGAGCCAGGGTCCGAAACCTGGACAACTGACCACGGGACAAGGCATCAGCAATCCAGTTGTCTAACCCGGGGACATGCCGAGCCAAAAATAAGGCGTTTAGGGACAAAGACCTGTGCACAAAATAGCAGACAAGCCACATGACCCTGTCGCTCTTAGAGGACAGGGCATTCACAACATGGACTACAGCCAGGTTGTCACACCAGAAGTGCATGGTTTTGTCCCTAAACTGCTCCCCCCAAAGCTCTAAGGCCACTATCAAGGGAAAGAGCTCTAAAAAGGTCAAGTCCTTGACCAGGGGAGAGGCCCTCCATTCCAGAGGCCAAGCGGAATGTCACCACTGGTCTCCTAATATAACCTTGAACCCTCGGGTCCCCGCAGCATCCGAGCACAACTGCAACTCAGCTTCCAAGAGAAGCTCGTGCCTCCAAAATGACAACCCATTAAAATGATCTAAAAATTCCTGCCATACATGTAGGTCATCCCTGACCCTAGTGCATAGGCAGGTACGATGATGGGGCAAATGCAGCCCCTTCATCGCATTATATAACCTCCGGGAAAAAGCCTGGCCGGGAACAATTACCTGGCAGGCAAAGTTAAGGAGCCCTGCTAATTCTTGCAGCTGTCGAAGGGTGACCTTCCGACAACCTAACAATAAATCGAGCTTACCCCGTATCTTAACCAATTTGTCTAGGGGCAATCTAGAAGATTGCTCCTCTGAGTCCAATTCAATACCAAGAAAGGTAATCCTGGTAGCAGGGCCCTCGGTCTTCTCAGGGGCTAAAGGCACCCCCAATTGAGCGCAAAGGGCTTCGAAGTCCTGCATTAGAGAGAAGCATTGCTCTGAACGCGCGGGCCCCACAAACAAGAAATCATCGAGGTAGTGAACGACCGAACCCAGACCGCTGCGCCTCCTGAGTGCCCACTCCAAGAAGGTGCTAAAGCTCTCAAAAAGAGAGCATGAGACAGAGCATCCCATTGGCAATGCCCTGTCCAAATAAAAACCACCTCCAAAGTGGAAGCCCAAGAGCTCGAATTCGTCTGGGTGTATGGGGAGGAGCCGGAATGCTGACTTAATATCGCATTTCCCCATAAAGGCTCCAACCCCACACTTCCTAACCATGGCCACTGCTGCACCAAAAGATGCGTAGCGGACCGAACAAAGTTAATCAGGAATGAAATCATTCACTGATTCCCCTTTTGGAAAAGACAGATGGTGAATTAACCTAAATTCACCACTCGCCTTTTTGGGGACCACACCTAAAGTGGACACCCGTAAAGTTGGGGAGGGCGGCTCTGGGAAAGGCCCCAGAACCCTGCCCTTGGTCACCTCCTTCTGTATTTTGCCCTAACAACGTCTTCATGTCCTACAACCGACTTGAGGTTGTCGGACAGGAAAGCCTTCCGTATCCCCACATACGGGATCCTAAAACCCTCTGAAAAACCCTGCAGGAGAGCAGCCGCTCTCCAGCAAGGGTGACAATCCTCTAGCCATTCCCTGAGTGCTGGAAGCTTAATTGGACTGGGCCCCTTTTCCCCCAGCGGGCGGGGGTTGTTTAGCCTGACCCCCACCCTTCTTATCTTTCCCCTTTTTTGGCCTGGGACACAGTGAAGCGGCATGGGTATCCCCACAGTTCCCACAGGCATGCCTGAACTTGCAGAAGGGACGAAAACAAGCCCCCTTTGCAGAAAATTCATGACATGGGGGAGGGGCGGCTTTTGCCGCACCCCCCGTGGTGGCCTTAGCTGGGGTGGACGCTGCAGGCTCCTCCTCCATAAAGTGCCCACTATCTGTGCGATCACAACCCTCATTCCCAGACATGTGGGTTGCAGCAAGCCACAAGTCGGGAACGACCATGTCCCAGGAGAGAGTGGGATCGAATGCCACCTGCATCCTGAAAGCCTGGTCATAGTGACGCCAAATTGAGCCCTTGTACTCAAAATGAGCACGGGCTATTAAATCAATATATTTGAGCATCGAGGCAGCCCTAGCGGGCTGCCTCTGAATCACTATGGAGGCGTAAGTCAGATAAGCGTACAGCCAAGAGCTGAAGCACCTACTGACTTTCGCCTTCTTAGGCTTCTCTACCTGCGCCTCCCCCTCCTTGTCTTTCTTGGGGACCTCCCTGTTAAGGAGGGAGAAAAGATCGACATATTCCCCCTTCCAAATGGTTTCCCTGACTGAGGGATGTAAATGAAACCCCAGGGGCGTGGATGGCAGCCTCCACGGGATAGCCCCCGCCCTAATACTGGCCAGAGGGTCCCATGCTGTGGCGACCCCAGCCCCTGACACCCCCGACCCCGACGGAAAAGCCATCATTGGGGCTGAACGAGCGCAGCCGGAGCTGGCGGGGCCCAAACCTGGCTACAGGTGCCCGCAGGTGTACCTAGAAAGTTGACCCCACTCTCAAAACCCATTGGGACAATGGCCTGTCTGGGCAGAGGGAGGAGCGGTGTAGGTGTTATGTGTGGTGTGATCTCACCTGCCCCCAAAGGGGTAGAAGCCATCCAAGGAAGCCCCGCTCCTACAGGGGCCGGCAACGCCGCCATCTGCCCGGGCTGGACCATCTGCCCAGCCTGGGCTGTTGATTCATCAGGAGCTCTGCCAAGGGCCGCTGGTGCTGATGGGGGGCACCCCCGGGCCGTACACTGACCGCCAACGCGCCTCGAGGTCGTCCAGCCTTTCAATCACCCTGGCCCAGGAAAGAGAGGAAATGTTAGTGTCGGCAACCAGGGGTCTAGACCTCTTACCCCCCCCCCCCCCGGGCTCCACCTTGGGGTTCTACCAGACTAGCCCGAGCCTGGGCTGAGGGCCTAACTGCCCTTCTTGGCCTTGTCACAGGCTAGGCCTGTGGAGCTGGGGCCTTCTGTCTCTTAGGAGCCATTAAATTTTTTATTTTTTTTAAGTGACTGGGCCGTATGTCCCAAGCCCAGAGGCCCGAAATGAAGAGGGCCTGCTAGGCCGCACCCCCCACTGTTCTCAAGAAAAAAGGCCCCCCACCAAGGGGAAAGACAATAGCAGGGGAAAAAAGACCCTCCTCGGTCCCGACGAGGAACCAGCAGTATGGCCCCAAGCCCAAAGGCTTGCAGCAAACCCGGGCCTATTGGGCCGCACCCCCCCTGCCACTGAATCCACCCCCCAAAGGGGCCGCTCCAAGTGCAGGGAGAAAAGCCCTCCTCGGTCCTGAGGAGGACTTCAGGCTGTTCGCCCCGACCAAAAAATGCCAATAAAGCCTCCGATAAGGCTTCCCTAAAATGGCCGCCGCACGAGGCCACGCAAAATGGCCGCCGCAATTGAGGCAAAACACCCAGCCGAGTGTTTGCCTCTTGATGAAGTCTGGGCGAAAAGGCCGAACTCCGAGCCTGCCAGACCTTTTATATGGCCGGCAGGCTCCGCCCGGACATGTCATCAATCAGACCACTCTGGTCTGATTTTCGGCCGAGATCTCGCGAAGCCTCGTGAGATCTCGGTCGATCCAAAATGTCGGCTACGCCATGCCTCCGTGTCTCCTGGGCCTCCTGCAAAAGGCGCCGGGGGATGAAGACCACCGGCGCTATTTTTAAATATCTAAATAAGTTGCTATTATTCATGATCCTGTTTATTAGCCTTCAAATTTATGTTAGTTTCATTGCAATATTTAAATGTGAAGAAAATGAGGAGGGGAATTTAGACCAAATGAAAATGGGATTTTTTTAAATTTATGTTGTTAGGTAATTTTATTAATTTTTACTGGACCTTTGTTGATCAATAAGGACTGAATATTTTTTACAGATGACTTCATAGAAAATGGGGGTGAGGTATGGAATGAAATGATCTAGTTGTATTTTATGAATGATACATTATTAATGTGAATATGCTTTCTGGAGATGAAGGGGAAGTTTCTTTTTCTTATTATCTTTTGGGGATATTATTAATTTTGAAATGAATGAAGGAATGAAGGAATGAATGGTTTCTTTGTTAGATTTATCTGCTTAATCTAATTGTTACTAAAATTATTGGGGGGGGGAGAGAATCTGTTCAAAAAGCCAAAAAGTGATGAACTGATGTTGCATAATATCATACTTGCTAATTTGTTTGAGCATCTTGTAAAATCCTGGCTTATATCTGCCTACTGTCCCTGTCCTACTGTCCTATTGTCTTCTTTTATTGTTACTTTTTTACTTATGTTATATTTATACAAACTACTACTATCCTATATATGTACCCACTTGTAGAGAACTTCCAACTATCTCCACTATGAGGAAATAGTTTAGAGCTGAGTTTCAAAGTTTAACTGACTTTCATATTAGCAGCCAGGGATATAATCCAGGTTTAGGTTGATTCATACAGTACAACTCATTCTTTGCTTCACTAACTTAACTACTTTTTCCCTTGTCTCTCAATGATTAATATTTTTACTATCTTGCTTCACCTAGGGAAGACCTCAAATAAGTTAACAAGCTTGTCAGGAATAAATTCTCGAGGCTCTGCAATATTTGGTTTGAAATCCTACTAAATGGAAAGATTGCCGAAATAGGACCACCAAGAAGGTCCACAGTTGTTGCTCTCATCCAAATGGTCTACCACTGCCTCTAGTCATTTCCCTTGTTTACAGATTGTGTAGAAAGTAATAAATTTAAAAGAACATGGGATATGGAAGTGACCAGAAGGCTATATTATAGATGTGGCAGTAATGAGCACACGAAAGAGAAATTTGAGTAGGTAATAATAATAATAATAATAATAATAATAATGATGATGATGATGATGATGATGATGATGATGATGATGATGATGATAATAATAATAATAATTATTATTATTATTATTATTATTATTATTATTATTATTATTATTATTATTTAGATTTGTATGCCACCCCTCTCCAAAGACTCGGGGCGGCTCACAACAGTAATAAAAACCAATATTATAGCGAGACAAATCTAATATTGAAAAGAAGCATATAAAACCCTATCATATTTAAAAACCAAACAACACATACATACCAAACATAAAATATAAAAAGCCTGGGGGAAATGTGCCTCAACTCCCCCATATTTGTAGGAGTAAGTCAAAGGACTTTCCACAAATTATATTTTGTTTACAAATATTTACTCTTCTCTTTCTGATACAAAAATGAATTTGTCACACCAGATAGAATTGACACAAAATAATTTCAAAACAGTAATCCATGCAGGAACATCATGCAGCTACATTTTTTTATTTTTCTTAGTGCCTGTTATGACTGGTTCATTTGGCTTTTATTCAGGTCCTTGCTATTCTAACCACATTTATTCCTACTATAATAGACTTTGTGCTCATATTCCTTCAATATCTATTCCGTATATATCTCTATGTAATTTAAGACAAATGCAGCATAAAATTATGCAGACTCCAGATTTCAATTTATCTATACGCTATGATTCACCTAAGTCTAGGAGGTTTGTGGTAGATTCATAACCCAAAAACAACAATTTCATAATTTATTTTTCTTACAGAGTGGATATTTGTTTTATACATGTTAAAGCATCCCTCTTTATTCTAGTGATAAATTTCACTCATATCCTGAAACTGACTGTAATCAACAAACATGATTCTTTCTGTTCAAAGTAAATATTGTGCGCTGCTCAAAATTGTTGTATAAATAAAATATTTGTTTTGTGAAATATATGTGTGTGTAGAGTTAATGAATTTGCATTTTCGAAATAGCATAACAATTTGCATCTCACGAATCAAGAAAGGGAATACAGATGTTGTCCAACATCTATCTCCTTCAAATTATTGTGGTTCCAAAACCAAATAAATATATTTACCAATCTCTAAACACCCCCCCCCAAAAGAACTCCTAAGATGTAGAAAAGTGAATAGGCTAAAAAATAAATTGAGGTACTTGCAAAACTAATATTGAAGACAAACCGTCAGTTATGTGAACTGAGTGAAATGCAGCTCAGATTCCAATTTAAAAAATGGAATTATATTCTGAAAATGTAATATCAATATATTTTGCACATTCCTCCTGCTTTTCAAATTCAGAACTCTTATTTATCAGTAGCAGAAGTAATATTTTGAAAATAAGTCTAAACAAGAGTTTAGCTGAGCTCCTTTCTACTTGCTACTCATTAATAGAAACCTGCTTGTTTTTCAGGCTTCTGTACAACCTTCAAAGAGGAAAGTTCTAGTGTTTTGAAAAGCTGCAGTAACTTTAATGAACAGATTCCTTACAGTGGTGTGTTACTTCTTCTATATAAGATCTGACTCACTTCTTCCAAATAACACTTGAGATATATTCACCTGAAATGTGCCTATGTGCATGACAAATTCCTTGTGTGTCCAATCACACTTGGCTAATTAAGAATTCTATTCAATTCTATTCAATTCTATTCAATTCTATTCTAAAATGAAGATTGCCACTGAGTGAAAATTCTACTTTTTTTAAAACAAAAAATCTTTTTACTGAGTGTGTTTGAGCAAGCCACAAAAAGAAAACTCCTTTTCTAAAATGTAAAGAGCTAATTTACTTACCATAGCTTGGTGTTAATTGTCTCTACACTGACTCACAAGCAAATTACAAACAGGACATGAACTTTTCATCCTTACCTCTTTGTGTGTTCATATGAGCCCTACAGAGGACAAAAAAAAAATAGCGGGGAGCTGGAAAAAAGACAATCTGACCCTGTTTTCACTTAGGGCAGCTTAGCCAACTGCATTACATCAGGGTGGGAATGATGTCAGAGGAAGCCAGGTCCATGAACCCCTGTACTCCTTGTGGACGTTGAGCTTAGTATACACTAAAGAAAAATTATGTTTTTGTATGAAGAAGTTGGGATTGTTTAACTAAAAGACAACATGCATTCCATCCAAGCCTTTGGGGGATAGAAATTCACTGCTAATCATTTCAGGCAGTTTCATGCATTGTATGTGTGAAGAACACGCACAATTATATAAAACACAGCATTGAATAGCTTTGATATTTTCATCCTACATCAGTGTAAGTCACAGAGGTTATTATTATTATTTATTCGACTTCTATGCCCCCAATCCCATGGCAGCTTACAACAACAACAACAATAATTATTATTATTAATAATAATAATAATAATTTATTAGATTTGTATGCTGCCCCTCTCTGAGGACGCAAAACTCATTATAAAACCCATACCCTAAAACTATGAAACCCCTTTACAAAACCCATATATCAAATCTATCAAATCTACAGACCAATCAAACATGACTAGACCATGCCAGATGTTAGGATTCACAGTCCCCAGGTCTGCCAGCAAAGCTAGGTCTTCAGCGCCTTTCAGAAGGCCGGTAGAGTGAGAGCAGTATGGACATCGGGTGTGTGTGTGAGTTGATTCCATAA
Organism: Erythrolamprus reginae; assembly: GCF_031021105.1. Lineage (NCBI taxonomy): Eukaryota > Metazoa > Chordata > Lepidosauria > Squamata > Dipsadidae > Erythrolamprus > Erythrolamprus reginae. The sequence continues at coordinate 282,798,337 of NC_091950.1, forward strand.
AGCCGGAGAAGCTACAGAGAAGGCGCCTCCTCCACGGTCTCGACAACCTACATTGCTTAGTTAACGGGACCCGGAGAAGGCCGACTCTTTGCGATCTTATTGGTCTCTGGGAGGTATACGGCAGGAGACGGTCCTGAAGATAGTCAGGTCCTAAGCCATGTAGGGCTTTATAGGTGATAACCAACATCCTGGTTATCTCTATAGGTGATAACCAACACCTTGAGTTGTTATCACAAACTAAGGGATCCTGCATGCACATTTGCAGACACATAGGATGCTGTCTTTTTCACTTCTACAGAATGAAAGAGAGTGTCCCTGGTCTTAATTTACCTTGCTTGGGTTTTGCAAAAAACAAATGGAAGATGTATGTTGAAATGAACTCCCTGGAGGAAAGATGGGATATCATACTAGCAAGCAAGTGAACAAAGAAACAAAGCCTTTCTGAATTTATTTTGGGGGAAGGGATGAAATGCTCGTGCCTGTCGGTCATCGGAAAGCCGGTTGTGAAAGCAGTGTGAGGCCATTTGGGTTCTTTTACCCTCTGTGCATGCGCAAAGCATTCAGCGCATGTGCAGAGGGTAAAATAACCCAAATTACAGCATCCAGATGGGTGGGCAGAGCCTTGAGCTTCCTTTCTTGACCGACTTTCCAATGACCAACAGGCACAAGTGAACTGGGAGCATTTCACCCAAGTGGATGGGGGGTGTTGCATTTTCTCTTTTCATGATTAATTCGAGAGCACATATACATTATTGTGGTCAGTTGCATAGTCAGCCAGATGTTTAGCTTGGATTTGGTATTTTTGGCCAGATACTGAGTCCTTCCCAAGGACCTGAGAAAAGCAATTTTTTATTCTTTAATAATATTAAAGGTATCCTCACAGGATGTAAACTGTAAATCTGCCTTTTGCAATTGCCTGGTGCTTATTTAGTCAATGTCAATAGTATTCAATAATGGTTTCATAATTCAGCATCCAACTAGGAGTAATAGTATTAAAAGCAGGAAACATGACAAGGCACTTCAGATTTTATTTTATTTATTTATTTGTTTTGTCTAATACACAATAATACACAATGAAGGTTATAGAGGATATATACGAGTAGAATGTATCAAAGAGAGTATAGAAGAGAAATATAGGAGTAAAATATAACTAGAGAGAATAGCAGAAAATATAAGAGATAAAAGAGCTATAATAGACAGATGGTGAATAGAAGAGAGAGAAGAGAGAGAAGAGAAGATATATGAGATATAGGAGAGACTATAGGACAGGGAACGGTAGGTACTCTGGTGCACTTATGTACACCCCTTACTGACCCCTTAGGAATCTGGTGAGGTCAACCGTAGATAGTTTAAGGGTAAAGTATTGGGGGTTAGGGGATGATACTACGGAGTCCGGTAGTGAGTTCAACGCTTCGACAACTCAATTGCTAAAGTCATATTTTTTACAGTCAAGTTTGGCGCGATTAATATTAAGCTTGAATCTGTTGTGTGCTCTTGTGTTGTTGCGGTTGAAGCTGAAGTAATCATTAACAGGCAGGGCATATAATCTTGTAGGTTGTGTTTGAGGCGTCATAGTTCTAAGGTTTCAAGATCCAGGATTGTAAGTCTTGATTCGTAGGGTATTCTGTTTCATGGAGGAGTTAAGGGCTCTTCTGATGAAGTATTTTTGGACACTTTCAATGATGTTAATGTCCGAGATGCGGTATGGGTTCCAAACAGATGAGCTATATTCGAGGATGGGTCTAGAGAAAGTTTTGTAGGCTCTGGTAATTAGTGTGAGATTGCCGGAGCAAAATTGCGTAGGATTAGGTTAACTACACTTAAAGCCTGTTGTTGCAGTGGGCTTTGGCACTTAGGTCATTTGATATTAGTATTCCGAGGTCTTTTACTGAGTGGGGGTTATCTGCAAGATTTTGTTTGTTCAGTTTATATTTGAAGTTCGGATTCTTTTTACTGAAGCGGAGGACAGAGCATTAAAATGCTAAGAATATCTCCGAGACCGCCTCCTGCCGCACGAATCCCAGCGACCGATTATGTCCCACAGAGTGGGCCTTCTCTGGGTTCCGTCAACTAAACAATGTCGGTTGGCGGGCCCCAGGGGAAGAGCCTTCTCTGTGGCGGCACCGGCCCTCTGGAACCAACTCCCCCCGGAGATTAGGACTGCCCCTGCTCTTCCTGCCTTCCGTAAACTCCTTAAAACCCACCTTTGCCGTCAGGCATGGGGGAACTGAAACATCTCCCCCTGGGCACGTTTAATTTATGCATGGTATGTCTGTGTGTGTGTCTGTTAGCATATGGGGTTTTTAATATTTAAACATTTTAAACTTGTCTGATTACCCATGATTTGTTTCTACATGTTGTGAGCCGCCCCGAGTCTCCGGAGAGGGGCGGCATACAAATCTAAGTAATAAATAAATAATAAATAAATAAGCTTGCCTGCAAGGGCCTGTAGAAATTGACTTCACTGAAAAAGGTCTTGAGGTAAATAAAGTAAAAAACTATGAGAATTTTATGAGTGGTGTTACTGTCTATTACAGATGGCCAGTAAACATAAGTGAGCCATGTGTGTAAGTACACCAGACCAAAAGGCAGGAAACTATTAAAAATGCTCCTTACAATCTTATGCCAAGGCTCTGGAATTAATCAATTAACAAACTGCTTTAGCTCTTTGTGACAGGCAACAGTGTGGGATGAGGAAGCATTAACTGGTCAAAAGGGTACATAATCTAACCATTATGCAAGATCTATTTTGTTCATTACATCTAAATAGTCCCTATGTGACAAGGTGGACAGGAAGCCATAGGCTCATCAAAATGCTTCTGAACAGGATATTTATAGCAAACTTGTAAATAGCAGATTTATAGATATTGAGATTTATGTTAGAAAAAATAAGCTGCATAATATTTTAGGGCAAAGGAGAAATCACAAACATTTTGCTACTGACCTCTATTTCCATTTTAATTGGCTTCCTTGGCATAATAAATTTTCTTACTATGTTCTTAATTTCCTGTGAAGTAAATTAACATTGTGAGGAAATAACCAAGACAAAATATATTACTTGTAGATATTTTTGATAGAAGTGAAGTTCACTGGTTTTATTTTGAACTTTCTTATCTACAGATGCACGACCGGCAGCTTAAAACTGCCGGCCGAAATTGCCTCGGAGCAGGGTGACGCTGCGGGCGGCTCTATAGAGCCCCGTACTTCCGGGTTCCTGAAAACCCGGAAATTCGGCTTTTGGCAGCGTGCCAGGTCGGCGCACCGCCTGCTGGTTGTTGGGGGAGGTCCTGGATCGCCCTATTTAAGGGCGATCCGAACAGGACCTCCTCCTTGCTTTATGGCTTTTGAAGCGAACACCCGCCCACCCTCCGCTATTAACAGTGTGTCCTGAGGAGGTCGCCTTGGGGCCGAATAGGATTTTTTTGCGGCCTCCCCTTTAGAGGCGGCCGTTTTTTCGCCTATTCCATACTGATGGTGCGGACTGGATTGGTTAGGGGGTGCAACACACTTAGATGTTAGATAGGCCTCCCTTTGGTCACTGGGGTTTGGCAGGTTTGGGGCGGAAATGGGCAATTAGAAGCGACTGCGCATGCTCCTTTGGGCATCCTTGAAAGGGTGATGGACCGCCTCTCTCCAGGAACTAGAGGTTGGAACAACGTCGGGGATTGGAGAGAGGATGTCCATGGGAATCACCGGATCCAATTTCCCACGGGGATTGGAGGGTGAACTCCTCCCACATGACGTAGGGGTGTGGTTTGGATCCAGGTGAAGGTGGCTACCTTCACCTGGTTCAGCAAGGAGTTTTTGCCCAATGTTGCCAAGGATGTTTATGGTAGGAATTTCCGCCCCGTTAGTTTTGGCCTCTGCAGGTCCTTAGTTATGTTGAATTTGAATATTTAAATTTACGTATTTAAAGTTACATTATTTAAATTTATGATAATTTAATAAAATTACCCTTATTTAATCCACAATATGTCTCAGCGTCTTTACTCCGCTTCCGGGGCAATATATCTTTGCTGTAAAGGGCAAATGAAGGTAAAATGTTAATAGAAACAGGTTTAATTAGGTCAAAAAGCAAGGACTAGTCAATGAAATCATCAGAAGTCAAGCTTGATTCAGCACCGTTTAATTAATTGGCAGTTAATTCTCAGTTTCATCATAGTGTACTTTTAGCAGCAGGCATCCTGCAACTCTCCAGAAGCTTCTAAACTATAGCCAGAGTTCAGCCAGTTACCTGCGGGCTCAAATTGTGAGGATTGTAATTTAGAAACATCTAGGTTAACGTTTGATTGATCATGAAACATGAAAATAAAATAGCTTAAGGCCTTTATCCTACACTAATGTAGCAGTTTACTTAGTATACTTTTAAAGTTCTGCCATTGATGTGTAATTATACTGGGGTGCTGTTATTCCAAGTGTGATTTAGAGCAACTCATGATTCATCTAAGTCAAAACAATTATAGATTGGACTTCTAATTTGAATGAATGAATGAATGAATGAATGAATGAATGAATGAATGAATGAATGAATGAATTTATGAACGATCTTATTTGTGTTTTTCACCCATGACCAGTCTGATCACATGTACTTTAAAACATTTCTCTTAGGGGGAAAAAGACAGGCATAATAACAAGTGGAAATGTTATCTGTGAGATGGAATGGTCATAGGGGAACAGATCCCAGATGAGTTGAATCAAAGGTGCCATAACTTTCCTGCCAGTTATACCACTGTGTATTGCTGTCACTTCAGCAAAGATATATTTTGTTGATGTGTACTTTGTTGATATACTTTGCAAAGATATACAGCCCCCTGCCCACACCTTCTTATCTTTCTTGGTGACCTCAATCTACCTCTTATTAGTTGGACCCTAAACGAATGTAGAATTGAATCTATACATGCAACCATACAATGCTGCTACTAATCTGGGACTGGATCAACTATTAACTAACAACATTATACACAATAACTGCCTTGATCTCATCTGGTACAGTGGTACAGCAGCTGATTAGGTCCCACAGAGTGGGTCTTCTCCAGGTCCCGTCGACTAAGCAATGTCATCTGGCGGGTCCCATTGGAAGAACCTTCTCTGCGGCAGCCTCAGCCCTCTGGAATCAACTCCCCCCGGAGATCAGAACTGCCCCCACCATCCTCACCTTTCTCAAGTTGTTGAAAACTCACTTTTGCTGCCAGGCATGGGAAATTGACATGTTCCTTAACTATTTGGATTTATGTATGGTTTGATTGGGTTGTGTGATTATTTTTTATAAGGGTTTTTTAAATTGTGTTTTAAAATATTGGATTTGTACATTGTTTTATTGTTGTGAGGCACCCCGAGTTTTCGGAGAGGGGCGGCATACAAATCTAATAAATTATTATTGTTATTGTTATTTATTATTATTATTATTGTTGTTGTTATTATTATTATTATTATTATTATTATTATTATTATTATTATTATTATTATTATTATTATTATTATTATTACATGCCTACTGTCCCTGTGCATAATCATGTTTATACTTATATCTTTTATGTTGCTTGGCAAAAAATAAAATAAAATAAATAAATAAAATAAAATAAAATAAAATAAAATAAAATAAAATAAAATAAAATAAAATAAAATAAAATAAAATAAAATAAAATAAAATAAAATAAAATAAAATAAAATAAAATAAAATAAAATAAAATAAAATAAAATAAAATAAAATAAAATAAAATAAAATAAAATAAAATAAAATAAAATAAAATAAAATAAAATAAAATAAAATAAAATAAAATAAAATAAAATAAAATAAAATAAAATAAAATAAAATAAAATAAAATAAAATAAAATAAAATAAAATAAAATAAAATAAAATAAAATAAAATAAAATAAAATAAAATAAAATAAAATAAAATAAAATAAAATAAAATAAAATAATAAAATAAAATAAAATAAAATAAAATAAAATAAAATAAAATAAAATAAAATAAAATAAAATAAAATAAAATAAAATAAAATAAAATAAAATAAAATAAAATAAAATAAAATAAAATACTTTGCTGAATGTTTATATGGGCCTGATGAGAAGGTTGACTCTTTCCATCACATGCTGCAGTTTAAAAATAAGGCTAGCTGCCATTCAGTTAGTACTAAAACACCAGAAATATCAAAGCACAAATGATTGAAGGCTCAGAACAGCCTTGAATGTGAATGTTCATTTTGACTCAGAAGCCTAATTGTTGGTATCTGCTCCATTGTCAAAGAAAATAGTGAACTCTCAGTTCTGTGCTATATGCAATGTATAGATGGCAAGGAATTAAAGTGACTTGCCCCATGCAATTTTCTTGTGCTGAAAATTTAGACTTGCCTCATCCTTTCCTCATATTTGCAGTTCCATATGATTTTTTTTTTGGGGGGGGGGGGGCTTAAATTACAGTATTTCTGTTGTCATTGGACCAAATACAGATTTTGGTTCCATAAGCATTTATGATCTTCAGACAACTTGACAAATCTTCAGATTCTTATATTGTCCTTTGGATAAGATCTGCAGTGTACATTTCTATCACTGCTTCTACTTTGTGTTTGGTAAATTAAAACATATAATTTCACTGACAAACCTGAATCTTCAGAGAGGGGCGGCATACAAATCTAATAAACTAAACTAATAAACTAAACTAATACCATATTGTTATGGTTGGTTGCACAGTCCACCAGATGTTTAGACTGGATTTGGCATTTTTATCCATCTCTTGAGTCTTTCCATAGTATAGGAAGATGTTGTTTTTGACAATTTTAAAGGTATTGTTGCAGATGGAAGTTGTTCCCGGTAGAGCTGCCTTGTGTAATGATTGATGTTGATTTTTGTCAATGCTGATAGTGTGCAAATAGTGTTTCAGTTATTTTGGGATTGCACCAAAGGCATCTTTTACTATTGGTACTACCTTTGCTTTCTTTTTCCCCAGTTATTCTATTTCTACTTGTCTTTGTATTTTGTGATATATATTTTTCTATATATAAGAATCTGTTATTATGGCCTAGCTCAGGGGTAGGCAAAGTTGGCTCTTCTATGACTTGTGGACTTCAACTCCCAGAATTCCTGAGCTAATCATGATAGCTCAGGAATTCTGGGAGTTGAAGGCCACATGCCATAGAAGAGCCAACTTTGTCTATCCTTGGCCTAGCTCAAAACAGTATAGCACTAATCTTCCTGTGGAATTGGTTTCCTGATCTAATCTACGGTGAGAGGCTAACAAACTAGCACTGAATAAAAATAAAACAAGAAGGTTGAATACATTTGAATCTGCTCAGGAGACCTTGCAACTTGAACGCTTTCCCAAGCTGTTACTTTAATCCATCTCTAAACTGTAAATAAGACTCTGGGTGTTAAGTATATGTAACAGATGTGGAAAGGCTTATCACTGCAAGCCATACGCATGCTTACTCGGGGAAATTAGAACACTCTGAAGCTACGCAAGTTTGTTACCTAGGTAAATGCTGGTCCCTTCCACTTCATTCCTCCCAGAAAAGCTGACAAGGCTGGCAATTACTACAGTATTAGTGGAAAGGGTATCAGCCAGATTAAAAGGTCAGAGAAGGTCATATGGCAGATCAAGCATGATTTTCTAGCCACTGTGAGCATCCAGGGGCTCTAAAAGTTCAACTCGGGAACACCAGCTGCTGTTGCAACCTCATTCAGATCTGTGGCCTGAGAGGCTTGCTTTACAGCATTCTTACTTTAAGGTTGAGGCCAGGCTGCGTGGAGATTTACACTGATAGTACAGTGAGAATATTCTCATTATTTATACAATTTGGATACCTCGCAAATATATATATATACAGATCAGTGAAGGGCTACCAAATTTTTTACTACCACACTGCGGGGGGTGGCGTATGCAGGACGCCCTGCATTTTCTTTCAACCTCTTTCAGTGCAAATTGGGTGGTCTGGGGTGCAGCTCCATTTTCGCTACCCCACTGCACCCCCCCCTGGTCTGGGCAGTATCCCCCCCCCCCTGATACAGATACATATGCTACCCAAATAGCGATAGCTATATAACTATACCTATGGGTATAGAATATAGAACCAGTCTGGTTTAATATATAATTTATGAGGCTAGAAGCCAGGAAACTGTGAGGTCTAGTTCCACCTTAGGCCTGAAAGCCAGATGTGTGACTTCAGTGGTGGGTTCCCCTTACCTTCACTACCGGTGTGCATCGTGATGTTTCATGTGCTTGTGCTCGCTCCTTTCACTCGCATGTGTGCATCCCTTCCTGCAATTTCCCTTCTGTGCATGCTAAGAAGGTGGTTTCAGGCCAAAATCCAGCTGAGGAGTTGGTCTACTGTGTTTGGATGAAGAAATAAAGGTCACAGTAGTGGGTTCCTACTGGTACGGATAATTGCACATAGCTCCGTGGCTCTGGTGTACGAGCATGCGTTGGAGCGAAAGTTTGCTTCCTGCACCCTTCTGCATCGCCAACTCTATTGTCTTTCTGCACTCAATGATTATGGAAAAATACAACTTTTCCCTCTTCATAGATACAGTTTATGTTTCCCCTCTCTGGACAACTTCTTATTAATCTAGTCACATAGTGTGCAGAAAGCAAAATTTCTCTCGAACGCACATTCTCATGCTGGATCCGTGGAGCTGCGTGCAATTATCTGTATTGGTATGAACCCACTACTGAAAGGTCTACAGAGAGGGGAGACATACAAATTTAATAAATAAATAAATTAGCCTGGGGGTGGGTAGGAGAGCTTTTTTTCACAGCAAAGGATGAGGAGAAGCCATACAAACAATGGAAAAATTGTCAAAAAAAAAAAGAGATGGCGGTGCGCAAGGACCGGTACCGACAGAACCAGATTCTTGGTGCCAAAATTACATCACTAGAAGGTCGCTAATGGTTGGGTGATCTGGTCCGAACCCCAGTGAAGAGCTACCAATTTTTTTACTACCACACTGTGAGTGTGGCTTATGCAGGATGCCCTGCATTTTCTTTCAGCATCTTTCAGTGCAAATTGGGTGCTCTGGGGTGGAGCTCCATTTTTGCTACCCCACTGCGTTCCCCCCCCCATCTAGGCAACAGCCCACTCCTGTACCCACCCCTGGGTGACTTTAGGCAAGCCACTCTCTCTCTCTCCGCCCTATCCACCCACAGGGCTTTGTTGCATGGAAAACAGAGGAGGGAGGAGCATTAGTTACATTCCCCACCTTGTCATTTTATAAAAATAATAAAGGCAAGATATAAGTAAATAAAACATGCAGACTTGTATGCAGAAATTGATCAGAATACTTGTTTACCTATTGTGGAAACCCATATTAAGAACTTGATGGCCACAACTGACTATCTTGACATCTGATTTGATTTATATCCCTCTTCCCCATGCTCTCTGGCTGGTGACTTTTTGCTATTTTCCAGCTAGGTTCACAGAGACATTACTGGTTCAATCATAGCACACAGAAAAATTGGGGGGGATGTCTGACATGGCCATCAGCCTACAATACATGTGACCTGAAGTCATCTGTGTTTGTTAGCCAAATATATAATAATCCACTGCCAAGTAATACTTTCCATAATGAATGTCACAGCAGGGGTAATGACGGCTGTTTTTGCTTTTTGATGGAATTATGTATGGTCTGAGAAAAAACAAAACTGAGATCTTTCTTTTCCAGATTGGGATCACCCACCCTAATGAATGGCAGTCATCGAATAAATATAACTGATCCTATTTCTAGCAATATTGGGGGGAAAGGAAAATAATCTCCAGTCTTTCCAAAATATGAATTTATGGTCATGCATGTATATGTGTGCTGTGCGTTCCTTGTTATCCAGAATATTTGGGGGCCACACTGGATCCATATAGCATGATTTTCTGCTAACTGGCAAGAAAACGATAGACTTTATCCAATTCCTTGTATTCCAAAGTATTTAACGTTTGCTTGACAAAAAGATTATGACATCTTGAATGCTTACATGCTTGGCAGCTGTCCATAGTTCTATAGTACTTTATACAATCAGACTAGCCTTCTGCCTGCTATCACAACTCATGCAGTGAAGATCTTTTTCTCACAAACTTTTGGCTCTAAAAGCCCAGGTAGGGCAGTTCCTTTTCCCCCCTGTTCCCCCCCCCCTTTCTGTCTCCTTCATTGTCAACAGAATATATAACAGGAAGATATATGTTAGGACGAACACCCAATCCTGTCACTTGTGTTATAGAAACAATCCTCTTTTAAATATTCCTACAAGCAAATAAATCTGGACTGTATGTGGCAAAACCCCCAAAACCCTCATTTGTAATGGCTGCTGCATAATGGGAAAACAACCCACAGAATGCTTATCCTTGCTTTTAATCTAATCTAATTTGTAGATATCTAACAGATGTCTTCACAGCCCTTAAAATGGATCCCTGTAAAAAGTGCTCTTTTTTTGGTCAAGAATATCAATTTGCCGTATGGTATGGTTTGTACTGCCAATTCTATTGTCTTTCTGCACTCAATGTTTATGGAAAAATACAAGTTTTTCCTCTTCATAGATACAGTTTATGTTTTCCCTCTCTGGATAACATCTTATTAATCTAGTCACATGCTTTCTCTTTCTTTATATTATCTAATTTGGTAGCAAACCTAATTTAGTAGTAATTTCCACTCGATATTCCCAAATTGATGGAAGCCTTTGATCTGGTAGAGCCATATGTCAACACAACTTAAAAAACAGTGATTTTGAGTAGTGCCTTTTGTGGTCTACAACATTTCTTGTCTCCTAAAATTTGCTCTTGGTTGTTGAATTTTTTTGGGGAAGAAGGTGGAGGGTGGACTTAAGAATGTGATCACAAAAATGACTGGAAGAACATTCCATTGAATCTGATAGTCTTTAGCCTGTTCTTTGAATACAACCCATGTTTTTCAAACCTTCTAGGCCTGGTCAAAATGGGAGCATTCACAGAGGCACATGAAGAGAAGCATCAGAGTCAAGCATGACCCACTTGACAAAGTATACAGCATAGAATAGAATAACAGAGTTGGAAGGGACCTTGGAGGTCTTCTAGTCTAACCCCCTGCTTAGGCAGGAAACCCTACACCATTTCAGCGGTGTATCCAACTTCTTCTTAAAAAATTCTAGTGTTGAAGCATTCATAACTTCTGGAGGCAAGATGTTCCGCTGATTAATTGCTCTGTCAGGAAATTTCTCCTTAGTTCTTAAGTTACTTCTCTCCTTATTTAGTTTCCATCCATCCATTGCTTCTTGTTCTACCTTAGGAGAACAAGTTTGGAGAATAGTTTGACTCCCTCTTCTTTGCAGCAACCTCTGAGATATTGAAACACTGCTATCATATCTCCCCTAGTCCTTCTTTTCATTAAACTAGACATGCTCAGTTCCTGCAATCATTCTTCATATGTTTTACCCTCCAGTCCCCCTAATCAACTTTGTTGCTCTTCTCTGCACTCTTTCTAGAGTCTCAACATCCTTTTTACAAGTCAGTGCAATCTGCCTTTTTTAATGTCAAGTGGCTTTTTATTGTAGGCCCTGAGAAGCAACTCAGTTGAAAGTAATAAAGTTTGCTTTGATATGTTAAGTAAAACACTTTGTTGATTCATTCCACAGATTCAGGGAAGTCGTCTGCTTGAATCAAATCATCCCACTGAAGTTTTGCATATCCCTAAAACCAATTGCATGTTTTTCAAGGATTAAATCACCATGTGAAGCTGGAAGTCTAAATGAGGGGTGTCAAACTCAATTTTATTGAGAGCCATATCAGATTTGTGTTTGACCTTGGGGGGGTAGGCATGGCCAGGGTGGGCATGACCAGCTCAATGTCACTTGTGTCATGGGCATCTGTGGTGGCCCAGGCAGGACTTGGGGGATCTTCCTGCAGCTCTCTGCCAGTGAAAACAGAGGTCTATTTTCAGCCATGGCTGCCTCCTGCAGCCCTCTGCCAGCAAAAATGGAGCTCAGGACATAGCCCCCCCCCCCCCTAGCTCCATTTTCACTTGCAGAGGCACCACCAGCTGGTCTTTCACTATTTCCAGGGCAGCCCCGCGGGCCAGATCTATGGCTACCAAGGGCTGGGGTGCTTGACCCCTGGTCTAAATGCAATGATAGAGAAGTCTGGGTTGCATTAACATTGTACACACTGAATTTATAACCATTGCAGTTCTTGATGGAAGAATTCCAATTTCAATCTAGATTGGAACCTCTGCTTATTATGAAAGCTAGCTTGCAGCCAGCATGGAATGAAATAATCAGTAGGCATCTTTGATTCCTTTCTGTTAGGCACGTCACACACAAAAGTCATAGGATGCACCGCACTGAGCCTAGAAGGCAGTTGTTTACAGCATTGACTGGAGCTTACAGTAGACAGAAGAAACTTCAATGACTGTGCTGGAATACCATTGGAAAGGGGTACTATGCACAGGCACTGTCTATAAACATAAGTTATAGGAAGAGCCAGAAAAAAAACACGGATGGGAAGACTCAGAGCAGGGGGAGGAAAAACAGTGCAATTGTGTTGAAGAATTGTGTTGAAGAAGCAGGTCACCTTGCTGTTCTGACCTAGGCTTCCTGATCAAATGCAGCACAAATGGCATCCCAAAAATCTCTTTTATTTTAACAGCTGGTAATTATTTTCATCCCTAGCCATAATAAGTCCTAAACAATGATAGCAAGACCAACAACAGTCTTTCAGATGAGTACCCGAACCTTGATCTTTCTGGACAAGCTTCCAAAGGTCAATTAGCAAGAAACTTGGCAAGACCAAACAGAAACATGGCATCCGAGCTAAACATGACACATTTGGAATACTGTGTTCAGTTCTGGAGACCTCATCTACAAAAAGATATTGATAAAATTGAACGGGTCCAAAGACGGGCTACAAAAATGGTGAAAGGTCTTAAGCATAAAATTTATCAGGAAAGACTTAATGAACTCAATCTGTATAGTCTGGAGAACAGAAGGGAAAGGAAGGACATAATCGAAACATTTAAATATGTTAAAGGGTTAAATAAGGTTCAGGAGAGAAGTGTTTTTAATAGGAAAGTGGACACAAGATCAAAGGGGGCACAATCTGAGGTTAATTGGGGGAAAGATTAGAAGTAACACGAGAAAATATTATTTTACTGAAAGAGTAGTAGATCCTTGGAACAAACTTCCAGCAAACGTGGTTGGTAAATCCACAGTAACTGAATTTAAACATGCCTGGGATAAACATATATCCATCCTAAGATAAAATACAAGAAATAGTATAAGGGCAGACTAGATGGACCATGAGGTCTTTTTCTGCCATCAATCTTCTATGTTTCTATGTTTCTATGTTTCTATGTTTCTATGCTTCTATGCTTCTATGCTTCTATGCTTCTATGCTTCTATGCTTCTATGCTTCTATGCTTCTATGCTTCTATGCTTCTATGTTTCTATGTCACAAGTTGAACAAAGTTGCTTCCTGCAACAATCCCTTCTTGTGCTCCACTTGTATAGCCTATGGGAGGGGCCAATTGTCTCCAAGTTTTACTCCTTAGTAGTCCTTCTGTGTAACTGATTTTGCCTTCTGGCAGCTCTGTGCATGCACACATTGAAAATAGGCTCCCTCTGTTCCTCTAATTCACTCAGGCCAGCCTCTGGAGGATCTGGAGTCAGGAAAGATCTCCTGGCCTGGCTTGGATCCCTGCCTCTTCTGCAGACTCCAGGTCTTGCCCATATTCCACCCCAGCTTCCTTGCTGTACGATTCTGCTGCCAGCTCCGCATCACTATCATCACCATCATCACCATCACCACCATCACCACCATCACCACCATCACCACCACCACCACCACCACCATCACCATCATCATCATCATCATCATCATCATCATCATCATCATCTTACTCCAAAAAGATGTGTACAGTCCTCATAATCTCATTAGATACAGTCTCACATTAATGGACATACTACGTATATTCTCAGTATTACTATATATATCCTCAGTGTTCAACAGGATGCTGAATAAATTCCGTACCACTTGCTGTTTTACTATTAATTTTGTTAATTGTACTTATTTTAGATTTAGTGAGTTGGGCCATTCAGGTGACTGGACGTTTCTTGCATTCCGCAAATTTGTTCAGAGGACCGAGATCTTCTCAGAAGAAACCTAAGACATCTAAGAATTCATGAAAAAGAAAGGGTTGTTGGGAATCGAACCATTTTGGATGTGCCTGTGAGGGTTTATAATAGCAGAAATTTGACATCAACATTGAGACATAAAGCAGGGTTTACAACTGAATTTTTTTTTTTTTGATGAATGCATTATAGTGAAAGGCAAAGCTAGGACATAGCTAACTAAATCATAAAGGAGAGTCCAAGAGTATATTCTCTCTGCCAGGCATGAATCTTCCATGGAAATAAGGCAGGGGTGAAATTCAATTTTCCCCCCTACTGGTTCTGTGGGTGTGGCTTGGTGGGCGTGGCAGGGGAAGAATACTGCAAAATCTCCATTCCCGCCCCACTCCACGGGAAAAATATTGCAAAATTTCCGTTCCCACCCCTCCACCTCCAGGGCCAGCCAAAGGTAGTATTTGCTGGTTCTCTGAACTACTCAAAATTTCCTTCAGAACCTGGTTCTCCAGAACCTGTCAGAACCTGCTGAATTCCACCCCTGAAGTAAGGCAAAAGTGACCTCAGACAGCAAAAATCAGGCAGAGAGACAAAGAGGTGATGCAGAGTCAATTCTTAGCTTTACTATCTATACTTTGCTCTCTCTTAATCCGTAAGGACAGACATTCCAGTGAGTCAATGCTATATGCACTTCCAACAGTGAAAGGAAATTAAAAGGCATTCCCATTCAAAGCTATCTGCATAATCTGATTAATATAAAATAGCAACTCAAGAAAAACTGAATGTACCAAATAATTAATTCATTAATTATCTAGCTTTTAAGTAATAGGTTGAATCAAAACTTCAATTTCATGAAGATTTTTTTTAAAAGGCTCTACTTAAAATGTTACAAGTGCGTGCATATTATTAGAACTGGAATAAAAGCTACCTAAAAATAGTTTTAGCTGTTGTTGGAAAACAAAAACACAGGACAAATAGTTTTTAGGAAGTGATCATGGTCAATGATAGTTAATGCAATAGAACGAACTCTGTGGAATAGCTTTGCACCACAAATCCAGATGGTCCCAGTCCTGTTAGCCTTTTACAAAGCATTGAAGATGTAATGGTTTCTCCAACCATTTGGGTCAGTCGATTAGATGAGTTCTGCTGGTGTCAAGGTGCTTATTCCCATCAGAGGTGGGTTCCACTTACCTTCGCCACCAGTTCGCATCACAACGTTTTCTACATGCATGCACACTCCACACATGTGCGTGCAGTCCCTCATGCAATTTGGCTTCTGCACATGCTCAATAACTGGAATCAGCCTGAAACACACCTAAGCATCTCTAAAATCCCGAGGCCTTCCCCTCCCCCCCATGACATAGAATTCTTATTATTCAAAAAGTGAACTACTCACGTGGAGGAAGCCTAAAAGTCTATTAACTAGGTTTAAACAAGGTTCCAATTGCCCCCATTAAAAATGAAATGCCCCCCAACGTGGGCCCCACGTTTGGAACCAGGGGTTTAGCCTAAATCCATGAAACAACAGTAGGTGGCTGACTATAGATGTGTTCTTTCCCTCCAGTCAAAGATCTTTGCTGGATTTCACCTCCATGCCTTTGTGCCTATAATCTTGGGAAGGAAGATGGCTTTGTGTCTATGGAAATTCTTAGACATCCAGTTCGTGGTTTGTTTGTTTGTTTGTTTGTTTCTTCGTTTGATTGATTGATTTTTTTTAAATGCCACCCCTCTCCTTAAACTCAGGGCAGCTTACAACATGTTAGCAATAGCACTTTTTAACAGAGCCAGCATATTGCCCCCACAATCCGGGTCCTCATTTTACCCACCTCAGAAGGCTGGAAGGCTGAGTCAACCTTGAGCCGGTGATGAGATTTGAACCGCTGACCTACAGATCTACAGTCAGCTTCCATCGCCTGCAATACAGCACTCTACCTGCTGCACCACCCCGGCTCAGTTTCTCCCAAAACTGTTTTTTTTTTCAAAAGGCAACTGGATTTCCTTTGTTTTTCTTTGAAGACATTTCTCTTCTCATCCAAGAAGATTCTTCAGTTCTAACTGAATGGTGGAGAATGGAAGGATTTATATTCCTTGCATTCATCTGGTCATTAGCACTCTTTCTGAAAGTCATTGAGGCCATTTGGAAGTTTATCTGTGTCTACAGGATAGCCCTAATAGTGCAATGGTGCACCCAGAGGGCACAGATAAAGCTACAAATGGCTCTAACAATTATCAGAAATACGACTAATGACCAGATGACTGCAAGGAACATAAATCCTTCCATTCTCCAACATTCAGTCAGAACTGAAGTAGCTTCTTGGATGAGAAGTGAAATCTTTTCAAGGAAAAATTAAGAAAGTTCATTTTTGCAACAAAGACAATTTCATTTCCACTTTCGAATTATTTTATTTATTCAACCAATGCTTCATGGATTATTCATTTCAATCCTTAAGATATATTTTTGTGGAGCATTAAGAAAATATATTACTTTTTGAGTGTGTGTGTGTGTGTGTGTGTGTGTGTGAAAGAGAGAATTAGATCTCCATCAAATAATCCAGAGATTATTACTTCGTGTAAAGATTTAAGTACAATGACACTTATTTAATTTATTTTATTTATTTATACCTCTCTTTAACCACGGCCCCTGGTCACAATTTATTAAGCAGTTTAATTTATTTATATTCCATCTGATTCTACTCCAGGTTTATAATTCATATTAGAATATTCCGCTGACTTTCTAACCACTGGCTTTGCATTAATTCTTGCTTAATCTTAAAATACCTGTATTTGTGCATAAGCAAGAAGTTGCCAGTAATGCCTTGACAGTACCACTGCAGCTGTCATGGCTGAGTTGTCAAAATAAGCAATTATATTCCTATCAGCTTCCTTAATGTGACAGGTGTGTTCATTTGCAACAGATCAGCAAGATCTTTATCATTCAGCTGCTTTCTTTTTTTTTTTTTTAAAAATTATATTGAAAATAACATGTGAAAGACCGAGAAGGAAGGAGAGGTGCGCATCAGGGGTGGATTCCACTTACCTTCGCCATCAGATTGCATTGCGACATTTCACGCACATTCCCTCATGTGAGTTCATTTCAATACATGCTCAGAAGATGGATTCAACCCAAAACCTGGTCAGCTGTACATGAGGCTACCTTTGAAAAGTGTTCAGAAACTTCAGATCGTGCAGAACGCAGCCGCGAGAGCCATCGTGGGGCTTCCTAGATTCGCCCACGTTTCCACAACACTTCGTGGCCTGCATTGGCTGCCGATCAGTTTCCGGTCACAATTCAATTCAAAGCCCTGCATGGCATTGGACCAGAGTACCTCCGGAACCGCCTGCTACCGCACGAATCCCAGCGACCGATAAGGTCCCACAGAGTTGGCCTTCTCTGGGTCCCGTCGACCAAACAATGTCATTTGGCAGGCCCCAGGGAAGAGCCTTCTCTGTGGCAGCCCTGGTCCTCTGGAATCAACTCCCCCCGGAGATTAGAACTGCCCCCACACTCCTTGTCTTTCGTAAATTACTCAAGACCCATCTATATCTCCTGGCATGGGGGAGTTGAGACACCTTTCCCCCAGGCTTTTTTATACTTTGTTTTATGTTTGGTATGAATGTGCTGTTTGGTTTTTTTAAAATAATGATAGGGTTTTATATGTTTTTTAATATTAGATTTGTTCCACTACTATATTGGTTTTATTACTGTTGTGAGCCACCCCGAGTCTTCGGAGAGGGGCGGCATACAAATCTAATAAATTGAATTTGGGTGAAGAAATAAAGGTCAGTATTAACCTGGGGGAAGTGAAGGGCTACAAAAAAATTTACTACCACACTGTGGGCGTGGCTTATGCAGGACACCCTGCATTTTCTTTCAATATCTTTCAGTGCAAATTGGGTGCTCTGGGTGCTACCCCACTGCATTCTCCCTCCAGTCCGGGCAGTAGCTCATCCCTCCTGGGGGCGGGTGAGAGGGCTTTTTTAAAAGCACACAACAAGGAAAAGCCATCAGAACATAGGAAAATTGGCTGAAAATTCAGAAAAAATGATGGCATTGAGCACAGACTGGCACAGACAGAACCAGATCTGTGATGCCAAAATTACATCACCAATCGGTTGCTAATGGTTCGGGTGATCTGGTCCGGACCAGGAGGGACACATCCCGGTATGCATTTCATGGCCATCATCAAGTGAAAGACAAGTATTGAGATGGTAGGAGTTGATACTGAGGACTAAAAGAAGCACTGTGGCAGATGAATCAACATGCAAAATATATTTGCCCTTCCTTCTTTCCTTCCTTCCACTTGTTCAGTTACAAACCCAGTCACAAAAACCTCAGGTTTGAAATACTATTTCATAATACAGTGGTACCTCTACCTAAGAATGCCTCTACTGACGAACTTTTCTAGATAAGAACATTGTCTTCAAGATTTTTTTGCCTCTTCTCAAGAACCACTTACAAACGCGAGCCTCCGAAACTGTAACCGGAAAAGGAAGGGAGAAGCCTCCATGAGGTCTCTCTAGGAATCTCCTGGGAGGAAACAGGACCAGAAAAGGTGGCGAGAAACCTCTTTGGGGCCTCTCTAGGAATCTCCTGGGAGGAAACAGGGCCAGAAATGGCATGGAGAAGCCTCTGTGGGACCTCTCTAGGAGTCTCCTGGGAGGAAACAGGGCCAGAAAAGGCACGGAGAAGCCTCCATGGGGCCTCTCTAGGAATCTCCTGGGAGGAAACAGGGCCTCCGACCTCCCTGTGGTTTCCCTAATTGCACACATTATTTACTTTTACATTGATTCCTATGGGAAAAATTGCTTCTTCTTACAAACTTTTCTACTTAAGAAGAACGAATTAAGAAGAACCAATCTTTGTAAGTAAAGGTACCACTGTACAATACAATATAATAATGTATGAGGGGGTCCTTGGAACTCTCTGAGCTTGGTTGTTTCTTTGCAGAGATTTCATTATTCGAATGAAGTAACATCATCAGCACTGCAGGGAAGAAAAGGATCTCGACCTCATTTCAATCCTAAACTGAAAATAGTCTCCGTTATTGATAATAATATATAATCAAATCACATCATACCCAAGGAATAATAATACTGTCACTTGCTGCAGGGAAGGATCTCAACTCGGAATCACATCCCAAAGGTTTTCTGGTTTCATGGCATTTCCATTTCCCTAAGTAACACCAATCTTCATGTGAGTAAAGTTGATCTGGTAGCCTTTGTGTTTTGGGGCTTCCAAAATGTCTAGTGTCTTCATGTGCCATAAAAGTCTTGTTGGCCATTAGTCAAAACAGACAGATCTGACGTTTAACCACACAGAGAAACATAGAAACATAGAAGACTGACGGCAGAAAAATACCTCATGATCCATCTACTCTGCCCTTATACTATTTTTTGTATTTTATATTAAGATGGATATATGTTTATCCCAGGCATGTTTAAATTCAGTTGCTGTGGATTTACCAACCACATCTGCTGGAAGTTTGTTCCAAAGATCTACTACTCTTTCAGTAAAATAATATTTTCTCATGTTGCTTTTGATCTTTCCCCCAACTAACTTCAGATTGTGTACCTTTGTTCTTGTGTTCACTTTCCTATTAAAAACACTTCCCTCCTGAACCTTATTTAACCCTTTGACATATTTAAATGTTTCGATCATGTCCCCCCTTTTCCTTCTGTCCTCCAGACTATACAGATTGAGTTCATTAAGTCTTTCCTGATACATTTTATGCTTAAGACCTTCCATCATTCTTGTAGCCCGTCTTTGGACCCGTTCAATTTTGTCAATATCTTTTTGTAGGTGAGGTCTCCAGAACTGAACACAGTATTCCAAATGTGGTCTCACCAGTGCTCTATATAGCGGGATCACAATCTCCCTCTTCCTGCTTGTTATACCTCTAGCTATGCAGCCAAGCATCCTACTTGCTTTTCATACCACCCGACCACACTGCTCACCCATTTTGAGACTGTCAGAAATCACAGTCCTTCCCTTCTGAAGTTTTGGCTAACACTTGGTGAACATGGTGAACACAGAGAGTTCACCATGACATCTTAGACTCCTAGTGCATTGATTCTTATAGCTCAGTATGCTTGTAACATTTTGCCTCTTTCTAATTTTTCTTTCTAATTTTAATTTAGAATACAATAACCCTAGGCAAGACAAAGAAATATGATTTTATAACATTCAGATATCATTGTGAAAGATTTATAGTTTACATTAATATAACGTAAATAAAAATGTGAGTGATCTTTTATTATATTGCCATTCTAAAATGACACGTTTCCTCCATTTCATTTTAAGATCCCCATGAGAGTCATTGGGTTGAGAAGTAACTGACTCGAAGTCATCAAATGAGGTTCAGGATCTAGTGAGAGCCTGAAGCTGGGACTCCCTGGTCCAAGCACCAAACTTTAACTTTGATAAAACGTTGGCTCTTCTTGAGATTATTGCTTAGAATCATCTGTATTGCAACACCTAAATTTCATTTGAGCCACAAAAATGATGTGGCTAAAAGCAAAGAACATGACATTATACACCATGTAGAGATCATATTTCCCTCTCTGAAAAAAGTAGAAGCCATAGATACTGATACTGTGACAGTAAACATAATATTTCCTGTTAAAGAAATTTTTACATATTTCTTATATCTCTGGTTTTTATATGTGGTTTTGCTGGTTTGCTTCTACATTGTCCACAGTTGCCTTCGATGAGATGTGTGGCTGCATATATTTGATTAGTAAATCAATAACTGATTTATTAGCATCAGACCAGAATACCCACGGGACCGCCTCCTGCCATATGAATCCCAGCAACTGGTTAGCTCCCACAGAGTTGGCCTTCTCCAGGTCTTGTCAACTAAACAAGCTCCTTCAAAGGGAGGTCTTCACGTAAAAAAAAACATTGTTATTTTTACGAAAAAGGACACCGCAGTGGCGCTGCAAGCAAAGGGCGGTTCTTTCACGTAAAAATAACAATGTTTATTTTTACGTGAAGACCTCCCTTTGAAGGAGCTGGGGAATCCCTCCCATGAAGAGATTCCGGGGGCGGAGCCTTGACGTCACCGGCAGGCTGCTAAGGATGCCAAAGTGATCACTTCCTGGATTCCATGGAATCCAGGAAGTGATCACCTTGGCGTCTTTAGCAACCTGCCATTGACGTCAAAGCTCTGAACGCCGAACGCGACCCCAAACTTTGCCCGAAGTTTCAAAAAAAATTGAGTTTGTGTTCAGCATACCGAACCCCGCAAAATTCGGTAAGGACCCGAATTGTGTGGGTTTGGTTTGCCCATCACTAGTCCTTTGTATTTAAAATTTAAATTCTATATCACTTTTTCAACCATAAGTGTGAATGCCGATTTTTCAACTGTTAAATCTTCTAAAATTTCCGTTGTTGACACTGTAGATTTGATGGCTAGAACTAAAAAATATAATAAGTTCCTTATTGTATTTATGATTGTTTCTTATGTTCTACTATTCACATCAAAGCAAGCTCTTCAATTAAAAAGAACTCTTTTGTTCATGTTTATATTAGTTTCATGTCATATTAAATTGATGATTTTATATCTTTTGCATCGCTGTGTTATGGAAATTGTCTGGGATTTGCTGGCTGTTTGCCACTGGCATTTGAAATATATGTTTGCTTTGAAGAGAACAAAATGATTTCATTTGTGAAAAATAAAGGTTATTATAAAAGTTTTTTTTAAGCAACTAACAGTATCATATTTATGGAAGCCTTTTCTTTTGAGCACAAACACAAGGCTTGCCTTTGTGTGGGGTAAAGAAACAAGGAACAGTGGAGAACTATTAAAAAGAATGTTGCATAGATTAAAAGATACAGTAATTTGAATGAGAACTAATATTTAGGAAAAAGTGAAATGCCTTCTAAGACGCCTTCACAAAGACAATGCATACAATCCCACATACTGTAGCTAAATGAAATTGAAATTAAGGAATCTAAACCAATTACAGTGATCCCCCGAGTTTCGCGATCTCGATCTTTGCGAAACGCTATATTGCGATTTTTCCACCCGATGACGTCACTCCCTTCCTTTCTCATCTTTCTTTCTCTCTCTCTTTCTCTATCTTGCTTCTTCCTCTCTCACACTATCTTCCTCCCTCTCTCATCTCTTTCTTTCCTTCTCTCTCTTTCTCTATCTCTCCCCCTCTTGCTCTCGAGCGGCGGGCGGCACCCAGGGAAGGTTCCTTCGGCCGCCCACCAGCTGATCTGCTCGGCAGCGCAGTAGCAGCAAGGAGCCGAAGATGGGGTTTCCCCTTTGCGTGGGCAACGGGGAAACCCCATCTTTGGCTCCTCGCTGCTACTGCGCTGCCGAGCAGATCAGCTGGTGGGCGGCCGAAGGAACCTTCCCTGGGTCTTCAACTCCCAGAGCGGCGGACAAGCGGCGGCCGGACAAGCGGCGGACAAGCGGCGGGCGGACAAGAAAAGCAGCGGCCGGACAAGCGGAAAAGCGGCGGAAAAGTGGCGGCCGGAAAAGCAGAAAAGCGGCGGACAAGCGGAAAAGCGGCGGACAAGCAGCGGGCGGACAAGCGGCGGGCGGACAAGCGGCGGACAAGCTGAAAAGCGGCGGACAAGCGGGCAGGCAGGCGGCTCCTCAGCTGCTGGGTCTTCCCAGGTGCAGAAGTAAAAACACCATCTGCGCATGCGCGGCCATGGAAAAAGGGGCGCACATGCGCAAATGGTGTTTTTACTTCCGCACCAGTACATCCCGAAAAATCGATTATCGCGAGGGGTCTTGGAACGGAACCCTCGCGATAATTGGGGGATCACTGTATAATTAATTTCTTTTTTGTCCATTTCAGAGAAGCCTAGAAGCTGTTGTTTGATACATTATGCAACCTATAGATGTTTACATACAACTCCCAATTTGTATGCCTACATAAGTATGCATAATATGTATCATAATATGATTTCAGTCTTACTGTATATCTCTACTATGAACAATTCATTATTTGATCATTTCACTAAGTAGCTGGATAATTTACATGTTCTAAATAACAGATCATTTAAATCTTTAAAACATATATCATATTGAAGCAAATATAGGAATTGTTTTTTAACCTCCAAAATCTATGAACAGTTTTATTTCCTTTTGGGGGGGTGCAAACATTGATCTGACATTAAAGAAAGCTTATTAGATTTTTTTTTCTTTTTTTTGAAATATTTTTATTGTATTTTTTAAAAAGACAAACAAAGACATACGACATTAAACACTCAAGGAGCTGCCATTGCTCCGCTTATCTTAGAAGTCTAACTACTACAAAAAATAAAAACCTAACTCTAATCAGATCAATACAGAAATAGCACATTTTTATATTAAGTACTTGTTGAATTTAACTCTATATGTTAATTAAATTTCTTTATCTGTAAAATACTTATTCAAAAAATATAATATAATGAATAGCATATCTAACTTTATCATACTATAAAGATTTTTAAACTATTATGCTCTATCTTATAAAATTTCAAAACTATAAATTCAAGAAGTTCTAAATTCTTGTTACTTTAACTTTTAATGTTATTTTTAAAGTTCCACCATTCATATATTTTATTCCATATTTTATAAAATTCTGTTTCTACTTGATTATTCAAGCGTTTTGTCATCATGTCTAATTCTGCCACATTCCATAATTTTTTTATAAACTTCTATATCCTTTGGTATTTCCTTTTCTTTCCATTTCTGTGCAAATGTAAGCTTATTAGATTTTTCTTGTGAGGTAAAAAATGTTTCCTGCTTCACTGGTTTAATGGAAGTTGATCCCAACTAGGAAGAAGTCCAGCTCATCACTGGATTTGTGCGATATTAGTCAAGTAGGGCATCTATTGGCAAGTTTTGATTACTATGAGTAGGAATGATTTGGTCATTGAAATTCAATGGTTAAAAAAAATAAGATTCTACATTTGTGGGGGGGAGATACTGTACATGTGGTATCTTGCTTAACAGTAATAACTGTGAGAGGGAACCTGGAATGCTAGTGGACAATCATGTAAATATAAGCCAGCAGTGTGCATCATCTGATAAAAAAGCCAACACAGTTCTAGCCTGCATTAACAGGGGGATAGAATCAAGATCACACAAAGTGTTAATACCACTTTATAAGGCCTTGGTAAGGCCACACTTGGAATACTGCATTCAGTTTTGATCACCACGATGTAAACAGAATGTTGAGACTCTAGAAAGAGTGCAGGGAAGAGCAACAAGGATGATTAGGTAACTGGAGGCTAAAACATATGAAGAACGGTTGCAGGAGCTGGGCATGTCCAGTTTAGAAGCCTAGGGGAGACATGATATCAATGTTCCAATATCTCAGAGGTTGCCACAAAGAAGAGGGAGTCAAACTAGCCCCCAAAGCATCTGAGGGTAGAACAAAAAGCAATGGGTGAAACCAGTGGTGGGCTTCGAGCAGGAACGCTAAATTGCGCTCGCTGCCACGGCTCATAAGTTCTTGTGGCACCAGCACGATTGTGCTGCTGCACTTGGGGAGGTAGCAAAATCGTGCATGGAACCACAGGCGTGCCCGTGTTTCAGCGAGGTTTTTTTGCTTCCATGCATGCCAAAACCTGCGGTTCCATGTGGATTTTGCTTCCTCCACAGGTGCAGCAGCAAAATCGTGCTGGTCCCGCAAGCACTTATGAGCCACAGCGGCAAGCACAATTTAGCATTCCGGCTAGTAGCTCACCGCTGGGTGAAACTAATCAAGGAGAGAAGCAACTTAGAAGTAAGGAGAAATTTCTTGTCAGTTAAAACAATTAATCAGTGGGAAGGCTTGCCTCCAGAAGTTGTGAATGCTCCAACACTGGAAGTTTTTAAGATGGTGTTGGATAACTATTTGTCTGAAATGATGTAGGGTTTCCTGCCTAAGCAGGAGGTTGAACTAGAAGACCTCTAAGGTCCCTTCCAACTCTGCTATTATTTTATTTTATTTTATTTTATTTTATTTTATTTTATTTTATTTTATTTTATTTTATTTTATTTTATTTTATTTTATTTTATTTTATTTTATTTTATTTTATTTTATTTTATTTTATTTTATTTTATTTTATTTTATTTTATTTTATTTTATTTTATTTTATTTTATTTTATTTTATTTTATTTTATTTTATTTTATTTTATTTTATTTTATTTTATTTTATTTTATTTTATTTTATTTTATTTTATTTTATTTTCTTTTCTTTTCTTTTCTTTTCTTTTCTTTTCTTTTCTTTTCTTTTCTTTTCTTTTCTTTTCTTTTCTTTTCTTTTCTTTTCTTTTCTTTTCTTTTATTTTATTTTATTTTATTTTATTTTATTTTATTTTATTTTATTTTATTTTATTTTATTTTATTTTATTTTATTTTATTTTATTTTATTTTATTTTATTTTATTTTATTTTATTTTATTTTATTTTATTTTATTTTATTTTATTTTATTTTATTTTATTTTATTTTATTTTATTTTATTTTATTTTATTTTATTTTATTTTATTTTATTTTATTTTATTTTATTTTATTTTATTTTATTTTATTTTATTTTATTTTATTTTATTTTATTTTATTTTATTTTATTTTATTTTATTTTATATTCTATTCTATTCTAAGACTTTGATTTTCTGACAAAACTTCACATTAATTAGTTGCCAGAATAGCGGGTCAAACTGGCACAGTGAGATCCACCACCACAAAGGCTCTCAGATATCAGTGAATGAGCCTGGCACAGAGAAAGTGGTAGTCATAATCTTGGCATCTCCTTAATTTTGAGGGGAGGGTGATGAGGTTAGCCAGGAAGCTATTTACTAATTGTTAAAGTTGCTCTAAACATGTCAGTAATCTTTCATCCCAGAGTGTATAGTTGAATCCAGATTCAATCTATTGTGTCTAGATCTTAAGCCAGCTGTAACGGGCCCAGTTCCTTTTGTGAATATTAATTAAAACATTCCCCTTTTAAACTATTGATTATTTTGGGAAAAAAGAAACTAAAAATAATAAGTTATATATATAAATGTATATTTATATAACCAGTAATGACAAATGGAATTACTTAAGAGTAGGTTTCCTTTATTGTTTTTCAACTATAGACAGAATCTTGCCAGACTAAAACAGTTAGCTGCATATGTAAACTGCTAGAAGTAGACACTTTCCCTGTCTACCAAGGTCTGATGCCTTTTTGCCTTCTGGGAGGCAGTCGCTCCCTTTTGGGACTCCAGACTACATTCTACCACACTCTTCCTCCCCTTCAGAGAACATCAGCCTTGAAGGAGGCTACAGCATGTAATTTTAATTACAGAACCCTTCATTTTCCATTAACAACCATTTTTGTAACATAATAATAACCATTTTTGTAACATAATAATAACAGCGACAACAGAATTAAAATGAACATCTTGTATTTTCCTGGAAGAATTTCAGAGTCTGGAGTCTGTAGAAACAGGCCACATTTATAAATTTGTTTTGTGCAAATTGGTGTAGGTGTTCAGAGCTTATATGCACTACATTTTAACTGGCTGATAGGGAGCTTTTTCCAGCTTGTATTCTTGTTATAGCTAAAAATGCATGTTTTCAATGTAATTCTTCTCTACATCAGTTCATTTTTTAATTGAATAAAGAAAGCTCAGTGCATTTTAGCTACTTGCGTTTATTTAGAACTGAAATCTGCTGTGTTTAGTTGGACTTATTCCACAAACACCTTATGTATCAACTCTATCTGATAGCCATTCCAGGCACTGTTCAGTCCTCAGTATTTAAACACATACTGTATCAGTGTAGGTGGTGCAGACACACATTGATTTGTGGTACAAAGAGATAACAATAGACACAGTAAAAGAAGCAGTAGGAAAGGAAGGAGGGAAAGTATTTCTTTTTCCTTGAAATATTCAAGAGACAAGGGCAATATCTTTGCACCCTGATGTCTTTTATCTGTGTGACTGAAGTATTTGTTCTTTTACAGCCTATGTCTAAAATTCTTGCAACAACAATTGGATCAATTGGGGATTGGCAGACTTCCAGTGGTACATAATTTCTTTTTTGGCTGTCTTATTCCAAACTTCCAAATTACAATTTGCCCAGACTGTTGGTAGGCAGCAAGACAGCATCCATAAGTGAAAACTCATAGGTCATCCTAATACTAAATATGAAACTCAGAAATGTTTCTTTCTAAGAATAATGCTACATTTTACAACTCCATAATCTATCAATATTTGCATGAGAAGTAGAGAATATCTACTGTTTGAGCAGGCAAGAACTATAGACAGATAAAACTAAGCATCCCTGAGAGAAGACAATATGTTGTTGAGTGGTTTTACAAATTTGAATTACGAATAAATAACCAAGCAAATACCAAGCCAAAACCCATTTTTTAGGGAATCACCAGGAGAACAGAAAATGAGTCTAAACCTGATTGAAGGCTGCAATCTATGGGAATTAGGTGGTTAGGGCAAATGAAGGGTAGGAGTTATTGCTTTTTATTATTCATGTCTGGTAATTCTTTTTGTAAGCTGCTCAGAGTGAGTTGCATTGCCATATATTTTTAGATAGATAGATAGATAGATAGATAGATAGATAGATAGATAGATAGATAGATAGATAGATAGATTAAAAATTTAATATAAATAAAATAATAAAATAAAATAAAATAAAATAAAATAAAATAAAATAAAATAAAATAAAATAAAATAAAATAAAATAAAATAAAATAAAATAAAATAAAATAAAATAAAATAAAATAAAATAAAATAAATAAAATAAAATAAATAAAATAAAATAAAATAAAATAAAATAAAATAAAATAAAATAAAATAAAATAAAATAAAATAAAATAAAATAAAATAAAATAAAATAAAATAAAATAAAATAAAATAAAATAAAATAAAATAAAATAAAATAAAATAAAATAAAATAAAATAAAATAAAATAAAATAAAATAAAATAAAATAAAATAAAATAAAATAAAATAAAATAAAATAAAATAAAATAAAATAAAATAAAATAAAATAAAATAAAATAAAATAAAATAAAATAAAATAAAATAAAATAAAATAAAATAAAATAAAATAAAATAAAATAAAATAAAATAAAATAAAATAAAATAAAATAAAATAAAATAAAATAAAATAAAATAAAATAAAATAAAATAAAATAAAATAAAATAAAATAAAATAAAATAAAATAAAATAAAATAAAATAAAATAAAATAAAATAAAATAAAATAAAATAAAATAAAATAAAATAAAATAAAATAAAATAAAATAAAATAAAATAAAATAAAATAAAATAAAATAAAATAAAATAAAATAAAATAAAATAAAATAAAATAAAATAAAATAAAATAAAATAAAACAAAATAAAATAAAATAAAATAAAATAAAATATGTAGCTGGAGAAGCAAAACCCCTTCTCTCTCAGAAAAATTTCTAGGCCAAGATCTGGATTCTGGTTGCTTTGTTTTTAGACATATTAGTCTGATTCATGGATTTTGATATTTTTTATTGCATCTGCTAATTGTTACAAAATGTTCCTGCATGTGTGGATCTCTCTCTCTCTGTGTATGTGTTTGTGCACATATGTGGGGGGAAGGAAAAAGAGGGGAGGGAAAGTGGGAGAGAAAGTTAGAAGTTTATGTCTATGAAAACTCTGTTCCAGTATATTTGTTCCAACTGTTCCAAGTTTCAATCTATTGGAACTTTGGATCCTATTTGGTCTGTGGCCAGCCTTCTCATTATATTTTATGGGAGACTGGCAATTGTAACACTGTTTGTGATCTTTACCAGTGCTAAATACTTTATTTCACCATTGGTAGTAATTTGGGCATTTGATTAAGCTGAAACAAAATTTTACTTTTCCTTCTCTTTATTTTTAATAAAACTAATGTTGAAATCAATTGTTGCAGGATGCCAAAGAAAGAGTAGAGTATTGCACAATTTAAAACTATATTTTGAAGCATGCAGCTTGGGGTAGATGAGGAAGTTGATAACCTTATGAAATAAGGATTTTTTGGAATTAGGAGGTCATGGCTTGAGATTTGGATGGTAAGTAACTTTTTACAGTGTGATAAAGTTCAGTTCTTGATTGAGTTATTGTTTCTTCCTTTATTGTTCCTGTTTATCTGTGGTTTGTTCCTTCTTATCTAGGTATTGGTCAATAAGTATGTGATGGGGAAGAATATGTTTGGGTCTGTTTGTCTCTCTCCTTGACCTTTGGCTGTTGTAAATGGAACTTATCTCAAATACTCTATTAATTGATGAGTGTCATTTCTTGAGGATTTTCTTCCATTTTTGGATCTGGCTTGGTGTAAGATATCCATAGCTGTAGTTGATCTTGTCAGCGTATTGGGAATTACGTTTTCACCATATCTTCTGACTGCCAGTCAATGTTCCTTGAAGTATTCCCTCAACTTTTCCCCTGTTTGTCCCACCTAGTCATAATCCTTGTGTTACAAGTTGTAAATGACTTACCTGTGTCTTTTGCTAATGGATCTTTGAGTTTGCTCAAAATGTTTGGGACAGATTGTGTCCATGCTGATGCCATCTCATTTTCTACTAGTCTCTTTTTTCAATTGCCTGTAAAAAAATTTAACCATCGGTGTCATCTCCAATTATTCTTGGTTCTGCCTTATGCGCTCAGAATATTTAAACTTTAGCTTCATTATTGGTGCTTTCAACGAGCAACCATCTCTTACAGCATCTAATACTCATTTTCCCCCTTCTTGTAATCTAAGATTTTCTCAACAATTTTATCTAGCAAAATAATTCAAAAGGATTCAGTTTTTCTTGCTTCAGACTCACTGTCCAGCTTCAATTGGGAAAAAAATGTTTTTATATGCCTTTGTGGATGGTATGATGCCTTTGAACTTTAATATTTTGTATATTATGGTCAATATACCAAGTAGCAAACATCTATTCATTTCATGGCTACAACCACCATCTCTTGAATGTTTGAATTTTGGAAGAAAAATATTCGAAATGCTTCAGAATTCAGTGCCTTCTCCATCTATTTGCATGGAGTTGGTTCTGCCTATTGAGAAAATCTTGGGGTGGTGGTGGTGGTGTTTAAATTGAGAATCAGGCCATCTTTTGCTTAATCTTCTTTAGCACCTACGAAAGATTCCCTAACTCTTCCTCCCTTTTAGCCGTCAGGTTATCTGAAGTCATTGATGCTTCTCCCAGAATAAGATGGTTTAATAAGATGTAGATAATCAATTTTCCAACCTCTTGTGGCCACGACAGGTGTTGTAAGTGCAATTGCCAGTAATTCCCAGAATTTAGAGGCTATGATATAGGGCAGTGATGGCAAACCTTTTATTCCTCAGGTGCTGAAAGAGCATGCACACGTGCTATCGATTATGTGTGAGTGCCTACACCCATGATTCAATGCCCAGGGAGGGAGAAAACAGCTTCCTCCAACCCCCTGGAGGCCCTCTGGAGGCTGGAAATGGCCTGTTTCCCAATTTCTAGTGGGCCCAGTAGGCTCATGTTTCGCCCTCCCCAGGTTCCAAAGGCTTCCTTGGAGCCGGGGGATGGTAAATATGCCCTTCCCCACTCCCCCAGAGGCTCTAAAAATGCCCTCTCAGATCTCTATGGAAACCAAAAAACGCCCTCTCAGATCCTCTGTGTGAGCCAAAAATCAGCTGTCTGGAACACACATGCATGTTGGAGCTGAGCTAGAGCAGTGGCTCACATGCCAGCAGATATGGCTCCACATGTCACCTGTTGCACCGGTATCATAGTTTCTCCATCACTGATATAGGGGATAGATAATCTGAATTGTACAAAGTGTGGGGCTTAATAAGAGGGACAACCAGCAACTACCTAGCCCTTTTATAGGGAACTGTCAGATACAACAACCAATAGTGTTTCAGCATTCTCCCACTCAAACCCTTGACCTGGGTGAAACCATGTACAAACTATCAGGACATAACAAGCAGCTTCAAAGAGCTGGAAGATTCCAAATTTTCAGTCTCCACCCTAAGCAGTTCCTATTGTGGAAGACAAGCAGCAGTGGGCTACTAGACAGAACACTAAATTGCGCTCACCGCCACGGCTCGTAAGTGTTTGCGGGGCCAGTGCGACTTTGCTTCTGCACCTGTGGAGGTAGCAAAATCGTGCACGGAGCTGTAGGTGTGCCTATGTTTTGGTGAGGTTTTTTGCTTCCATGCATGCTGAAACACGGGTGCACCTGCGGCTCCATGCATAATTTTGCTACCTCCACAGGTGCAGAAGCAAAATTGCGCTGGCCCCGCAAGCACTTACGAGCCATTGCAGCAAGCGCAATTTAGTGTTCCGGCTAGTAGCCCACCACTAAAGACAGGTATAATATGTTTGAGAAAATCAGAGCTGCAGTGGGGGAGGATTCGTGGTCTGGTTTATAAGTTCTTAAAGTATGTGGAGATGACTTTTTGTGGGGCATGGTTCTGGAATTTCTGAACATATTCAGAATTGTTCTTTTTTTATTAAAAAAATTAATTTAGGCATTCCAGTACTTTTTCTCTGCCTTCTCATCAGAACTTTTGATTGCCAACAGTCATAATCAGGGAGATTCCTGAGACTCTTAATAGTTACGGTAATATTTTTTTATCTTGACACTGTCAATAGATACCTACTCCTTTCTCTGTGTGTGTCTCTGTCTTTCTCTCTCTCTCTCCTTAATCTCAAATGTAAATAAAATGAAGTGGTTATCAAAAAGGAACATGATAAGCATAATAACAAGGAAAAATGCTCATAAAATAGCAAACATTAAAAATATAAAAAACCAACTGCTCTCAAGATTGAACATAAAAAATAAATGAATAGCTGTGAGGAGCACATATACGGTAATCAAGAGCAATATTTACACCTGCCTTTCTCACCCAAAACTGCAATTAAAGTTATGTGATATCCTACAGTTCTTTTGCCAGTTTTCTATCAGGAAGGCATCTAAAGCTATTTTATCTTGAGAGATGAAAAGAAGACATCGAAGCCAAAAGGGCCTCAAGACATCTAACAATCTGAAAGAGCAATCTTTTTGATTAGGTTTATTTTTACCTCAATTTTTTCAGTCTGGATATGATATTTATATTTCTCACTGAGTCTCCTGCTTTAATGTGTATTATTTAATATCTTGACTGTGTTTGAAAGTTTGTCAGACATCCTCTGGGAAAACATCAAAACACGATTCTATTTTAAAATTTATGATTTTCCCTTTCGCAAGATCGCAGTCGTTGAAAGAGAAGCCCCTTCGTCTGAATTTAACGTTCATTTCAGCCCTCCTAATCAAGAGATATAAAGACCAGATCAAAACATAGAGAAGGGTTTGGCGATCCTTGTCCAACTGGTGCTCCCCAGATGTGTTAAAATTCCATATGCTATCTAGGAATTCTGAACACTGAGAACTCAGCACTGAGTTCTGCTGTAATTTTAACATATTCAGAGACCTCCAAGGTTGGATAAAGCTGGCTTTCAGATTGCTCTGTTTACTACCTCACTTTAAGGAGGTACCTACCTGACACTGAAAGGAACTCATCACTATTTATTAATTTATCAAACTGTACAAATTGTTCTATAGTCTTTTTTGTAAATGTCATTTAATAGCTATTGAAAAATTATAATTTGCATATGTTTCATAAAAATGCAATTTGTTGACCTAATTTTATGAGTTGCGGTTTGCCAGTGATACCTTGTTCCTCGTTATGCACAAACACAAAAGAGAGGGAAACAAAGAATGTAGAAAAAATAAAAACAGGTTTTGCAACCACACCTCCTCCCCCATATCCCCCAGTTGTTCTTCATTGCTTTCATTCCACTAAGCTGCAAATATTCATGAGTGGCTGTCATTCTCCTCGGGCCAGTCTGGTCTCTATGGTTTGGGCAGGGGAAATATGATTTCCGGTGCCAAGGTTACAGGGACTTTGGGTCAGCATTTTGAAAACAAATAGCAAACCCCCCCAAAAAGCTGAATTCCAATGGAGCAAACAAAGCACCTTTGTTTAGTTATTACAAACAAAAGGAATCTATTTCTTTTAAATGC
This sequence comes from Erythrolamprus reginae, assembly GCF_031021105.1. Classification (NCBI taxonomy): domain Eukaryota; kingdom Metazoa; phylum Chordata; class Lepidosauria; order Squamata; family Dipsadidae; genus Erythrolamprus; species Erythrolamprus reginae. The sequence goes on from NC_091950.1 coordinate 282,831,393, forward strand.
CCCAAAGAGGGATGTTGATAAAGTGAAGCTCCTCCTCCCCCTAGAAGTGGTTCTCAACCTTCCTAATGCCGTAACCCTTTAATACAGTTCCTCATGTTGTGGTGACCCCCAACCAGGGAAGGGCTACCAAAATTTTTACTACCACACTGTGGGCGTAACTTATGCAGGACGCCCTGCATTTTCTTTCAACATCTTTCTGTGCAAATTGGGTGCTCTGGGATGGAGCTCCATTTTCGCTACCCCACTGCGTGTCCCCCCCATCCAGGCAGCGGCCCACCCCTGCCTCCAACCATTAAAAAATAAAATTATTAGGAAACACAGGTGTGGGTTCTAATTTACTTGCTGAATCGCTTCCTCCTATGCTGCACGGCTGTTCCTCATGGGTGTGCAGGCTCTTTCAATGTGCAAGCATGCACAGTGCCATTTTAAAAAAATTGCAAAAAAAGAGAGAGAGAGAAACCAGATGGCGACGCATGCGCAGTGCCAGAAATTCAGTTTCTGTGCATGCTCAGAAGTTCCCATGGTACATAATTTATTTTTTAGTAGTAGTAGTAGTGGATGGATCTGCCTGGAGATGGATAGAGGTGTGGTGTCTCTGTTCCTAAGACCATTGGAAATATGTGTCTTTTATTATTATTATTATTATTTATTATTATTATTTATTAGATTTGTATGCCGCCCCTCTCCGTAGACTCGGGGCAGCTCACAACAGCAATAAAACAATTCATGACAAATCTAATAATTTAAAAACATTTTTTTAAAAACCGTTATTAAGCAGACATACACACAGACAGATGGTCTTAGGTAACCCGTGTAAAAGGGTCATTCGATCGCTGCCCTAGAACCATTAAGATGTCCAATGGGATTCCAAGCACTTTTCTTTCAAGTCCAACTAGTGACACCTTTCAAGGATAAGTAAGCAGTAGCTATTTTATTATTAGTAACATAATAAAGGGTGATACCTGAGACTCTATATAATGATATGATATGATATATGATATGATACAATACGATATGACATGACTAGAGAAACGTCTCTCAGTGAACTGAAGGTGATTTTCCCGAAAGGCTATTGGACTTTCTAGTTGTTTTCTTTGATAACGTTTCATTTCTCATCCAAGAAACTTATATAATTTGTCTTTTAATAATAATAACAATAACACAGTTGGAAGGAACCTTGGAGGTCTTCTAGTCCAACCCCCTGCTTAGGCAGAAAACCCCACACTACTTCAGACAAATGGTTATCCAACATTTTTTAAAAAAACTTCCAGTGTTGGAGCATTCACAACTTCTGGAGGCAAGCTGTTCCACCGGTTAATTGTTCTAACTGTCAGGAAATTTTTCCTTAGTTCTTAAGTTACTTCTCTCCTTATTTAGTTTCCCCCCCATTGCTTCTTGTTCTATCCTTAGGTACTCAAATGGAGAATAGCTTGACTCCCACTTCTTTGTGGCAACATCATTTTCAAAGAAAAAAAAACCCAAGAAAGTCTAGTTACCATTTGGAAAAATCTAAATCAAGCATGATCTAGATCAGTGTTTCCCAACCTTGGCCACTTGAAGATATCTGGACTTCAACTCCCAGAATTCCCCAGCCAGCATTTGCTGGCTGGGGAATTCTGGGAGTTGAAGTCCAAATATCTTCAAGTGGCCAAGGTTGGGAAACACTGATCTAGATAACTGAAAATCTCCATAGGCTCTCAGTGAAGTTTAAATGTCTTCTTTATTAAGTCTGGGAAGGCCCACTTGGTGTCTAAAGGTGTCAGAGATGACTAAAAAGGAAAACGATGAGTCCTTCCCAGAATAAGAACTCATCTAGTTGTACTTTTGTGGCTACTTTGTGTACTCTAAAGCCCACATTCAGCACAAGGTAACAACTATGTTCTCTGTCTTTTGCCCACGCCTAGCATCTAATATTCAAAGGCATAGTGCCACTGGACATAGAGGTTTCATTTATCCATTGTGGGACCTCTCTAATGGCAATCTGGATGTAAATGATTTATACAGGCAATAAGGCTCTCTGAGCTCAGGTTAGTAATTTATCTGAAAAGTAGACTAAAGTTAACATCAAGGGAGTTCTGGCAAATACTCTGCTTTGAAATGAGCAATCTGTGTAAAAGCAGATCAAAACAAATGTTCTTTCTCAGCAAGGCGGAGAAGATCTGCCTGTTTTGAGAAAGCTGCACTTGGAGATCATTTGAAAAATGGCTAATAGCTTCTTTATCAATGTGAGAACCAGCATTCACATTCATTGAGTCATAATCCTTGTGTCAAACACAATTGAGGCAAAAATCTCTGTTGCTAAGTGAAACATTTGTTGAGTTTTGCATCATTTGTTTGCCACAGTTGTTTTAGAGAGTCGCTGCAGTTGCTAAGTTGTTAAGTGAATCTGACTTCCCCATTGACTTTGCTTGTCAGAAGTTTGCAAAAGGTGATTTGCATGACCCTGGGACACTGCAGTTGTCATAAATATATGACTGAGCATCCAAATTTTGATCATGTGACCATGGGGATGCTGCAACGGTCGTAAGTATGAAAAACAGTCATAAGTTACTTTTTCCTGTGCCATTGTAACTTTGAAAGTCACTAAACGGATTGTTGTGGATTGGGGACTACCTAATAACGACTACTGTAACTCGACTACTGTAACGCTCTCTACATGGGGCTACCTTTGAAAAGTGTTCGGAAGCTTCAGATCGTGCAGAATGCAGCTGCGAGAGCAATCATGGGCTTTCCCAAATGTGCCCATGTTACACCAACACTCCGCAGTCTGCATTGGTTGCCGATCAATTTCCGGTCACAATTCAAAGGGTTGGTTATGACCTATAAAGCCCTTCATGGCACCGGACCAGATTATCTCAGGGACCGCCTTCTGCTGCACAAATCCCAGCGACCAGTTAGGTCCCACAGAGTGTCCCGTCAACTAAACAATGCCACTTGGCGGGACCCAGGGGAAGAGCCTTCTCTGTGGTGGCCCCGGCCCTCTGGAACCAACTCCTCCCAGAAATTAGAATTGCCCCTACCCTCCTTGCCTTTCGTAAGCTATTTAAAACCCACCTCTGCCGCCAGGCATGGGGGAGTTGAGATATTCTTTCCCTCTAGACCTTTACAATTTTATGCATGGTATGTCTGTATGTATGTTTGGTTTTTATATTAATGGGTTTTTAATCGTTCTTAGTATTGGATTATTATTATAAGCTGTCTTATTATTGCTATTAGCCGCCCCGAGTCTCCGGACAGGGGCGGCATACAAATCCAATAAGTAAGTAAGTAAGTAAGTAAGTAAGTAAGTAAGTAAGTAAGTAAGTAAGTAAGTAAGTAAGTAAGTAAACAAGCAAACAAACAAACAAACAAATAACATGATCTGTTACTAAAGTAAGCCATGATTGTTTTCTTGAAATATTGAATTTATACTATCCTGACTTGTTGCTTCTCTCCTATCTGGGTGCTTATTACAGGCTTGTAGACATGCCATAGCACATAGATGTTGCAGAAGTGACAAACAAATTATTTAGTGTATTGTTATAAAGGTACATGGGAATGAACTTGGAGACAGGAGGGAGAGCTGTAGACTGAACAACTGACATGAAAAAGGGCTTCCTGATGGGGTGGCGCAGCAGGTAGAGTGCTGTACTGCAGGCCACTGAAGCTGACTGTAGATCTGTAGGTCAGCGGTTCAAATCCCATCACCGACTCAAGGTTGACTCAGCCTTCCATCCTTCTGAGGTGGGTAAAATGAGGACCCGGATTGTGGGGGCAATATTCTGGCTCTGTTAAAAAGTGCTATTGCTAACATGTTGTAAGCCGCCCTGAGTTTAAGGAGAAGGGCAGCATAGAAATCAAATAAATAAGTAAGTAAGTAAGTAAGTAAGTAAGTAAGTAAGTAAGTAAGTAAGTAAGTAAGTAAGTGAACAAACAAACAAACAAACAAACAAACAAACAAACAAACAAACAAGTAGTTGGACTAGAACAGTGATGGCGAACCTATGGCACAGGTGCCACAGATGGCATGTAGAGCCATGTCTGCGAGAGAGCCTCCTGGGGGATGGGGGAGGGCATTTTTGCCCTTCCCAGGCCCCAAGGAAGCCTCTGGAGCCTCAGGAGGCTGAAAAACAGGCCTACCGGGCCCACCAGAAGTTTGGAAATGGGCTGTTTCTGGGCTACAGAGGACTTCCGGGGGGGCAGGGGAGGCAATTTTCACCCTCCCCAGGCATTGAATTATGGGTGTGGGCACTTGCACAGGCATGATATTGTGAATGTGCTTTTGGCACCCGAGGAAAAAAAGGTTTGCCATCACTGGACTAGAAGATCTCCAAGGTCCCTTCCAACTCTGTTGTTGTTGTTATCTACAATTGTATCACAGTGGAAATTGTTTTGCTGGATTTGGCATTAATTACTAGTCGTGCCCCACCCAGAGGCCTTGGACGTCATAATATATTTTTGAAGTATATGTGTGGAACTGAGCAGTGTGGCTTTATCCATTTGACTGATGGTGATTTTGTCCATTTTGAGCTGTTTTAAATGTAATTTCAGTGCTACCCAGTGTTCCAATCACCACTGGACATACCACTGCTGGGCTGTGCCATTATCGTTGAAGTTTGGTTTTTAAGTCCTGGTATTTTGCATTTTTTTCATGTTCCTTTTCATTGGCTTTGCTCTCTCCTGGTACTGCAATGCCGATGATAGTCACTTGCTTTTCTCAACCATCATAATGTCTGGTGTATTATGCGCCATATGGTTATGATTATTTACTTCAGTCCAGAGAAGGAGGGAAGGTGTAGGAAGCATTTCAAAAGGGACCCTCCCTCGTTTTTTGGACCATAAAAGGAAAAGGAGGGGAGAAATATTTTCAATCTTGCAAGATTCCGTTTATGTAACCATACCATAAAGATAGAGTTAGTATTCCTGGTTGTGCTTCTTACCTTGGATTACCTCACAAGGCTAACAATTGCTGTGGTAGACTGAAATTGGCTTTAGGTGTTCAGGTAGGAAAGTGAGATTTTCTTTTTAGAGGTATATATTTGCATAATCAATGCATCTATTATATTATTTTTCAGAACTATTGTATCTAGCAGTTTGGACTAGATTTACTCCTGAGTCAATCATTAAGAAATACCTTGTCAGGAGGCTTCTTCAATAGTTAAGGCAGGAGTGTCTAATTCATACCACCACGGCAGCATATAAAGCCCTTCATGGCATCGGACCAGAATATCTCTGTGACCACCTTCTGCTGCATGAATCCCAGCGACCGGTTAGGTCCCACAGAGTTGGCCTTCTCCAGGTCCCGTTGACTAAACAATGTCATTTGGCGGGACCCAGGAGAAGAGCCTTCTCTGTGGTGGCCCCGACCCTCTGGAACCAGCTCCCCCCAGATATCAGAGTTGCCCCCACCCTCCTTGCCTTTTGCAAGCTCCTTAAAACCCACCTCTGTTGTCAGGCATGGGGGAATTGTACATACATGGTATGCTTGTTTGTTTGATTGGTCTCTTAAATTGGGGTTTTTTTAGATTATTTTTTAATATTAGATTTGTTACATTGTTTTCTTTATTGTTGTTAGCCGCCCCAAGTCTTCGGAGAGGGGCGGCATACAAATCTAATAAATAAATAAATAAAAATAAATAAATTACGCGATGTATTGGGACTTTTTTTCCCCTTCGCTAAACGGGGCGTGGCTAGTGCATGACGAATCCAGTCCATGGGCCATGAGGTTGACAGCCCTGTGTTATGGGCAAAGACTCTCATGCAGAGGCGGGTCCCTCCTCCCTGCAGAAAAGATTTTGGATCCAGCTCAATGTTGAGTAAAGGAAAGCAGCTTTCTTTCATTACTCTCAGTCTCATGAAGTCTGATCTGTAGACTTAAAAGATTCTTCAGAAAGGAGGAGAAGTATGGAGACTGCAGAAATGGGAATGAACATTGAGTGGAAGAGAAGGGAACTCATGTGGAGGGAAATGAGCTTGTATTAAGACACATTCCTGCCAAGAGCACAAAAACCTTGGATCCAAACCATGCTTACTGTAAGTAAACAATTGAATAATGGATCCACTTCAAAATGTAAACTAAATTTGTGTTGTTATGATTAAAGGAACATTTCCCCCAAATCCCTAAGGCACATTTTATCAATACATTATCCTTCTGAGAGTTGCAGTCCCAACTAGAATTGTAAAATTCATCATAAAGGAAAGTGTAAGATAGGGGGGAATGGGTTGGGTAAGAAAAATTTTAAAAGAAGGGATAATACCATTTATAGCTCTAAAGTTACTTTTTTATTGTATACACTAAATTTGATTGACTTATAAAATATGTTTGGTATTTAAAATAATAATAATTAAAATTCAGGAATTTATTGACTGAATTTAAACAGTTTTTTAATTTGGGTGCAAAAGGTAAAATCTGCTGAACTCTATTTTTGCTTGTTTAGGATAATCAGATAGGGGGAAAAGTTAACAATGAAAATAGAAGGCTGCTTCCAATAAAACAAAGGAAATATGCTGGAGACATGTTAGCAATTAATCATGGATTCAACATAAGTATTATATACCAGGGTAACAGGGAGATATTTAACATCTGGAAGACAGATGAGATTAAACCATTTAAAGGGGATGTTTTTAAAGAAATTGAGAATCGTAATTCACAATGGAATGTGCAGTTGTGTATAAGAGACTCTAAGTAATGGTTGAAGCAGAATTTTATAAATCAAGAGAGGTTTATACTATTACTACTTACTAGTTATAAACCATCCAGAGACATATGGGAGTTGGGAGGCCAATAAACTAAATGAATAAATACTGACCCATTACATTAGCTTTGATATTCAGTTGCTAACAGCTAAATGAATTGGTTTTCCAAGTTGTTAGTAGAGAAGATGGATTTCTGAAGGGCAGGTGCACATAGCAGGATATCTGAACTCCAGATTAAACCGAAGCAAGGCTTGAACCAGCTGTTCTGCCTTTAGGGGATACCAGGACACAATGTGCAAAAACAATGTATTTAAATTGGTTTTTTTAAAAGATGTTCTTTGCTGCAAGCCACACAGAGTCCTTTGGGAGCTGGGTGGCATATAAATTAGATTGAATAAATAAATAAAATGTCACCTATATTCAGTTGTGCAGTAGGAAGTGCCTACTCTCTCTCTATATAATTGTAATTAATTGTTGTATACTGGCTGTTAAGTCCTGGTACTGAAGAAACTAACTCTTTATTGTAGAAGTCATAGATCCAGTAAAGGAACCAGCTGGGAAGCTCTCTCTTTAAATAGAGGGCTGCCGGCTGGTTCAACCAATCAGCATTCTTAGTTTTCCCACTTTACAGAGTGGGCCTTGCAGTAAACAGGTTCATTCAATCCAAACCTTAATACACAATACAATACAAAGATTATGTCCCATAATCACTTTGTGTAAGATGGTCAGCCATCAGAGAGAGAGAGAGAGAGAGAGAGAGAGACAGACAGACAGACAGACAGACAGAGACAGAGACAGAGACAGAGACAGAGACAGAGACAGAGAGAGAGAGAGAGAGAGCAGTGAGGACAAGTACAGTAGTAATCCTCTATTGACAATGTCAAGATCAAGATTCAATCAAAATAAAGTGCTTTAAATCTTTATCAATAGTGCAAGAAGTAATGAGACAGATTCTTCACATTCTTTTAAATAGATCAGAACTCAAGAAAGTAAACTACTTTGCACATATGGTTCTGATCATAGTTAATTCCCATGCTAGCATCATTTTCATGTTAAGTTAGAGACGCATACAATTTCACCAATGGGACAAAGAATTGACATTGCTTAGATTAGACCCGTTATTCAGCTGAGGGGGCCTAACTAAAAATATTTAATATAGCACATATGAAATACATGCATACTTTTTTTTAAAAAGGATCCTAGAGTAAATAAATTATTGTTTTTCCCATAACTTAACTCTTGCCATCAATGCTTTCTTGTGAGATTGTTGTGTTACTTTTTGGGCATTTTGAACAGAGAAAGGGAGAGTGGAGGAACAATGGTCACAGAGATCTCTGAATTAATTTTGAATTGAAGTCTGTAATGGGATCATTAGAATTGAAATCCCTGTTTGTGTTTTTCAGAAGGTGATGAGTTTCTATTTAAAATCAGGTTTGTATGAAGGAAGCTGTTTTCTGATGGAATCCAATTTTACAAGCATCATCTTCCTGCATCTATAAGCTTATTAACTGGCATGGGATTGCTGGTAAGGATTACAAGCAGAAGGATTTTAAAATTTTACTTTACTTTACATCGGACCAGAATATCTCCGAAACCGCCTTCTGCCGCACGAATCCCAGCGACCAGTTAGGTCCCACAGAGTTGGCCTTCTCTGGATCCCGTCGACTAAGCAATGTCGTCTGGTGGGACCCAGGAGAAGAGCCTTCTCTGTGGCGGCCCCGACCCTCTGGAACCAGCTCCCCCCAGATATCAGAGTTGCCCCCACCTTCCTTGTCTTTTGCAAGCTCCTTAAAACCCACCTCTGTCGTCAGGCATGGGGGAATTGAAATTTTCTCTTCCCCCTAGGCTTATAGAATTTATATATGGTATGCTTGTATGTATGAGTGGTTATTTAAATTGGGGTTTTTTAGATTATTTTTAATATTAGATTTGTTTATATTGTCTTTTTATATTGTTGTTAGCCGCCCCGAGTCTTCGGAGAGGGGCGGCATACAAATCTAATAAATAATAATAAATAATAATAATTTGTGGTTTACTTGAGTATTTTTCTCTCCACTTTAAAAAGCCGTGCTACAAAGCTCAAGGCTACCGAGTAGTAGTGCTGATGTATGGCAGTGAGACTTGGACTGTATACAGGAGGCACACTAGACAATTGAACCACTTCCACATGACCTGCTTCTGTAGAATTCTGAGGATACGGTGGCAGGATAAGGTGGCAAGAACAAGGATCCAGTGGTCGGACAAGTCCTCTCCAGAACAGGCCTGCCATCACTTCACACCCTGCTGATGAAAACCCAAACACACTGGTCAGGCCATGCTGCATCCCTAAACAGCTCCTCTATAGTGAGCTGTCTCAAGGAAAGCTATTGTACAGGGGTAGTGTTGGGTGAACCGAACTTGCAAAGTTCAGGTTCGTGCCGAACTTTGCAAAGTTCAGCATGTCGAACCCAAACCTGAACTTTTTTAAAAGTTCGGGTTCGGCGTTCAGCATTTGCTCGAACACCGCGAAGCGCTGCCACCCGGGAGGAGAGTGGGGAATCCCATCGTAGGATTCCGGGGATGAGGCTTTGACGTCATGGAGACTACTTCCTGGCCAGCCGAAACGGGGAGGAAGGAGTCTCCGTGATGTCAAAGCCCCACCCCCGGAATCCCATCATGGGATTCCCCACCTCCTTTTGCTTGCTGTGGCATCCTTTTCCGTAAAAATAAAGGGAAGCAAAAGGAGGTGGAGAATTCCCCACCTCCTTGTTTATTTTTATGGAAAACGATGCCACAGCGGCGCTGCTGCTGTTCGGGTTCGGCGAACTCACCCAAACTTCATGGCAAAGTTCGGGTGAGTTCGCCCAACCCGAAGTTCGTTGGGTTCGCCCAACACTATACACATGACAAAGGAAGCATTACAAAGGCATGTTGAAAGCCTCCTTGAAGTCCCTCGATATGGACACTACCTCCTGGGAAACCATGGCACAAGATTGACCAATATGGCGCATGCTGATCCACCAAGGCTGCCAGACATCTGAGGCCAGAAGAACATTCATAGCAGAAGAGAAGCGAGCACTCCTCAAAGAGCTGCAAATGCTGCAACAGTGGTGCCCACACCTGTCTGTCCAACATGTGGCAGAACATTTCGTGCCTATATAGGCCTTACCAACCACCTACGGACAGCCCACAACCTGTGAGATGTGAAGGTTTTCTTCGAACACGATGGATGAACATCATCTCTCCACTAGCTTGTTTTGTTTCCAACATATTCATCATCTTCATGATTTTCAGAATTTGCCTTTTTTCTCTCTCTACAATGCAGTGCAACACAATCACTGAGATATGGGAAACATACTTTCCTGAATATGTTTATATATTTAAATACATTAAAAAGCAGGTATAAAAATGCAAGAAGATGGAGAACTCATGCTCATCACCAGTTCCCTTAAACTGATATTCAGATAAAAAGCACAACTAGGAGCATTAGCTATGTCTTTACTATAAGATTATATTAACAGAATTTGCCTTTTTTCTCTCTCTCTACAATGCAGTGCAACACAATCACTGAGATATGGGAAACATACTTTCCTGAATATGTTTATATATTTAAATACATTAAAAAGCAGGCATAAAAATGCAAGAAGATGGAGAACTCATGCTCATCACCAGTTCCCTTAAACTGATATTCAGATAAAAAGCACAACTAGGAGCATTAGCTATGTCTTTACTATAAGATTATATTAACAGAATCTTTATTCTGTTTATTCTGTTATTTTTTTACTCTCTGGAAATTTAAGGTGGTCCCACCTGAAACACTTCCAACATTCTCTTCCTTCTGTGGGCTGAGATATTTTTAAAATCCTACTTGTCCTGTCTGTGGCTCTCCCACCTGACTCCCAAAGTCATTCCCACATACTATTACCCCAGTGCACAACGAAAAACAAAAAAGAAAATATAATTGTTTATTATTGTTAGATTTTTTTAAATCCCACCTGTATTACTATATAACTAACCCGTGATGGTGAACACATACACTATTTCTTCCTTGTCTTGTTATCTCCTAGCTTGTGAGATGGGTTGGACTGAGAGAGGGTGACTAATCTGAAGTCACCTAGACAGCTTTCAGGGCTAAGGCTAATCTCCAGTTTTCTAGCCTGATACCTTAATTACCAGATCAAATATGGTTCTCAATATAATAATAAAATAATAATTGTGATAAATAAGCAAATCTAGAGTAGTTCTAAACATAAAACATAGCTAAAAGCTGTGATGGCGCAATGGTTAGAATGCAGTACTGCAGGCTACTTCTGCTGGGTGTCAGATGCCTACAATTTGGCAGTTTGGTTCTCACCAGTTCAAGGTTGACTCAGCCTTCCATTCTTCCAAGGTCGGTATAATGAGGACCTAGATTGTTGGAGGTAATATGCTGACTCTGTAAAGCATTGTAAAGCAATATATCAGTCTTCTTGACATTGCCAAAAGCAAAGGTAAAATCCAAAAGTAAAACCCCCAAATAGGTGTCCACCAACAGCCAGCTAAGACCAACCTAATATTTGGCCTAAAGTTTGACTTAAAACAACTTTAACCAGAATATAAAATTGTATGGTTGGAGAAGTTGCTATTTCTAGGGCAAGGAGTACAGATAGTCCTCAATTTTCAACAGTTTATTTAGTGACTGTTCAAAGTTACAATGGTACTGAAAAAAAGTAACTTATGGTCACTTTTCCAGTAACAACCTCTGAAGCATTCCCATGATCATGTGATCAAAATTCAGACGCTTGGCAAATGATTCATACTTATCACCATTGCTGCGTCCCAAGACCATGTGATCACCTTTTGCAGCATTCTGACAAATAAAGTAAATAGGGAAGCCACATTATCTTAACAACCAGGTGCAGTGATTCATTTTAACAACTCTGGAAAGGAAGGTTGTAAAATAGGGCAAAACACCTTTAACAATTGTCTCACTTAACAACATAAATTTTGGGCTCAATTGAGGGCTACGTTTTGCCAATTCACAAACCACATAAGAGGAGTGAGGTTGGAGCAAATGTCTTTCAAAATCCAGGCTGGATGCAAATGGTTCTTTAAAAGTGCTACCAGATGTATCACAGTTTAGATGAGCATATGGTGATATCTGTAGGAGGAAGGTCTAACAAAGCCAAGTATATACATCGGGTAGAGTGGGCGAGGATGGAATTCAGTAGAATAATATGCTTCCTTAAAGTTCAACTCAATTCTGGGAATTATGTTTACTTTCCCATTAACAAATGACTCAGATGACTATAGCCCTTTTTCTCCACAGCGATATAATATATAGAATAAAAAGAAGATTCATACTTATGTTTTCTTAAAAGTGAAACTTTTTTAAAAAGTAAAAACCATCTAAATTTGTTCCAAAGATCATCCTGGCTTTAAATTATCTATCCAATTAACGAAAGATAAAATTAAAAGAACCCTACTACCTGACAAATCTTCAAAAGTGAAATAAAGTTCTTAAGAAAAAACTAAAGTAGATTCATCTTGTAGTAGGGCTGGGAGATCCAGTCACTTACATGTATTCATTCTGTTTTTACCTATTTTCTGAAATGGTATTAAAACTGATGGGCAATTAAAACTAAACTTTGTGCACTAAGTGCTGGCCTTCCTAGATAATAAAGAAAGCACCTTTTTTAAACCATTGGATCCCGTAAGCAATTACCTATGAGCAATATATTAATGCAATACGATAACCTTCAAAGTTGGAATATCCTTTTTTTCCCTTTTTGCTTTGTTTACTTAATATTCAATGCCCCTCAAAGTCATATTATGATTAAATGGAATAACCTGGACCACATAACATTCTAAAAACATGATTCATCCACAAAGTTCAAGGTTGTATTTTAGTAGATTTAGCATGTTATGTCAAATGTTTGCTTTATGGATGGAAAAGCGGAAGCATTTTGAAAAGAAGGTTGTCATAAAACCACTTAGGTTAAAATATATAGAGGATACACTCCACTAGGATTAATTAACCACAATATCAAATTTCAGTTTGCTGTAGTTTGCATTTATTAATAATAATTGAAGGAACTAGAGTTTGGTTTTAGTTCATTCTATATTTATTACTCTGAACAGTTTTATGGTTCTATTTGGATACAATGGAATATAATTCTAATCTGTTTTTGTTACGTATGCAAATGTAAATATGTAAATGTTAATAAGTTATGGTAATTGGGTTCATATGCATACCGGCTGCGGATTGGCTAAACCCCAGCTGGAAAATTCAAGCAGCTGTCAAAGCGGCGCCTACCGAAAGAAAAACTTCTTAAAAAGGGAAACCCTTGCCACGCAGATTGTCTTTTGGCCTCAAGTTACTTTTGTATACTTTGTTGCAAGTTCATCAAGTACTGCCGATTCCTAATGAAAACGAATACGGCCACATGTCTCTCTCCCTTTCTTCGGATCTAACAGTTTTAGTACATAAAGGGCGATACATTTTTAAAGAGTGCAGTTCTCCGAGTCTGCGGAGAGGGGCGGCATACAAATCTAAATAATAAATAAATAATAAAATAAATGATCTGGAAAATAAAATCCAGATCCTGGGGTCAGAGAATCAATGTCATACATATTGTTTCTACCTCTTCAGTTTGACCGAGGAGGATGGGCATACTTCTGGGCCTGCTGACTAAAGAAGGCAGGTTACTGGATCCCAGGAGGTGTGGCATTTCCGCTCTAGCATCCACTCTATGGAACATTCTTCTTTCAGAGATTATTCTATTGGCATTTCATAAGGCCTTAAAGATCTGGTTCTGAGCCCAGGGCCTGTGGCATGCCAGGGAGGCATGTGACCCTGGGAACGTGCTTTTTTTTGTCGCAGCACAGAGCAGGAGATATGAATTGCATATAACAAGCCCTTAAGAGACACCATGGAAAAATATTTAACAGGGATGAAAAGAAAGGAGGAGAGAGCCAGAGATAATGAGACAAATCTAAGTCTCCAGAAAGCTAAGATGAGGAAATATGATGAAGGGTATGTCGCTCTTGGCTTCACTGTGACTACGGTGGGAGAGAGGAAAGACCGGTATGTTTACTGTGTCTAAAAATGTTGGCAATGGACAACATGAATTAAGGTGTCACTTAAACACATTACATCCCAATCCCGCCCCAACTCACGCCACTTGAGTTTTTCAGTGAAAATGTACTGAATATTGTAAAAAATCGTCCTGGCGGAGAGTTGGATATGTGTGTGAAATGTTTACTTCTTCTTGGGTGGGGGGAGAGGTGTAACAGACAATAATTGAGAAATACTGCACTAAAACAATGTCACTTGCTCTCTTGTAATTTCAACATATTTGCTTCAGCAAAATGTTCGAACTGGTTCCAAGCTGGTAGCTTTTATCACATTAGGCCAAAGTTGTATCATGGTTTCTTCCCTCCCTGCCTTGCCCTCTAAACTGTCTGAGAATAAAAACAAGACAAAGTAAGTGTGTGTGTTTGTATGTGTAGCAGTGAGAGAAAGAGTGAGAGAGTCTTCTGGCAACCCCAGTTAGAATTTATGAGTCAGACCACCAAGGGATCAATAAAAGAACACTTATCTTGCCTCTTATTTAAGACCGAACACTAATTTCTGCTTTGAAACTTCCTGCCTGCAGAGACTAGGAAGAGATTCCCCAGCAATGATGGAAGAACCGGCTGGATTTTGAAAGGGGAGGGGATGGAAGCTGATTCCAGAGATAAGTCATCACAAAGCTGCGCTGTTAAGAACTGCTCAAGAGCCATACCAGGTCATTCTCATGAGATCATTTCTAAAATGTAATGCAAAGTGACTAAAAGGCTTAATCTCCAATAAAGCAGACAAACAGCTCACACTCCTTATATTAAACTCAGTTTGCTACCCAGTGGTTCAGCTCATATTTCAAATGCAGATGTTCCGCTATCTGATTGTCTACATCTTGTTTTTCTTTTAATCTCAGATTTATTGGAAAAGGCCTTTAATGAAAAATGCAAAGAACTGCTTTCAAGGAAGAGAGAGAAGTATGTTTGGTTCACATTTAATTAAAATTAAAGTTTAATTATAAATAAAATTAAAATTAATTAATTTTGCCTCTAGGAATAGGCAAATTGGAGCATGGCTTTCATTTGTTTTTGCACAAATATAGGTCAGATTAGCCAAGTGTCAGTAAAATGTGCACTGAAACCGAACCGCAATATTCAGTATTAGACAATATGTTATGAAAATGCATAAAAACATAGTTTTAAAAAATCAGACAGAAACTTTGGACCTGGAAGGACTTGGACTCTGGAAGTAGCCCTGTTCTTTACTTTCCCCAAGATTAATACATTTAATTTAAAGATTTATACAATTTTCTGCACAATCTAACAACACATGGTCCTGGGTCAGAGAAAGACTTCTGCTTTTTCATATAGTACAGTATATATGGTAGATAATGTATCATTTTGTGTGTTTGTGTGTAATATGTATGTACACATATGGCATATTTACAAAGAATTAGATAGTATATTTTGGATGTTCGGCAGTATCTTGTTGAGGCCTTTGAGGCAAGGAGAGGCCAGGCACCCTAACCCTAACCCTTGACATGAGTGAGTTGTCCATCCCTACCCAGTCACATGACCACCCAGTCACATCATCACCCAGCAACCTATCCCGATACATGACCACAAAGTTATTCCCACCCAGTTTCATGACTGCCAAAACCACCCCCAGTCACATGACCATTAAGCCACACCCACAAAATAAGCCACACACACAGAGTGATAGTTAAAAATAGCACTGGCGGACTTACCCGCCGGTGCATTTTGCAGGAGGGCCGGGCAGACAAAGGGACACATGGCGTAGCCACCATGTTGTTTCAGCCGAAGTCTCGCGAGATCGCGAGACTTCGGCTGATGATCAGGCCAGAATGGCCTGATCGTGACGTGTCCGGGCGGGGCCTGTCAGCCCTATAAAAGGGCGTGCAGGCCCGGGCTCAGCCTTTTCGCCCGGACATCGTCCTGAGCAGACACCCGCCCGCCCTCCCTATTTTCAGTGTGCTATTATGGGTCGCCCTAGGGGGCCAAATAGGAATTTTTTGCGGTCTGGCCTGTTAGCCGAACCGTTTTTTCGCCTATTCCACACTGTGGAGAAGGATAAGCGGTTAGGGGGTGCTTGCACCTGTTAGTCTAATTGGCTTACCTTTGGTCATTTGGGTAGGTAGGTTAGGGGTGGAAAATTGGGTGGTTGTTTAGCAACTGCGTGTTCTCCGTTGGGCATCTTTGGGGATGATTGACAGGTTCTATCCAAGCTTGTGGTATTGGTGACCTGAGCAGTTGGGGGGAACCTGTCTTTGGGTCCCGCACATTTAAGTCCCCTGGTAGGGGTTAGCCGGTGGGACCTCCCTCATGCAAATGCATGGCAGGGTCTCAGGTGAGGGAGGGGTCCCTCACCTGGACTGGCATGGAGCTACGCCCATAAGTTGCCCAGGAAGTTTATTTGACGTCATTTTCCACCCCGGAAGCAATTGTTTGACCCTGCAGGTCCATTGTTTGGGTCATAGTTAGTTATGTTAATTATGCTAATTTAACAGAATAAATTATGCAAATTTATTTTAATAAAAATGACCCAGTTTTAAATCCAGCTCTTGTGTCCGTGTCGTTACTCCGTCTCTTCTGCAAAATGGAATCCACCCCGATCCCAATCAATACAAACAGTTCACCATGGACTTTCCAGCAGAATATGTGGCAGTAGGAAGAAAAAGCTAGAGGCATTGTCTATACCTGTTTTTCAATCAAATTGAAATATTTACCCATTCATGAACAGCAGAAGGATATGTTCATCCAACACATGGATGAAAATGCAAATGTTATGACAATAAAAGAGGCAGCTAGTTGACACAATAATCTATTAGGAGTGATGCAATTTCAAGAGATGTAATATGATACCCAAGAATCAATAAAGTCAACTCATTCTGACTTTACCTCTGTCTACTTTCCCTACAAAGTCAAGTTACAAAAATGAGGGAGGAGTGATTTCTTATTCAGAATTTGAAATGGAAGACAGAACTTTGGATATTTATTGCTTATACGGGATGGAAGTATACAATGATCAAGAAAAAGGATAACTGGTGTCTAATGAGACGATGCTTGGACACTGTGCTGTCATTTTTAGCAACCACACCCTGAATTATTAATATAATTAATACATTAATATGTTATTAGCTTGGTTTAAGCAAGTCCATATTTATTTTGCACTGAATGAAGTGTGCTTCTTTGATCAGTCACTTTATGAGGCATGTACTGATATATGGAATGTCCCACAGAATCTGGTGTTGCAAAATCTTGCACATATACACAGAGCATTTTCTACATTGAAGAAAAGTTCATTATATGCTGTACCTTTGCCTTTATAGTGGATTATAAATGTATTCAAAGTGCCAAAGCCCACTGCAACAACATTGCCAAAAAGGCTTCAAGAGTTGTTAAACTAATCCTACATAGCTTCTGCTCTGGTAATCTCAGACTACTAACCAAAGCATACAAAACTGTCACCAGACCAATCCTTGAATGCAGCTCATCTGTCTAGAAACCGCACCACATTTCGGACATAAACACTCTAGAAAATGTCCAGAGATACTTTACTAGAAGAGCCCTCCACTCCTCCACTCGCAACAGAATACCCTATGCAACTAGACTTACAATCCTAGGTTTAGAAAGCTTAGAACTATGTTGTCTTAAACATGACCTAAGCATAGCTCATAAAATCATGTGTTACAATGTCCTTCCTGTCAATGACTACTTCAACTTCAAAAATAACAACACATGAGCACGCAACAGATACAAACTATAAGTAAACCACTCTAAACTCGACTGCAGGAAATACAACTTTAGTAACCGATTAGTTGATGCATAGAACTCACTACCAGACTGTGTAGTATCATCATCTAATACCTAAAACTTTATCCTTAGATTATCCATTGTTGACCTCTCTCACGATCCCTAAGAGGTCAGTAAGGGGCATGCATAAGTGCACCAGAGTGCCTTCTGTCCCCTGTCCTAATGTTTTTCTTTTACTAGTATCATGTATAGAAATATTGTATCTTTGTATACCATCAATACCTACGTGACAAAACAAACAAACAAATAGAGGAATATCTGTACAGTATCCATAGAAGGGAATATATGCAGTTTAGAATGAACTTGATGCTCTCTGAGCTTGCTTGTTTGCTTATAGACATTGATTGATTGATTGATTGATTGATTGATTGATTGATTCATTGATTCATTGATTCATTGATTGATTTATTCATTGATTCATTGATTTATTCATTGATTCATTGATTGATTGATGTTGTCCAATACACACTGAAGGTTATAGAGAATATACTCGTTTTGTTGCCAGATTGTAGAATACTGCCTACAAGAGGGTGGACTTTGCTCTCTGTTTATGTATATATGGTGGATGCAACCTCACTCCTTTCTAGCACTGAAGACATTGCCTAGTCTGCTAATGAAATGAAAACAAAGTTCAGAGAGCACCAAAGGCTTTTTGCTATCTATGTCTCCGCTGAAAAGTAAATCCTACTAAATTTAACAAAACTAAGGCCAAAGTAATAGGTTATAGATTTGGCAACTGAATGTCGGACAGCTAAATTAAATTAAGAGAGCAAATAAAAGGAATTCCTATTTTTAGCTGCTGGAATTTTTAAAATCTGTCTTCTAAAGTCTTCGTCTCAGGAATGGTGCTGCAAGCATCGGTACTTTACAAACTCTGTGGGAAGAAGATTTCCAATATTTATGTACTAACCATTTAGGAACACATGCCCAACAGTGATATTTAAAAGAATTTTTGTGTTGGAGCAGCATGTCTAAAAAGTAAATGCCTGTTAATGGCTGTATATTCACTTCATTTATTCTCATGGCCGCTACTCTCTTCTAATCCATGAAAGAATTATGTTTGGTTGCTTAAAACAAAGGAGAGCTGATATTACAAGAACAGTTTAGGTCCTTTATTTCACAAATTGTCTAGCCAAAAGATGCTTAGGATTCATTGATTTGTTTGTTTGTTTTTTGTTTGATTTGTTTATTTATTTGTTTAGTTAGTTAGTTAGTTAGTTAGTTAGTTAGTTAGTTAGTTAGTTAGTTAGTTAGAACATATACAAGATGTTCTGTCGGACTCTCTGATAGGAGCCTCCTGAAAATTCAAGGATACAAATTTCAGACACACACATATTTGAAAATTCAAAACAATGTTCTTTATCACAAAAGTCAAAATAAACTAAGCACTCTTTTTGTATTGCAAAGAGCACTCTACCAAAACAACCAAGTAGTCTGTACAATTTCCCTTAAGCAGTCATTAAGTACTTAGCCTGCAGCTGGGGAGAAACTTCACACCCCTTCTTCTTCCAACGAAGGGAGACACACACACATGCTGCTCTGCTTTGGTTTCAAAGGCATGAAAAAGCAACAAAGTCCAGCACACAAGATTCCTGACAAAACTGCAACAGATATTCTTCCACAATGGCCAAACCCACATGCTGTTATTTATAGCAGCAGCCCTAATTACTGGAGCCCCACCCAAACACAGGTGGCCTCCCTTATTTTCTGTAATATGTTCTTACTTGGTCTCTTCTATGCATAATTCTGCGCTTGCGTGGATCCAAAATGTCATCATCTGAAGCTATAGAAGATAAGGAAGATTGACTGCCTTGGCTGTGTGCCAAGCCCTCCTCTGCCGAGTCACTCCCACCTTCTTCTTCATCCGAGGAAACTAAACTCTGATCTGATTCTGTCGGCAATAACACAGGCCTGTGACATGTTGAATTTTCCCCTGCATCATTCCCTGGGGCAGGAGCTGGGCCAGAGCCAACCACAACACAAGATAGCAGGTATTGTATAAACATAAATTAAACAAAGTAAATACAGATAAATGAGGGCAGTAGGACAGGATTGGTAGGCACGCTGGTGCACGTATGCATGCCCCTTTAACCTAATGATCTAGTCTTCTTTTTTAAAAAAAGATACAAAGTCAGATCCAGATTGGGTGATGAGTTGAAATCACCATCTGCCCATTTTAAAACTAGGAAGTGAGAATTATTTTTAAATTACATTGGTTCACTGGTATCTTCATCAGCTTCATTTTTTTTTACTAGATAAAATATTAACTGTATATACAACATTTTGTGGGAAGTGACAGGCACCATAGGTTTCTACACTTCTTTGTGCTGCTGAAAGCTTAAACAAAAACTCATCTGGAAGTGATTTTCATTTTTACAGTCCATACGTTTATTTATTTCCGAGTAAATGATAGCTGTCAGGCAGAGAAGTAGGTGTGATTAAATTGATTGATTTGTAATCCACTAAAAAAAAAAAAAACCCCTTCCTTATTCAACATGCCAAAAGAACAAATCCTTGTGTTTAAAACAAAAACAAAAACATTGAATGCTTGGCTTGTGGTTGGTAAAATGCAGTAGTTACTATTTTTAAAAAATAGCAATGGACGGGCTTTTCCAAACAAACACGTTTCCTGATCCTTTGGTCCAAGGATATCACCCACACATGAAAGAGAAGCAGCTTTTCAGTGATTCCCTTGATCTATTAATAGTGACTTCTGCCCCCATGACCTCCTACTCCAGTTGATCCCTAATCTCCTGCAGCTGACTTGATTTCTTGGTCCAGAAGGAGGGTGTGGGAAACAGAGCTGTATTTCATTTATGATCTGGCAGTTTGAATCTTAAGCATGGGCATTTTGGTAATTTGAATGCAACATGAAATGTGCACAGTTCTTACAGACAGTTTTGGGGGGGCCTCCAGATGATGTCACCATTCTCTGTGTCATTTCCGTTTCACCCATTGTTTTGGTTCCTCTGAACTGAGACAAGTCCTTTTGGCAGAAAGATCCAAAGCTGAAGTACAGATCTCCCCCAAAACTGAAAGTTTCTGGGCAGTTTCCCTCTTTGGGATTTTAGCAAGCTGGTTTTGACAGGAACAGAGATATCAATTAATTCTCCAGTTCCTTCCCTAAACAGCTGGGTTATTCTGAATCTGCACATAAATGTATTACCTGCATGTACATGCACTTTTTAAAATTACTTAAAAAGATACCAGCGTTTCAGAACATGGGGATGGATGGATGGATGGATGGATGGATGGATGGATGGGTGGGTGGGTGGGTGGGTGGATGGATGGATGGATGATGAAGATAGAGACAGACAGACAGACAGACAGACAGACAGACAGACAGACAGACAGACAGACAGATAAATGGCTTCTGCTTACTCTATGGCACTAGCTGTGTTTGTGCAATGTAACTGGTAGTACATTTTGTGTTGCTGGCTATGGGAATGTTTATATTTGTGTCTATATATGACTAGACCCAATTTCAGTTAGTTTTGTCAATTCATTTATATACAATTTTGGGGCCTGTCAAATCATCAAACTAAATAAGATGTATCTGGGGTTTTTTCCTGGAGCTCAGTATTTGCTGTCAAAATCTGCTTTGAGACCTTTCATTCTTCTGAGACGATTTGAAACCAACAACCTACACAAACAAAGACTAAATGTTTGAATTAATTGATACAATTATGTTTACATTTTGACTTGTTGAAAAAGGTGTAAAAAGGTAGGTATTAATTGAAAAAAAAACCCCTCCTTTGAGACAAATGGAATTCCATGTTGTATAGTCATGTCAATGTAGTTTTCTTGACAAGGATATCAACACAGTTTGCATTTTTCCACCATGTTGATTTGCTCCCTTGTATGTTCCCATCCAAACACGGTCCATAGATGACCCTGCTTAACTTCCAAATCAAGACAAAGGTCAGCCAGATAGTGCCACCTGCTGAGACATATTAATGTGACACTTCAATAATGTGTATGAATCGTTGTACAAAATAAATACACACATTCATAGTGATTGTTTTGTTGGAGGCATAAACAAGATAGGAATGAGTAAGAAAAGCATTTAAAAAGCCCCCAAATACCTAAAAATATCCATCAAACATTGGGGATTGGGGGGGGAACCCCCAAAATTGTGTTTTCTATACATTGTACATTAAGAAGTTGATAAACAATGAAAACCAGAGGCAAAATTCAAAAACATTCATACCCAACAGGGATGTTCATTGGAGAAGGGTCACCAAAGTCAACACTGAAGTTTTCCATCTCTTATATATGTTTCAATTTTCTGCTAAGGCACCTGGCCTTTGGGAATATCATCTTCCTAAATACTTGGTTGGGCCTCATTTTGCTGATCTTGTGAAGCAGCTTGAAAATATGCATCTATGGATCTTGTAACATGAATGTCTGGAGCCTGCAATGTAGCTCCATTGCTAGGGAAATTGAGTGCTCTGCCTACAAATTGTGCTTTTTAAAATGGTTTATTTATTTATTTATTTGTTTGTTTGTTTGTTTGTTTGTTTGTTTTATCCAATACACAATAATACACAATGAAGGTTATAGAGGATATATACGAGTAGAATGTATCAAAGAGAGAATAGAAGAGAAAATATAGGAGTAAAATATAACTAGAGAGAATAGCAGAAAAGATAGAAGAGATAGAAGATATAGAAGAGAAGATATAGGAGATATAGGAGAGACTATAGGACAGGAGACGGTAGGCACTCTGGTTCACTTATGTACACCCCTTACTGACTTCTTAGGAACATGGTGAGGTCAACCGTAGATAGTCTAAGGGTAAAGTGTTGGGGGTTAGAGGATGATACTACAGAGTCCAGTAGTGAGTTCCACGCTTCGACAACTCAATTGCTAAAGTCATATTTTTTACAGTGAAGTTTGGAGCGGTTAATATTAAGCTTGAATTTATTGTGTGCTCTTGTGTTGTTGCGGTTGAAGCTGAAGTAGTCTTTGACAGGCAGGGCGTTGCAACATATAATCTTGTGGGCAATACTAAGATCGTGTTTGAGGCGTCGTAGTTCTAAAGTTTCAAGATCCAAGTTTGGAAGTGATTGTACAACTACAAGCTGTAAGAAAGAACATTGGAAATGCCGATACACTCGGCCACTGCCCTACACCTGACTTTGTGGAAGACTCCACACTTGTAGCCAAAATATTACTGGTCAACATTGAAAAGACCAGTCCAGTCACGTGACATTGTGGAACACATGGCAAAAGGCAAAGTTCTGTCCAAAGACACGAACTTGGTGTTAAAGGGGATGGCCACAGGAAACAGGGTGGGAAGAATTTAAAGAAGAGGCTCATATAAAGTATGGCCATACGTAGCACGGATTTGCATAGTCACTGCTGATTGGCTAATCTATAATGGCAGCAGAAATAAACTGCTGTCAGTGGCCAACTAGGCTATGGGGATGCCTTTAAAAGCAGCATTCCTGCAGCTTACTGGCAATTTGTATTGCTAACATCCAAAAGAATAAAAGACGCTGAGCTGTTTCTGTGTCTCATTCCTTTTTCGCACCTAACTAACACTTCCTGAAGAAAATGTGGGAGGGAGCTTGTATTCCCTAAACAAAGTTTCTTAGCCTTAACTAAGAACACCTTGAACATGTGCTGACAGCAACTCCAGAATTCCCCTGCCAGAATTCTAGGTGTTAAAGATCACATATCTTCAAGTTGCCAGGGTTGAAAAATACTGCCTTATTTGATGATTCTGGGCCAATTAGTACAAATTTGTGCTTTCAGAAATTTGATTGGATCAGTGGCTGACTGAATAAAAATACTGTACATCATGGGGACAGATATTTGAAGTAATTAAAATATGTGTTACCTTTTATATCATGTCTAGCAGCACTTCAGTGTCAAAGAAAGAAAGGGTGGTTCATAGTGCATACAGATGCAAATATAGCATTCTGATAACTCTTTAAACCTAACCTGTGAAAAGCTGCAGCTGCTTTAAGGAATTGCTGACAATTGTTACATGTCTTTTTGCCTTTGAATCCAAGGCACTGCCCAGCCTATATATTACCCTTTGGGTGTACAGTGGTACCTCTACTGACAAACTTAATTTGTTCCGTGACCAGGTTCTTAAGTAGAAAAGTTTGTAAGAAGAAGCAATTTTTCCCATAGGAATCAATGTAAAAGCAAATAATGCATGCGATTGGGGAAACCACAGGGAGAGTGGAGGCCCTGTTTCCTCCCAGGAAATTCCTAGAGAGGTCCCAAGGAGGCTTCTCCCTGCCTTTTCCAGCCCTGTTTCCTCCCAGGAGATTCCTAGAGACGTCCATGGAGGCTTCTCCTTGCCTTTTCTGGTTACAATTTTGGAAGCTTGGGTTTGTAAGTGGAAAATGGTTCTTGAGAAGAGGCAAAAGAATCTCAAACACCTGGTTCTTATCTAGAAAAGTTTGTAAGTAGAGGCGTTTGTAGGTAGAGGTACCACTGTATATCCCATTCAACCTTTATAGAAGATCTTAAACTTTTAAAGTTTTTTTTATATCACTATAAGATGAAGGCTTAGCGAGATAACTGTTACCAAATCAGATCTGCGCTTGAGTTTTTAAGAGATTATTTTCGCAAAAGGAAGTAGGAAATTGAGTTTCAAAATCCTGTTTAGCTTCGGCAGTACTATTTGGGCATTATCAAATACAGCAGTTTTCTTAAGTGGTGGGGAAAACAATTACTTGAATTTGGACCCAGCTGCCCTTCAAATAGGACAATATGTTGAATAGCTGAAGCACAAATAGAACTGCCAAATAGAAACCAAATTAGACTCATTTCTGAGAACCAACCCAGCTGCCTTTGAGTACATCAAGATAACAGGCAATTCAAAAGGTTGGAAGGCCTTGATATTAGCTTGTTGACGTCAGATTTCCACCAGATTATAACTGCTTCCTTGGGCAACTGACATCTGGATTCCATTGTCTACCTTAGTATTGAACTTAAACCACATCCTGATTTTAGGATGGATGATGACAGAACACTTAATTTCCCAACAATAATGTTTCAATATTTAAACAGCATCATGCTCTCGTTTGGAGCTTCCATTTTGAATAAGGCAAGAGTGCTATAAAAGTCTGAGTTGGATCAGAGGTTTGCACACGCCAACTACATCCCCGTGGCTATCACCGATATTAAATAGAAAGGTTGGGTTTCGTGATATTCATCCAAATCACATTGCAATGGATCCTGAGCTTAACAGTAAACATGAAAATATGTGGCACAAATTTCAATATATGCGGCAACCTTATAGTGCAGGGATGTCAAACTCACATCATCATGGGCCAGTGGTGGATTCAAGTGTTTTTACTACCAGTTCTGTGGGTGTGGCTTGGCAAGCATGGCATGGCTTGGTGGGTGCGGCTTGATGGGGATATCAGTAAAATCTCCATTCCCACCCCACTCCAGGGGAAGGATACTGTAGAATCCCAATTTACTCCCAATCAGCTGGAACTCCCCCCAAAGATTTGTACTGCCCCCACCCTCCTTGTCTTACTGGCGCCCGCCACTGCACAACAAAGCCCTCAGCTTGCCGCCCTGTTGCCCCTGCAGTTTCTGGGGTAAGTAAAACCAAGAAGAATGGAGAAGGGAGGGAGAGGAAGGAAGGAAGGAAGGGAGCATCTCTACATCGCAGAAATTTGACTTTCATGGGCGGTTTTGGAATGTATCCTCCGTGAAAGTCAAGAGACCACTGTATAAAACTACAAGCTTATGTCAATGTCTCTGACTACATTGGGAAATGGGCTGCACAATTCTCTGGCAAACCATCAGGCTACTGATAGCTGCTAATACTGATAGCTGTTTTGCTAATACAGTGGTACCTAAGAACGCCTCTACTTATGAACTTTTCTAGATAAGAACCGGGTGTACAAGATTTTTTTGCCTCTTCTCAAGAACAATTTTTTACTTACAAACCCGAGCCTCCGAAACTATAACCAGAAAAGGCAGGGAGTAGCCTCCATGGGACTCTCTAGGAATCTCCTGGGAGGAAACAGGTCTGGAAAAGGTGGAGAGAAGCCTCTGTGGGGCCTCTCTAGGAATCTCCTGGGAGGAAACAGTGTCTCCACCCTCCCTGTGGTTTCCCCAATCACACACATTATTTGCTTTTAAATTGATTCCTATGGGAAAAATTGCTTCTTCTTACAAATTTTTCTGCTTAAGAACCTGGCCATGGAACGAATTAAGTTCGTAAGTAGCGGTACCACTGTACCTGAATTGTGAACAGTGGGCTTTAAGTACTGAGGAATAGAATCCAGGCTGATGAGCTTCCATAATGCATTCAGGTGGCCACCAGCTGTCACAATTTGTGGACAAGATGGCCATATGGCGTTTTGCAACAGGGCCCCCCTTATGTCCTTAAAGGGGAGATCTTGCTGGATAATTATTTATTATTCAGCAAGATCAGTTTGTACGAAGGGGTGATTCTTCTTTCACTTCTACTTTTCTCCTGTTTTTGATCCTTTCCTCAGCAGAAAGCAGCTTGAGGAATGGAGAAGCCAACAGAGAGAAGTATTTATATCTCGAGAGATATACATTTGGGGGTAAGGTTAGGAATGGAAGAAAACCAGATTTGGAACAGAGAGATTGAGTGAGTAGCCCTGCGGAGGGTTTTTCTACAGCTGAAACAGTTTAAATTGGTATGAAAGAAGGAAATGGGAGAGGGGGAGGGAAAGCAATTATAGGAAACTCTTATAGAACTGAAATCTCCTGGGTGCATTTAAGAGGAAAAACAGGAAGCACATATTTAAAGAAGAGTTGTAAAAATTCTGGACATTGATCCTGGCAATTTCAATTATACTGTCATTTAATGAGACAAAACAATAAGCTACATTCACAAGCACACAGAAGACACTTCTCAGGCAAGGTTTTCTGTTAAGTGGATTTAAGTGAACTACAGCAATGCACGTGGAGGTCTCACGGGCTATCTCACTGTTGGCTATTGTTTGTTGGGCATAACGTCTCTGATCATGTATTTATTTAGTAAAGAAATTTATATAGGTACCCAACTCATGGTGATTCCAACCAGCTTAAGCCAAAGTTTACATCTAAGTGGAACAAAATTCTGTACCAGTTTGTAAACTCTAGGAAGCTGAGAACAAACAAGGTATAATAATCCTGCTATGTCTTATCATTTATCAGAAACATTTAGGATTGGAGTTATATGATTATAAAGCATGGACTTTTTTTTTTTTTTAAGTATTTTGGCAAGAAAGCACTATTAAAGGAAATGTCCATCTGGATTCAGTTCTAAATGGGCAGAAAGACACTGGAAACATGGAAGCTGTTTGGAAAGATGGTTTAATGGTGGACAGAATGGCATGGTTTGAGGTCCAGGGCAATCGAGCACATGGGGAGATAGATAGATAGATAGATAGATAGATAGATAGATAGATAGATAGATAGATAGATAGATAGATAGATAGATAGGCAGGCAGGCAGGCAGGCAGGCAGGCAGGCAGGCAGGCAGGCAGGCAGGCAGGCAGGCAGGCAGGCAGGCAGGCAATAGAGATTAGAGACTCTCTCTCTCTCTCTCTCTCTCTCTCTCTCTCTCTCTCTCTCTCTCTCTCTCTCTCTCTCTCTCTCTCTCTCTCTCTCTCTCTCTCTTGTTTTGAACTTGCTTCCTGTTCCTGTGAAATAAATGTATTCTGATTGGTTGTCAGACTCCCATGGAGCCATGCAGGGGTACTTTGTAGGTTGTTTTGAGTCCTGGGCTTGGTTCAATCTTACTGGGTGATGTAATGAAGGGACTTTGGGCAATTCCTATTATGGCGTAATGGCTTTGTCCTGGTTTGTATCTTGAGTGAGGGTTAATCCTATCACCCTGGAGTTGAAGGTCTTTTGTAGATAATATGGCCCAGTCTTTTATCTTGTAGATATGTTGGCACCAGTCTTTCTGGGGTTATTAACAAAGATGGAGATTGCTTTCCAAGAGCATGTTTGTCCCTGTCTCATCCAGGGAGGTATAATATTCTGCCTTTTTAATATTTCCTAGAATATTTCATTCTTCTAGGAGAGGGCTGGTTGCTAAATTCCTACAGCACTTTTTACCTTGTTTGATTCTCTATTGGTTTTTTTTAAAATCATTAAGAGCATGTTGGTTTATTGAGTGAAGTCTGGTTCAGTTTGGAGCCATAGCTACCTTCATGTACATAATTTTTGATGATAAACATATTAAAATTGTTTTTCTTTCTGTATTTCCAAAATAATTTATATATTGTTTTTTTAGCTTAGAAAAGAACAAGATAAGCTAATCAGTCATTTTTAAAGGGAGAAATACTAGCAATAGCATTTAGCACTTAGACTTACATCCCACTTACAGTGCTTTACAGCCCTCTCTAAGCAGTTTACAGAGAGTAAGCACATTTCCCCAACAATCTGGGTCCTCATTTTATGGCCCCTGGAAGAATGGAAGGTTGAGTCAACCTTGAGCCTGCTGAGATTCGATCTGCCAAACTGTTGGCAGCTGGTGATCAGCAAACGTAGCTTACAATACTGTACTCTAACCACTGCACTACCAAGGCTCTTACAAAGAAATAATGTTGCCTACAAATTAAATCCACCAGAATGTATGAGAGAAAATAGGATAAAATCACACAGCCTTATATACAGGGGAAGGAAGTTAAGCCATAGTTAAGAGAGCAAATGCTATTCGTTTTCAGGAATGGATGATTTCCAGTGTGACAAAAATGTGGATGATTTCCAATGTGACAATAAAAAAATTGTTGCATAAAATGAGTACAGTCGTAAAAATTCTAGTTATTCTTTTGGTTTTATTTTCAGGTGTAGGCTAACGTGCCTGGAATCTTTAAGGGAATTCAGACTGTAGTATAAAATAAGCATGTTAATAAATGAATAATCAGAAGGATTCCCATGAGATTACAGAGGTTTCCAACTGAATCAAAAGACATTTCTAAATGCTACTGGTTCCAATTTCGAGAACATTGAGTTTCTATAGTAACAAACAAAGCAGACATTAGACTTTATTTGCACACTGATTATATAAGTTGCTCTAAGTAAAGAATACTCAGTCCCCTTAATCCTTTAGCCTTTCGCCAAATATGTCTTTTTCAACAAAGGATGAACAGTTGGATCACAAAATGTAAAAAGGCAAGCGGTTTCTCTTTCAAAGTGTAATTCCTAATGAATGTATGAGAAAAGGTCATCTCTATTTCTCTAGAGCTGAGTTTCTTCTCTCCTCTCAGGATCCTTCACACTTTCAAAAGTTATGGAAGAGCTTTTAGTTTATATAGGTTATATTTAACAATATTTAACATATTGAAAACTGAAATTGACATACTCGCTGCCACTATTGCTTTTCACAATTGTTTGGTGGGATTTTAATATTGTATTGTTTCTCAACATAAACTGACAAATCATTTTGATTTCTTGGACCCCTGAAATGGTCATTGGGAAGTTCCAGGGATCCTAGGGCCATACTTTTAAGAAGTTTGATGATGTGATATTCTGTTTTTAGATTACAAAGTACTGAAGGGAGGAGATGAGAAACAAAGAGAGAAGTCAACAGTGATTCCTCTTATGCAGGAAGTCTTTCACTGCTGATGGTTCTTCCTTCTAAATACGGTACTTTCATCATCCTGGGTGCTCTTCCAATATATGGACATCCTAATTGAGGAGTTGGGTAACTTAATCATACAGGACAAATATGAATTTTTAACTTGTTTTTATATAATATAGTATATAATACAATATGTTGTATTATGTGCAACAAGACAAATTTCTTGTGTGTCCAATCACACTTGGCCAATAAAGAATTCTATTCTATTCTGTTCTGTTCAATTCAATTCTATTCTATTCTATTCACAAGTTCTGATGCAGGCAAATTATTGAATATAATCAATTAGGCTCTAATTATGGAATTATAATTTCAGGTATACAAAGTAACACTTGACCAATAAAGAATTCTGTTCTGTTCTGTTCACAAGTTATGATGCAGGCAAATTATAGAATCAATTAGGCTCTAATTATGGAATTATTATTTCAGGTATACAAAGTAACGTTTTGACTAGGGCAGTGGTCCCCAAACTACGGCCTGGGGGCCGGATGCGGCCCGCTGAGGCAATTTATCCGGCCCGCAGCAGCACACAAGATTTTACATGGAGTCGGGCATTGGAGTTGGGGGCGGGGAGCGACGAAAGTGCGAGGCCGGCTAAAGTTTTTCTTTTTTTGAATGGCAAAGTTTTTCTTATTCTGAATGTTGCGCGTGCGCGCGCACTCCCCATCCCCTTGTGGGCTGGCAGGGGGATGGGGGCAGAGAGGCCACAACCAAGAGGGACAGAGAAAGAAAGCAAGAGAGAGAGAGAGAGAGAAAGAGGGAGAGATAGAGAGAGAGAGAAAGGAAGAGGGAGAGATAGAAAGAGAATGAGTGAAAGAAAGCAAGAGAGAGAAAGCGGGACAGAGAGAGAGAGAAAGGAATAGAGAGGGAGAGAGAAAGGAAGAGGGAGAGATACAAAGAAAGTGAGTGAGAGAGAGAGAGAAAGTGAGAGAGTGAGAGAGAGAAAAAAAAGGAGAGAAAGGAAGAGAGCGAGAAAGAAAGAGAAAACTTGGCAAGGAGTTGGGGACTTGCTCCACTTCACCTCCTCCTCCTCCCTCAAGGCGGTGGCATTAAGAAAACCGCAGGGTTTTTTTTATAGTCCGGCCCTCCAACAGTCTGAGGGACAGTGAACTGGCCCCCTGTGTAAAAAGTTTGGGGACCCCTGGACTAGGGAATGCATTGAACACAAAACATTAAAACTCTAGTAAAAAAAAAACCAAAATATTAAAGAATATTAAACTAAATTGGTTATTGGTTTTGATAGTCTTATTTTAAAATTCTTAATAGTAATAGAATTGCATGAAATAAGGAGGGGTTATTGCTTCATACTAGTGTAAAATCCCAGTTAGCTCCACAATTACTGTCACTGTTTAGCTCATATTATCTTTATCCTCTTGTTTTAATGAACAATTAGCATTCCCACTAAGTTCTGGTTTCTTAATCTAGTTAATTATGCTATTTTCAACAGCATTTTTGTTAGGAAAAAATATTTCTTCTGGATTTTTTTCTCTGTTTAAAATTTTCTTGGATTCAAATACAAATAAGCCTTTTGCTATTAAGTAAAAGTCCTTTAAAATAGTATTCCACACAATATCCTCTTAAATTAAAAAGAAGAATGCCAAAAATCAAAAAGTCTTTGATTTTCATTGCCATTCAGAATAACACTATTAGGTTGTAAAATAATTAAGTCATAAAGTTTTTAAGAAAGTAAGATTTTTGCCAGTCAGATGTCCAATTAAGACTAGGTTGTAAATCCTTCAGTTCCTGAGCACCACATCTTGCAATTGTTCACAATAAATTAAATTCCTGTGATCACCTGGGGACGAACAGCTCTTCTAGAGCAGTGGTCCCCAACGTTTTTTCCACCAGGGACCAGTTTCAGCAAGGCAATTTTTCTATGGCCCGGTGGGGGCGGAAAGGGGTGTGGTTGGGGGCGGGATTAAGCATGGGGGTGCTGGTCCTTCCCGCCCCTCTTTTCCGCCATCGCCCTGTGGCCTGCAGAACCTGCCTCCCAAACCCTCTTGCCCAGCGGCAGGTGAAGCGCTGGAGGGAGGGGGTCAGGCCGGCCCTCCTGCCTCCCCCCCCAGCCAAAAACGCAAAGGCGTGCCACGGCAGAAGCCAAAAGAGGCTTGAGCCTCCCGATCCTTCCCGCCCCTCTGTCCCGTCCATCGCCCTGTGGCCGGCAGAACCTGCCTCCCGAGGCCTCTTTTCCAGCGGGAGATGAAGCACTGGAGGGAGGTGGCGGCGGCAGGACTGGCAGCTGCTGACTCCACGGACCGGTGCAACATGCCCCGCGGCCCGGTACTGGTCCGCGGCCCGGTGGTTGGGGACCCCTGTTCTAGAGCAGTGTTTCCCAACCTTGGGCACTTGAAGATGCCCAGAGGGAGTTGAAGTTCAAATATCTTCAAGCGCCCAAGGTTGGGAAACACTGCTCTAGAGCACAAAGTGGGCAATTCAAAGATTTCTCCTTATCTCCAGAAAAACATTTGCTCCTCTCCAGCAATTCCACAACAGCTCTGTTCTTGCTCACTGAGTTGCTTGTCAGGATGTCCGACTGCCATCAACTCTAATCCAGTAACTATTTGAACTTGTTGGAGTGTTCTGAATACCCAACTTATTGAAGCATTTGACCAAGCTAAATCCAAAAATACTAGGGAATTCCTAGAAGCTTGGCATTCGGACAAATCAGCCATCAATAAACGCATAAGAATATAATATATTTACATCCCATTCAAAAGGGGAATAAACCGAGAATGAAACAAAAGAGCACACAAAACACATCGCCTCCAGCAATCAACACCTAGATAAATGGAAATTAACACCAGACAAGCAATGAAATAGAAAACCTCACTCTAATTAAGGAACTACCAAGGAGAAAGCCATATTTATTTATTTGTTTGTTTGTTTGTTTGTTTGTTTACTTATTTGACTTGTATGCCGCCCATCTCCGTAGACTCAGGGCAGCTAACAACAGTAATAAAAACAGCATATAACAATCCAATATTAAAACAGTTAAAAACCCTTCTTATAAAACCATACAGACATACAGACATACCATGCATAAAATTGTAAAGGCCTAGGGGGAAACAGTATCTCAGTTCCCCCATGCCTGGCGGCAGAGGTGGGTTTTAAAAAGCTTACAAAAGGCAAGGAGGGTGGGGGCAATTCTAATCTCTGGGAGGAGTTGGTTCCAGAGGGCCGGGGCCGCCACAGAGAAGGCTCTTCCCCTGGGCTCCGCCAAGCGACATTGTTTAGTTGATGGGACCTGGAGAAGACCCGCTCTGTGGGACCTAACTGGTCGCTGCGATTCGTGCAGCAGAAGGCGGTCCCTGAGATAATCATATCCCAACCAACACTGCCAGAGCAAGCAATTGTATACAAAATAGGGAGCAAACCCCACAATCATTACCACAGATGATATTATCTAGTTAAATAATGAAATGCCTGTAAGTTAAGAGCAACTTTCAGAGAGCATGAAGGACTCCACAGTTCAATCCTGATCTACTGTACATATATTCCCTTGCATTGAAGTGTGTGAGATACAGAATGACATCCTTTTCAATATCACAATTAAAACAAACCAGGCCACAATTATTTGAGGTGACAAACCACAATCCCAATTTGCAAAATGGCAACAGTAACCATCAGAGTCCTGTCCAATGTCTGGGGGGACAGCCTAATATCTAATGGTTAACAGAGTTAACATTTGCTTTCCCCTCTCAGTAAAGATTTGGGGTAATACTATAGTGTCTTACCAAGATGATAGCGATGGTAGAGTAAGTATATTCCTTTGCTAAAAGAGATTACTAATTAAATATTTTAAAATTCCTTTGCAACCCTTACGCAATTATATATATTTTTTAATTTATTTATTATATTTGACTTCTATGCTGCCCAATGCTGAAGAACTCAGGGTGACTTAAAAAATAATATAATAAATACAAAAAGATAGAAGCAGTAAAATAGTTGAATATAATATCTAAAACTAAACCCCGTAATAAAACCCATTTGTATAAAATGTTCAGCAACCGAGTTGTCGAAGCATGGAACTCATTACCTGACTCAGTAGTATCAACCCCTAACCCCCAACATTTTTCCCTTAGACTCTCCACGATTGACCTCTCCAGGTTCCTTAGAGGTCAGTAAGGGGCGTGCATAAGTGCACCAGTGTGTCTTCCGTCCCCTGTCCAATTGTCTCTCCTTATCTCATTTATCTTTTCTTCCTTTCAAATTTGTTCACCTATACTTTTATATCTTTTCTTCTATTTGTTTCTTTAGTTATATTACTTAATATCTATTCTCTTCAATGTGTATTATGTATTGGACTAACTAACTAACTAACTAACTAAATAATTAATTAATTAATTAAATAAATAATAAATAATAAAATAAAATAAAATAAAATAAAATAAAATAAAATAAAATAAAATAAAATAAAATAAAATAAAATAAAATAAAATAAAATAAAATAAAATAAAATAAAATAAAATAAAATAAAATAAAATAAAATAAAATAAAATAAAATAAAATAAAATAAAATAAAATAAAATAAAATAAAATAAAATAAAATAAAATAAAATAAAAACAGTCATAATCATACACACACACACACTTCGTACATATTCTTTTCTAGGATGTTTAATGCAATAGTGTTTTGAAGGTTTTGTTCCCCTTCATCATTCATACAGGCACACAAAAATATCTTAGCGGATACAATGTGACTTAAAATGTTGAAAGGTAATCGCTGAATTATGCTTTCTGCATTCTCGCAGTAAAGTTGACTATTGGTTCAGATCAACTTTGAATTGCATTTTGAGGAGATTTAGGAAGCTAAAGCAGTAAAGCAGAAATATTTTGTAGATTTATAATAAAACTGACTTGTTTTAGAGATGTTTTTATTCTGTCCCATAAAACTGCTATTAACTGTAGCTTTGAAGAGAGCCATGTGCATTATATAAATGTTAAGTATTCTTTTTCACTTCATGAAAGTACAAAGATGTTTCTTTGGAGGTACTTGAAACCAAAAAGCACCAGGAACTGGTATTAATCAGCTTCCTATCACCTGGTATCCTTTGGTGCCAGCTGGAGGAGACTAGACTGAGAAAAGCTTGTCTAGAATAACAGCCCGACTAAACGGGATATTCAAATACTTCTATTTTTCATAAAACTTAAAATGTGAGCTCCGTCTGCCAATCAGTCTCCACCAAGGCTAATTTCCTAGAGGACTGTTTTGTTGTAACCTGGGGACACACCAAAAGGAAATGGAAGATACACATCCAAAAGTTGGTCAACCGACCCATCTGGTACTCAGAGATGCTGGGCAGGTCAGAAGAAATGCTCCCTAGCAAAGAAAGCTGAGCAAAAAGTTTGGCTTTGTAGGATGCCTGAAGGATATATTTATCTGAGGAGTGGAAAATGTGAAAAATCAACTGGGGGCAAGGGAGAGGAATAATGCAAACAGCTAAGACAGCTGGCTGAGTTCCCTTTGAACTCTCTTCATAAACAATGTCTGGGAATGGCCAGAGGGCAGAGGCTTTCTCTGGCACAGATTTACTGTTCTGTGGACAGAAGCTTGATGTTTCCAAGGCATGTTCTGCATGAATTAGAAGAAAGCTGGACAAAACAGCCCGACATATTTCAAAGGCCTAGAGGGGAAGAAGAGGAGTGAAAGTTCAGCAATGTACAGTATACATCTAAGAAAAACCATTAGGCAAAATTGGGCAATATCATTAGAATAATTGAAAGTCTGTAGACATTCTCAGTCATTCAGGTCATGGTTGTCCCAAAGTGCTTTTTCAGGAGGCTACTGGACTTGTTTTTTTTCCCTTTTGAAGACATTTCACTTCTCATCCAAGAAGCTTCTTCAGCTCTGACAGATAGTGGGAGAGTGGGGAAACATTTTCCATTCCCTACTATCCTGTCAGAGCTGAAGAAGCTACTTGGATGAGAAGCGAAATGTCTTCAGAAGAAAAAATAAGGAAGTCCAGTTGCCTCCTGAGAAAGCACCTTTGGGACATTAGAATAATTGTACCCTCATGGCAGAATAATCCTGGTAAAGTAGTTTCCGCCAGTCCTTAGAGGTACTGTAGGCAAGAAGCACCAACTGTGAGTACTAACATTACCTTATTATGTTCTGTTTGGGGCCTTCAAGTCAGTGTTGACTCCTAGCTACTTTATGGCCCTTTTTGGCATCGGACCAGACTATCTCTGAGACCGCCTTTTGCCGCATGAATCCCAGCGACCGGTTAGGTAGCAGAGTTGGCCTTCTCCGGGTCCCGTTGACAAAACAATGTTGTCTGGTGGGACCCAGGGGAAGAGCCTTCTCTGTGGCGGCCCCGACCCTCTGGAACCAACTCCCCCCAGAGATTAGGATTGCCCCCACCCTCCTTACCTTTCGCAAACTTTTTAAAACCCACCTCTGCCGTCAGGCATGGGGAAATTGATTCCCCTGGGCCATTCCCGCTTTACGTATGGTTTGTATGAGACGTATGATTGTTTTTATATTAAGGGATTTAAATTGTTTTTAACTATTGGATTTGTATTGTTCTGTTGCTGTGAGCCTCCCCGAGTCTTTGGAGAGGGGTGGCATACAAATGTAATTAATAAATAAATAAATAAATAAATAAATACATACATACATACATACATACATACATACATAAATACATACATACATACATACATACATACATACATACATACATACATAACAGCTTGCACAAATCCCTGCATGCACCTTGGCAAGGATTCAGAAATAGTTTTACCTTGCCTACTCTGTAGAAATAACCCATCTGGCTTCATGTCTAAAATCATAATCTCTTTGTTTCTAACGCTACACCAAACTGACTCTTTTGTAAGATTACAGTAACAGAAGTAACAGAAGGTTGGCAATGGAGGTCTGGAGGTGGGGTTTCCCAGTGAGGGGAGCCTCAGGGGAATCCCCACGCTTCGGCTGGCAACAGGAGTCTGGAGGCGGGGATTCCCAGCAGCGCAAGACAAAAGGGGTGACTTTGGGGATGGGGTTGCATGCATTATTTGCTTTTACATTGATTCCTATGGGGAAAATTGCTTCGTCTTACAAAATTTTCATCTTATGAACCTGGTCACGGAACGAATTAAGTTCGTAAGACGAGGTATCACTGTACTTTCAATTAGGTATAGTTGTTAACTGTGGCTATTTGGAGGGTTAACTTCCATGTGCGCAAAATCTCTCTCTGCCCAACAGGTTGCACATTTTGAACAGAAAGCATTGTGCAGCTATTCTCCCATCTTTCCTTCCTTAGATTGTGTATGTAGGTCAGGCAAAGAAATAAAAAGGTCCAGCAGGAGAGAAGCAACCGAAAAATTCAAAATGAAAAGTGACACTATTTTCTGTGCCACCTGTGACATTCCATCAATGAGGAGAATAAAAATCATCGTAAAATCCCCACACGGTACCACCTTGAATCTGAACTCCATGCAAGTTATAGAGGTGAAAACATGAAGTACAGGTTCACTAGAGATATTTATAAACAGTAGATATCTCTTTTTCTGACAAAACCTTTTCAAAGTGTTGACGTTTGTTTAGGTCGTATTTCAGATTAAAATAGGTCTGTAATAATATTGCTTGATCGCCTTGTACGTATTTATTAAACGCCAATGCTCTCCTTTGAATTCACCCTCCTTCCCCTTTTCCTAAAATTCCTTTAAAAAACCAAACAGAAAACATTTATCTTGCCTGGGGTAAGAACATGGCTCTCTAATTACAAGCTGCTGTCATCACTTCAGTTTTTCAAAGCCAAGGCAATCATCTCTTCTTGCTAGCTGCTGACACGGCCTTCATAGGAAGACTTTGGATGCATTGCTAAGGATTTGCCTCTCTTAGCCTGTGGCACAAAGGAAATATAATGGGCGTGCAGGAGGGAAAGTCCAAACCCTGTAACAGAATGTGATTACATCACAAGGAAGACATCTGTCAAGGTTCCAGGTAACATCCAAATTTAAATCAGAGTCCAAGTCAAGGCATTCCTCAAAGTTCCAATTTATTTCCAGAGCCATCCTGGCACCCATACTGGGGAACCTGAATCTAATTTTTCCACCCAGTTGAAAGTTCACATGCCTTGCCTCCCATCCACAAACTTGTCACGTTGTTCACTCAGGTTGTGCCAGCATGGCAACTCCTTCTTCCGCTTCCTCCCAGGTGGTGGACATAGGATGGCCTTGAACCTTTCAAAAGAATGCTTTGTGGATGCATCTGCTCCCTCATGAAATCACCCCTCCCGAGTTCCCATCTGTCTTCTACAGATAGTGTGGCAAGCTATTGATTTAACAGCAACTTCTGCACCAACTTCACTATATCTACCAAAAAATAAAAAAATAAAAACAGGTCACAGTTCTCTTGTGGAGTTTTTTTATTATTATTATTATTATTATTATTGATTCGCTGCCTTAGTAAAATGTTACATGGAAATTTTTGGTCATCCAGGAGACAGCGGTGGCATCCAGTTGGTAATGCACTGGTTGTTGGTTGTTCTCTGCTGGCTATTGCCTTGCATAGAAAGATCTCAGAAAACCACTTCCTCTGTATCATCTTTTCTCTTCCCAGAGCTCAGTTTCTTCATGGCAACTTTGGGGGTTTTTTTCCTGATCAAGTTTTTTTAAAAAAATTATAACATAAAAATTCTATTTTCAAATAAACAGTGTGTTATCTGGGTACAAATAGTTTTATGAGAAAGTAGTCATCGTCCCCTGTCCAATTGTCTTTCCTTATCTCATATATCATATATATTCTCTCCTTATCTCTCTCTCTCTCTCTCTCTCTCTCTCTCTCTCTCTCTCTCTCTCTCTCTCTCTCTCTCTCTCTCTCTCTCTATATATATATATATATATATATATATATATATAATATATATTCTCTCCTTATCTCTCTCTCTCTCTCTATATATATATATATATATATATATATATATATATATATATATATATATATATATATGTTTTTATGTCGGATCACCCTGGTATATTTAAGGAACGTCACAGCTCCTTATTGCCTCTAGGCCCAACCCAGGACCACTTCAAGGCAGTTAATATATTTATAGCCGACAACTATATTCTGTATGTGTCGAATGTCCAGCTAAAAAAAAAACATTTGACATGCATATATATATATATATGTAGATTGTTCTGAGTTCGGGTTTTGCCCCGTGTAATATTTTGAGTGTCTATGCGACGTTTCGGTGATATCACATTCACCATTATCAGGCTGAAGTTTTAAGCTTCGTGCTGCTTTAAATATGGAATGTTTGCAACTGCCATTTGTTCCTTATATATAGTGTTGAGGGTGGAGATTTGGTTTGAATGTAGCAAATAGATTGGGTGACTATGTTTTAGTGATTTGATTGGTTGGTGGAATCACAATTACTTGAAGGATTGACATGGTGATGATTATGATATGTTTTTTTGTTTAAGGCTGGTTTCCAAATCTCTGGTAGGCGGGACGTGCCATCGCGTTTGTTCATGCTGAAGGGGTGCTTCTCTATCTATATCTTCTCTATCATATATATTATCTCCTTATCTCTTATATCATATATATTCTCTCCCTCCCATCTACTTCTCTTCTTTTTTACTTTCTATCTTTATATATATTACTTAATGTCTATTCTCTTCCATATGTATTGTATATTGGACAAAGAACAAATAAAAAAAAATATTTACAACAGTGTTCATCACATTAGTATTGATTCTGTGATGATGATGATGATGGTAGTGGTGGTAGTGGTGGTGGTTGTGTTTTGTGTTTTTTTTTGTTTTTTAATTTATTTGTTTGCTTATTTATTTATTGGATTTATATGCCGCCCCTTAACGTAATCATTTAACACACACACACCTTATATCATTGGTTATTTCCTTATATTTCCGTTTCTAACTCCTGTTTGTATCATCTAACCATTGATAAACTAAATCACAGGTCAAAAATATTCAGGTTTTTTTCTTTTTCCTAATTGCAAGAATTAGCCTATCCACTTCTGCACATTCTAATATTTAATCACATTTTCATCTGTAGGGATACCTTCACTTTTCGATTGTTGTTCAAATATAATTCTAGTTATAGTCAATACATGCAAAATCAGATATGCATTTCCTTTATTGTGCTTATCTGGTAAAATGCCCAACAAGAATATTTCTGGTTTCAAATCAATATGTTGTTTTACCATTTTTTTCTAACCGTGTATGTATTTTTGTCCAGTATTTATTTGCTTTTCAGTTAGAGTAAGGGTATCGTTGAAAGATTTTATTTCTTGGTTTCATTCCTGTCTTCTTAGCCTTCCAGATTGTTTGGTGAACCTCCCAAAGTCTTAAATTTATTTATTTATTTATTATTATTATTATTTATTATTTGGATTTGTATGCCGCCCCTCTCCGAAGACTCGGGGGGGCTCACAACAAGTGAAAAACAATCCAATACATAATCCAATTAATTAAAATATTTATAAATTTAAGAAAACCCCCTATACTAACATACACACACACAAGCATACCATGTATAAATTCAACGTGCCCAGGGGGAGATGTTTAGTTTCCCCATGCCTGACGGCAAAGGTGGGTTTTGAGGAGTTTCTACAACAAACAGACAAGACAGCAAAGACAGTACAGACAGCATAGAGAGGAGGACAAACAGACAGATAGACAGACAGACAAGACAGCACAGAGAGTCAGTCAGACAGACAGACAGACAGCACAAGAGTAAACTCTTGGTAGTGGACTTGGGAGGTTCGGTGTCAATTCCAGTGCCTGTGCTTAGATGAAATATAGGAAGAACATGAGGATAACCTGCAAAGACAATCAACACTAAATTATATTGCCAATTTATGGAATTTATCAATTCAGGAAGCGGTCATAGCACAGAATAACTTTTATGCAAAAATAAAAAATAAAGAGTACTTTCCTGATGTTAAAGAATAGTTCCAAGACTCAAGTTGTTGTATAAACCAGTTTGGTCTAGCGGTTATTATAATAGAGAGGTCTTAATTAATCTTCATGTTTAATACAGAACTCGTGCCAGGCTGGCAGGTATAGGCTTAAAGCAATAACAACATACACAGTCTAATATACCACGCACAGGCTGAGGCAGGAACCAATCAATACACAGTAACTTTCCCGCTTACAATGTAACTGGGGATACGCGACCTATCAGTACCTTGGATAGGGACGCCAATCGCACGGCTCTAACCGGCCAGCTGTTACTAAGCAAACACAGTAGTTATCGCAGCAGATCAATCACTTTCTTTCAGCCCAACTCACCTCTCAAGTTGTTGTTGTTGTTGTTGTTTGGGGGAAAATAGAAAGAGGAAGGAGTATTGTGAATGTTTGCCATGTTAAGTTACTTATAAAGTAATAAAGTTGAGATTTAAAAAATATAATGAAATAAAAAAATATCTTTTTATAAAGTCATTGGTTTTATATTTATTACTTTAATATATTTAGGCTTACTTCCTTTAACACACTCTCACTCAACTGGGTTGGGAAGTCACATACTCTCTTAATATGTAATGTGTGGATTTATACTGATAAAATATTGTAACATGATGACATGAACACATATGTAGTGTGTGTGTGTGTGTGTGTGTGTGTGTGTGTGAGAGAGAGAGAGAGAGAGAGAGAGAGAGTAGATTCATTTGTATATAGATATACATACTATTTATATCCATATATCCCAATAAGAATAATATATTTATATTTTCTGAATAAATAAACGCTTCATATAAAATATACAGTACATAGGGTCAAGTGCAAAGAACTAAATACTTAAAACATAAATAGTAACCACCAAAACTATGCAGCATCATAACCAAAACAGATAGACAAGATAAAGAATGTGGGCCTTTTGCCTTTTGTCATAGTCTAAAAAAAACCTGAACATTTTCCATGTGACCACTAGCAGCTTCAAAGAGAAGAATTTCATTAGGGCAGACTAATATCCTAATCTATCCTCAGTCAGCTAAAATGGTCTGCAGAAATTTATTTATTCGTTTATTTATTTATCATACAAGTATAGTATTGTAGTATGTTTTAATATAACATATGTATAAAGTAGAGAAAGAAAGGATAAAAAAGACAGTAGGACAGGGATGGTAGGCACAAAGGTGCACAAATGCACCTATTTTATAATATTATATTATATATATTTTACAATATTTTATACTATTTTATAATATTTTATAATGCTCTATTTTTCCTATCATATATTTTGTAGGTTTCTGTTGCTGATTCACCAGTGGTCCCCAAACTACGGCCCACGGGCTGCATGTGGCCCGCTGAGGCCATTTATCCAGCCCGCAAGTGAGTGACAGGAGCACATCTAATTTTCCATGAATAAAATGCGGTATTTTGTTAGTAAGTAATATCAATCATCAAAAAAGTTGCAAAAGTTTTTTTTCTAATTTTGTCATCCAGTTACATACATTTTCTTTTAATTAAATTCCCTCCTCAAAAAAGTACAACACCTGTTCTGTCTGGGTCACGCCAGAAGCCAATACCAACCCAAAAAGAGAAGCCAGACACACTGGTAAAAGGCAAAGGCAGTTTATATAATTCAAGGAAAACAGAGGTAACAGAAAATGTCCTTACAAACAGGAAAAACGCTGGAACTTCAAATATATACACGAAGGGAATAGTCCATGAAGCAATACCAGATTCTTGCTGCCAAGATGAAGCTGTAGATAGCAAACAGACGCCTCCCACGAGTCTTCCAGACTGCGAGGCCACAAGCCAAGATCAGAGACGCTGAGAATCAAAACAGGTCACGCAACTCCAATTGATAACACTCCACATGGCTTCAAGGCCTTGCCTGCCTTTTAAACCCTGCTGATGAGGACCACACCCAAACCCAGCTGTTTCTAATTCAATGGTGAAAATATTTCTTTAACTGCTCCTTTCGTTGCTCTGAACGTCTCTGTCTCATGTCAATGACAGCTTGTGCGTCATCACCTAATGACTCCAAGCTACTGGCTGGGGAGAGCCCCCCCCCCCCCCGGGGCTCTCATGCTGTTCTCCTTCATCCCATTCCTGACTCTCCTCTCCCCCATCCGACTGTTCAGCCCCCTCCTCTGCGCTGTCATCCTCCTCCGGGCATGGAGCCAGCAGAGACACAGCTGGCCCCTGAGCAGCCTCAGGCTGAATCACAACAACAGCAATTATATTTCTAACTTATTAACCATTATGCCAAAGTGCTTCCTTCTTTCTTTATACATTTTTCTCTAAGCCAAGAAAACCTTGTATAGCCAATCAGATGTTAACAAAAGAAAATTAAAAGCAAAACATAAACATATATGAATTTCAGACTTCCCCCCCCTCTAAATAGTACGTTCCCATTTTGTTTTTTACTTTAAAATAAGGTATGTGTAGTGTGAATAGGGATTTGTTCATAGTTTTTTTTTATAGTCCGGCCCTCCAAGAGTCCGAGGGACAGTGAACTGGCCCCCTGTGTAAAAAGTTTGCGGACCCCTGCTGATTCACTATAAAAGAAGGCATGATAGCCATATACTGTACCACTCTTTCTTACAATGGTAAAATCAAACCTTTAAAAAAATACAAAACAAAACATAATACTCTTCCCCCATCTTTTCAAATTATTTCATTTACATGTTTTCAAATTCTTTCATTTACTGCTGTGGATAGGACAGATTTTCTTGAGCCAATTTTTCTAATAGAAATGGGGTCAAACATCCCAATTGATGGGCTATTCCAAAGGAAGGGGATTGCCAATAAGAAGACTTTCCTTTGGGGTCCCTGAGGGCAATACACTCTTGATCTAGGGAACCCCTCTGTGTGAAGGGGTACTGATCTCACAAATATCCAAGTTAGCACTTTGAAATAAACTTGGAACAGTGGTGGGTTGCTCCTGGTTCAGCCCAGTTCTAAGAACTGGTAGTGCCAGTGGCAGGAGGTTCCTTCCACCCTTCCGGGATGCTTCTGTGCATGCACAAATGTGTAGTGTGCGCTGACAGTAAAAGGTTTTAGAACCCACTACCGACTTGGAAGCCTAGTTGTAATTAGTGCTACACTAGGGGTATAACATGGCCAAAGTGAACTCTACCTACCGGTATGATTATTTGATCTGCTATACTTGGACTAGTTAAAGCTCCCAATAGGTCTTCAAAGATAATTCCATGCTGATCAAATTGCAATAGTTAGTTAATTATTTCCTACATTAAATGCTTCAAGGGATATTTAGAAATTGTTGGGACAAAAATATAATTTCAATCTTTCTTCATATGACAAACGTACAGTTTGTGATAAATTCCAATTTGAATATTGCAGATATGTGTATGTACGGTCTATTTATCTATCATGGTTAAGTATAAAAATTAAACTTTTAAATCAGCTTATTGACAAGCAAGTCTACTGTATTCATATTACACTATCATCCCATTTAGTTTCATATCCATTTGTTTATTAATATGGTGCTACAAGGGATACTTTCAAGATGTGAATGGACAATTTAAACATATACCAAAAATTGGAGCTTATGACTAAAGGATGCATTATGGATTTATCAAGCATGAAGGACTGAAAAATAACAATTGTTCTAGAGTGTTGAAAAGACTCCAGAGTGCAACTTGATTTAACAGTCTGGGATCACTGCTGCTCACTTTCTGTTTATGAGCTTTTGTATACTGGTGTAATGGAAAGACTGACCAATATTACATTAAGTGGTCAAGGTTTACTGATGACTATAAACATTTGGCTGAACAATTTCCTATATGTATTGTATGTTTTGTTGCTTCGTTTTGTACATTCCCCTTCTTGTTTTCTGTTGTTATGTTTC
The DNA here is from genome assembly GCF_031021105.1 of Erythrolamprus reginae. Lineage (NCBI taxonomy): Eukaryota > Metazoa > Chordata > Lepidosauria > Squamata > Dipsadidae > Erythrolamprus > Erythrolamprus reginae. The sequence goes on from NC_091950.1 coordinate 282,875,291, forward strand.
CTTTTTCCCTCTACTTCTTTCTCTTCCTCTGCTTTCATATATTAATTACAGGGTTCTCTTTATGCGTCTGTGTGTATGTACACAGAACCACGTGGATTCAATAAAACTGCACTAATATCTCTTAGTTTTCTCTGCAGCTTGTTTTCCTCTTGTGGAATTTATCAATTTGCGACAAAGCCTGGGAGGTCCCCCAAAATATCCTTGCTGAGAATAGTTGTTAACCACCAGATAGAAACAGCTTTCCAGTCTTTTAGTACAACCACCTAAAGTTCATTTCCAGAGAGCAGGTGGGATGGAACAACAAAAAAAGCCTGTTAATTTGACAAACTTTGGTCCTTAATCCCAAACATCCCAACACTGTCTTTTACAAGTGGCAAAGTATACTTTACAATATTTACATAAAATTCTTGATGAATCCATTAATGCCAACTGAGAGATAAATTACCCAAGCATGTCATTTTAGAAGATGTGGGGGAGTACAACACTTAGGGATTTTCACATTTTAGACATAAGGTTTCTTTAATCAAAAAGTTCTCAGAATTTTTCTAGCATTGGGTTTTAGCTACAATCTTCTGGGTTATTTATTTAAACATTTCCCCTTTGTTAATTAGCTGCTTCCTAAGCTTTTAGATATGTTTGTCTTCTTTAAGCTTAAAAAGAAAAGTCCTAAATTCTTCTCCGGTGAAATGACTCACTTAATCCTCACCAGTTAAAGCTTTTCTTCTCTACCCCCAGCCCTCCTCTTAAGTTACCTTTTCTTTCCAGATGACTTCCAATCTTTCAAATCAATCCATCAGTCCGTTCATGACCTCCGCGGCTTGAATGGCTTTTGCAAGCCATTTTCTGTTGCCGCTGGTTGTGGGCTCTAAGCTGACTTTCTTGGGAATTTACTGACCCCTTCCAGTGCACCAGCAGTGTCCCACTTCTTTACTGTCCCTCCAAGGTGGTCCCAACCTGGCTCTAATAGAACCAGGTCCCCAGGCAGCAGAGATGTCGAGGTTCCCCTGCAGAATGAGGGGAACTCTGCGTCACCACAGCACTTGGCCATACCACTCTCCAGTTGCATCTTGAGTTGAGTAGTCTTCTGACATTTTGAATCACATTAAAATGGTAATATAAGCCTAAACACAGACTTAGCACAGAAAAGAAAAACTATTTGTATTATCATTATCACTACTGTGATCCTGGGGCTCTTCCCAAAAGTTAACTGAAAACTTCAAGATGTTGCCCAATCTGCCCTGAAGATGTCACACAGGGGTGGGTTCTATTGTTTTTTAACTGCTGGGTCTGTGGGCATGGCTTATTTTTGTGGCCGTGGCCTGCGGTCTGATGAGTGTGGTTTTAGGTGGAGATGGTTGATGGTCAGCTGACCAGGTGATCATGGCCAACTTGTAAAATGTGGTGAAACTCACTTAACGCTCTTGCTTAGCAACCACAATTTTAGGCTCAGTTGTGGTCATACATCTTTCTTTTTTCTTTCTTTTCTTTCCTTGTTTCCTTTCTCTTTTTCTTTCTCTCTTTCTTTTTCTTGTCTCTGTTTCACTTTCTTTCTTTCTTTCTTATTTTCTTTCTTTTTCTTCTCTTTCTTTCATCTGCCCCTTTCCTTCTTTCCTCTCCTTCCCTTTCCTTCCTTCCTTCCTTCTTTTTTTCTTTTCTTTCTTTTTCTTTCTCTCTTCTCAGCAGCAAAAGAAGGAAGAAAGTGCTCTGGCACTGAAAGCGTGAGCTGCCTGGCTCAGCCAAGGTGTATCCCATGTCATGTGCCATCCTGGAGCATCTTGCACTAATCCTAACCCCAACCGTCCTGCCTTCCTGCAGCAGCTATGGGAGACCCTGGCAGCACGGATGCATGGGTGAAGGCTGGGAGGGAGATGCAACATGTAGGAGGGCTGAGTCCACCACCTTTCACCTCTCCACACTTGTTTACCCATCCCAGAGAGCTCAGGCTACACCTCCCTCCAACCCGACTGCCTTCCTTGCCAGCATTGCTCCTGAATGAACTCTTCTATCCTTGGCTGTTGTAAAGAAGTGGCAACTCTGGTTGTACCATGTCTGCTTCATTCTCTTTGAGAGCCACTTTGTATCTTGTTTCTAAAGTAGCTCTCAAAGATAAAAAAGAGGGCAAGGCACACCCAGAGCTTCCACTTCTTCACAACAGCCAAGGACCTCTACTGCTTGGAGCTTCAAGCTGCGGGGAGTGGGGGTGGCTGCATTGCCAGCAGTTTTGGGGGCTCCTTCCCTCAGTGGAGCATTTTCTTACCTCGAGGTGGCTATGTCTGACTTTGTCCTTAAAGACTGCTCTGTGCCTTTTGATCTTTCTCAGGCATTGTTCTGTCGGGCTCTCTGGTAGACTTCTCCCAAAAATTCACAGATACAAATTTCAGACATACACACGTTTGAAAATTCAAAACAATGTTCTTTATAATGAAAACTCACTTAAACTAAGCCCTCTTTTGGTATAGCAAAGAGCACTTGTCTCCAACTAAACTGGTAATTTGTACAAGTCCCTTATCAGTTCTGTGATACTTAGCTTGCAGCTGTGAGGCAATTCACAGTCCTTCTGCTTTCACAAAGTGAAACACACTTTGCTCTGGTTTAGTTTCCAAGCGGGGAAAAATCAGCACACAAAAGGTCAAAGTCAGTAAAGCAGTCACGAAACACAACAATCAGATAATCCTCCACAATGGCCAAACCGGCAGGCTGCTATTTATAGCAACCTCACTAATTACCACAGCCCCACCCAACCACAGGTGGCCTCATTTTCTTTGATAATAATCTCTCAGTTGTTGCCTATGCTTCGCTCTCCGCATGCGTGGCTGTATCATTAACTCTTGTTCTGAATCCAAGGAGGAGCTAGATAATTGATCTCCCTCTGAGCTGTCTGCCCCACTCTCCTCCTCCCTGTCACTCATGTCTTCTTGGTCAGAGGAGCCTTCATCAGCAGATTCCACCGGGGGCAAAACAGGCCTGCAGCATGTGGATGTCTCCCCCACATCCACAGTCCTTGGGGCAGGAGCTGGGCCGGAGCTAACCACAACAGGCATGGAGAAAAGCAACCCTGTTTTTGGAATCGGGGAATGGATCGTGAAGCTGCCTCCCAAAAACAATTCTCTTCCCTTCTCCAAAAGACCCAGGCAGAGGGTGGTCGGCTTCTACTCCTGGCCTGGAAAAAGTTTTTGCACAGTACAACCCCCCCCCCCCAAATATAAAAAATACCAAAAACAAAATGGCGATGCTTGTGGATTGCCACAAACTCGGCTTCTCTGCATGCATAGAAGAACAAAAAAAATAAAAAATAACAAATAACAAATATTCAAAAGCAATTTTAAAAAAGATATTCAATTTGGACATAGATAGCCTCTTTGACCACTCCTTTAAGCCAGTGGTCCTCTCTGTCCAAAATGCAGACTTTGCTGACTTCAAAAGAGTGGCCTTTGTCTTTTAAATGCAGGTAGATTGCTGAATCTAGTTCTGATGGGTTGTTCTCCTATGTCATGCCATGCATTTATGAAGTGTCTGGGGGTTTTTTCTCCCAAAGGTGCTTTAAGTTTTCTGAGCTGGACAATTTATTGCTTAATAAATTTTGTCAGAATTTATATCTTGGGTACTGGCAAGATTGTGCTAACAGAGTGCAGAAATGCAAGTGAGATATACCATTGGGATAGATCTGAGACTTAATAGCCTAGGATGGGACTTCTGGTAGTCATTTCTGAACCTTGGGACACGGGACAGATTTTTATTTTTTTTACTCCATCAATCTATGCTGTTATCTCTCTTTGGCAGTAACCTCGTTTGACTCTTAATTCAATTGTGGTGAAAGAACAATTACTTTTAATCTGGTTTCCAGCTGAAAATTCTGGAGCTGAGTTTGGGGTGGGCTGTTTTTCATATGCCTCACCCATTTCTTCTGATTTCCAACCTTGAAGGTGAAAGACAATATTGGCTTGACAACTTTCCTAACTTTCCCTCGGGGTGGCACCCCAAGGGAAAAGGGAATGGATAAGAACCTGTGAGTGTCTCTCTTCTCTTTGGCTACTATGAATAACACAAAAGACCTGGGATTCTGTATTTCCTTCCTTCCTTCCTTCTTTCCTGCCTGCCTGCCTGCCTGCCTGCCTCCCCACTTCCCCTTTCCCCCTTTTAACAAAATGGGTGTGAGAGAACTTGGAGTGGGGCTGTGATTTTTTCCCTTCTATTCTTTATGTTTTAGAAGCAAAGAAACTTGCATTTTGTCCAGCTTCATTTGGGAGACCAGACAAATGATAATTGTGGGCCTATCTGTTTAAAGATTCATTTTTGGTAGTCCCTATTGTAAATCAAGTGAATATCCGCATCATTCCTGTCACAGGTTTCCCTCATAAGTAACAATTGTCCCAATATATTTAAACCAACTAAAGGGCTTGGAAAAAATTTACAAAGTTGGATATACAAAGAAAAGAAAGAAACATACGTGCAGGAATAAAAGAAGTTGTTCCGCCCTTATTCAGGATAAAAATCAAATATTTGTTTATGTTTTTATGGATCAAAAGCTGTAGTCCCAGATGACTAAACTATGGTTTTACTCAAAAAGCTCCAGACGGTTGTATACCACTGCTTGTTTTGCAAAAGGAGGATTTTTTAAAAAATTTAAAAAAAATCAATGAGTCACTGATGAAGAATGAAAATGTAAAATGTGCACGGACTTTTTAGGAATACAGTCACAGAGCCTTTAAACAGAAACAGCTGAAAATTGTCTGGGACCTTGAACCAACCCACTTATATTACATACGGAGATATTTTTGAACTTTTCATGAGGAGAATGTTTGGAGCTTTTTGCGGTTGTTCTTATTTCCTTACTTTTCCCTTTTCCTAAATCACACATGCCCATCTGCCTTTCACCCACAAAGCCACAAAAATGCAAAACAAAGTCAGCTAGCCTTTGGCCCCCTGCCCACAGCCCACAGTTTCTTTTTTCATACACTTCCAACGTTACTTCTTTGGCCTGCAAAGTTTTCCATTTATAGCAAAGTGAAAGCGTCCAATAGTGGAGAAGGTTGAACTGGGCTACACACTCCACAATCACAGTAAGTGAATGAATTTCACTTCCACCTGTTTGTCAGTGATAGCCTGATGGTATGCAGGTGTGAATAAGACATAGTTAAATCAATTATAACAGATGGTGACTCAGTGCCATCAAGCATAGGATTTTTCAGTTAAAAATGACTGGTGTGTTTGACTGAGAATCAAGGTGAATTGTGTTATCCAGTGATAAATATGCATTTGAAACAACTATGCAAGTCACTTCCTTTTATAATTCTCAAGCAGAGGAATTTGCTTTCAGATGCTAAACATCAAAACTTTGACTCCCCAAAAGCATGCAAATATTTATTGGAATAGAGGAATCTGCTTGAAGATGATTTCCAGATCTAATTCTTTGTTCGTCTCTCAGATAGTTTGCTGTCTCGGAATATGACTTCACAATTATTATCAACTATCTTGACTCTGCAGCTAAATATTTTGCTTTTAAAAAAAGAAAGCAAGGTTATAGGGGGGAAAATACAGCCAGCTATTTCCCCCCCCACCCGCAGGATATAACTTTACACTTCCAATCGTATATATTCAAGAAATGATCACAGTGTCTTAAGTGAGGATTTATGTAGATGTTGTAATGTTCGTAAGTCTTGTTCTTATTGCATTCTGAATCACTTAGACAAGTATCATAATCTTCCACTAGCTTTTCAGTAAGAAATCATATCAAAGATGTGCCTATTGACATGTATATTAGAATGTTTAAAATAAATGTGAAGGGAGAAATGTCACGCTATTACTAGTAGTCTCCTTGTCTCTATTTGTGCAGTAAGGGAGTTTCTATGAGTGGCCAATAATTCAAACAAGGACGCCCACCCTGGACTGAAGACAACAGTTTGTGATAAAATATTGTTGCAAGTTGCAATAGGTAATACAATGTTGTTTAGCATTCTGTCTCCTCTTTTCCCAAACTCCATTCCATCTCCTTACCTTTTCTTTTTCAAATACAATGGTACCTCTACCTAAGAACGCCTCTACTTAAGAACTTTTCTTGATAAGAACCGGGCGTTCAAGATTTTTTTGCCTCTTCTTAAGAACCATTTTCTACTTAAGAACCCGAGCCCAGAAAAATTTCCCAGGAAATTTTAGAGCAACACGAAGGCCCGGCCAGTTTCCTGCCATTCCCCCTGGGTTTCTCTCTCTGGCACAGCCTTGCGCCGGTATATGGGAGGTACATGCTCCTCCTCGCCGCCTCAGAGTCCCTCTTTATTTTTTTAAGCATTAATATTTTGGATTTATTTTATTCCCCTCACCTCACCTTCTTTCTTCGGCAGTGACTGGCCTCCTCCTCTTCTTCCTCCTCCTCCTTCTCCCACCCAAATTCCAAGCTTTTATTTCTTTCCTAATGGATTTGCATGCATTATTTGCTTTTACATTGATTCCTATGGGAAAAATTGCTTCTACTTACAAACTTTTCTACTTAAGAACCTAGTCACAGAACGAATTAAGTTCTTAAGTAGAGGTACCATTGTACAGTGGTATCTTGACTTTTGTGGGGGATACGTTCCAAGACTGCCCGCAAAAAGTCAAATTTCCGATAAGTAAAGATGCTCCCTTCCTTCCTTTCTTCCTCCCCCTCCCTCCTCCATTCCTGGTTTTAGTTACCCCCAGAACCTGCAGGGGCAACGGGGCGGCAAGCTGGGGGCTTTGCTGTGCTCTAGGGTGCAGGTGGTGGAAGCAGAGGCTGGAGCGGAGGCCGTGCATCTCAGCTGATCGGCGGCCCACGCATTCCTGCTACTTCCGCCACTGCAGATTCCACCGCTGCCAGGGCCCTCAGCTGTGTGGCAGCCCACACGACACCAGCCACCTCTGCCACCGCTGATCTCATCACCAGTGGGCCTCTCAGCTGTTTGGTGGCCCACATGTCTTCTGTCAGCTGTGGCGGTGACAGGAGACGCAATCTGGGCAGCAGCAGCTGACAGAAGACACATGGGCTGCCAAACAGCTGAGGAGCCCTGTGGTGGTAAGATCAGTGATGGCGGAGGTGGCTGGGGTCATGTGGGCCACGACATAGCTGTGGACCCCGGTGGCAGAGAAATTGGTGGTGGTGGCAGTAGCAGGAATGAGATGGCCCGGTGCCAGCAAAATCAGTGGTAGAAAAATTGGTGGTGGTGGTGGGCGGCAATAAGGCTCGGCTTCAAGTGGAGCGTACCAACGCTCCGAAAATTAAAGGGGAAGGATCATCCTGGATCATCCAAAAGGAAGTTGCCTTTGGTTATTTGGTTTTAACTATTTTATAACAAAAGAACAACAAAATGTGTGAAAAATAAGATATCAATTAAAATAGATCTGGAAAGGGACATTGGAGGTCTCCTAGTCCAACCCCTTGCTCAAGTTCACATACTGTATTTCTGGATAAGATATTTTCTCTATTTCTGTAGAAAGTGTGCTGGAAAACAAATGAAACAACCACATGGTCACAATGTAAATTAGGTCTTTGTGCCATCTTGAATCTTCATCTGTCGCACATAAAGATTGCCAATAATTGAAGATCCAGTGCAAATTTTGCATAATCGGTAGGGAATCTGAGGTGCCAAATTAAGCATGAATCTATGCATGTATCTTTTTGCAAAGTCCCTTTTGCCCCTTCTCCCCAATTTTGTTATGGCCTCTGAATGCTAATTAACACCTCACAATTTTCAGAATGCTTATTATCCTTGCTTATTTTACAGCACTGGTGGCAGAAGGATGCTATTAATTAGTGTAGGAAGCTTCTATGTGCATATCTAGCTCATCTCTCTGAAGCAAGGTCACACCAATTCAGTTTTTGTTCTATGGCTCTCGACAGGCTAAGCATTGTGCTTCTTAGCAAAGGAAAATCTTGTCATTTGTTCAAAGGGTTATTCATGCAGCTGGATAGTGTCAGCATTCCTTCTAGAATGCTAAACTTAAATGAAGGAAAGAGTTTTACAGGATGTAGTTGCTATCTTGGGTTCAAAGTTCTGCAATACAAAATAAGCCAGTATATTTTCATATTTTTTTCCTCTTTATGATCCTTTGTGATATATATACATATACATTATATAGTGGTACCTCTATTTACGAACGCCTCTACATATGAACTTTTTGAGATACAAACCCGGTGTTTAAGATTTGTTTGCCTCTTCTTAAGAACCATTTTCACCTTATGAACCCGAGCCTGAGTGTGTGCGCTCTCTTACTGCACGTCGTCTGCTCTCTTACTGCTGCAGAGATTCCCCTGCCTTGTGACTGCCACTGCTGGGATTTCCCATTTGCTTGCCGCCCCCACCGGGATTCCCTGCCTCCGGACTGCCAACATCGACTGTTGCCAGCCGAAGCGCCTGGGATTTTCCCTTTGCTTTCCAGTGGCTGGGTGAGATGGCCCCCTTCCTCCTCCTCTGGAGCCTGTGGAGACAGCCATGTCCTCCCCTTTGTCTCCCCAGCCAAAGTAGCAAACTCTGTTCACTCTGGGCTGCGAAAGCCTCCTTAAGCACCACCAAAAGGCTCCTCTGGCAGCCCAGAAAAGCCTGAGATGGCTGGGATTAAAGGGGGAATGGCAGAAAATTGGCCAGGCCTTCGTGCTGCTCTCAAATTTCCTGGGAATTTTTCTAGGCTCGGATTGCTAAGTAGAAAATGGTTCTTAAGTAGAGGCAAAAAAACAACACCCAGTTTTATCTAGAAAAGTTCTTAAGTGTTGTGGTTGCCTCTGGCCCAGCTCCTGCCCCAAGGAATGTGGAGGTGGATGCAGGGGAAACATCAACATGTCATAGGCCTTTTTATTGCCGACAGAGGCAGGTAATGCAGTTTCCTCGGATGAAGAAGAAGGCAGGGGTGATTTGGAAGAGGGGGGCTTGGCACACAGCCCAGGAAGCCAATCTCCATTATCTTCGGACGATTCGGATGCAGAAGTCTTGGACCCACGCAGGCGCAGAGTTATGCGTAGAAGAGACCAATTGAGGACATATTACAGGAGATAAGAGAGGCCACCTGTGTTTGGCTGGAGCTCTAGCAATTAGAGCTGCTGATACAAATAGCAGCGTGTTGGTTTGGCCGTTGTGGAAGATTATCTGATCGCAGTTCTTCAGGACCGTGTTTTGCTGTTTTCCAGACTTTGTTTGTTGATTTTTCACGCCTTTGAAACCAAAGCAGAGCAAAGTGTGTGTGTGTCACTTCGTTGGAAGAAGGAGGGCTGTGACGTTTCTTCACAGCTGCTAGCTAAGTACGTAAGGACTGATTAAGGGAATTGTACAGCCTACAAGGTTGTTTTGGGATGAGTGCTCTTTGCAATACAAAAAGGGTGCTTTGTTTCTTTTGAATTTTGTGATAAAGAACATTGTTTTGAATTTTCAAACATGTGTGTGTCTGAAATTTGTACCCTTGAATTTTCGGGAGGCTCATACCAGAGAGCCTGGCAGAACATTAAGTAGAGGCGTTCTTAAGTAGAGGTACCACTGTACTAAAATGTTACTAAGATTTCGTCAATCCCTACTGACTTTATCAGTATAAAATTCACATTGAAGAGATGCTTGCTTTTATGTAATGCTGCTCAATTTAGTCATTGCATGCCTTCTGTCCTGTAATTAATCTATTACATATATACATGTAACATATTTTTGCTGGTAGTGAAAAGGAAGGGATACTAGTATAAATCTATTTCAATCTATTTAGCTCTCGTCAGTTAGCCATACCTTCCTGGGATTTGAACTTCGGAAGCCTGCCTATAAGGCAGTAGCTTTAACCTCTAAGCCACAGGTTCTCCTCCTTTTATCATCTTCGACAAAATAAATAAATATATATATTTTCATTTCAATTTCATTATCAGCAAAAATATGTTGCACACACACACACACACACACACCCCTACATATACATATATAAATATATATTAAAAGCAGCATTTTAATATATAACTCTGACAGGCCACTGCTAGAAAACTGGCAATGCATTACCATTATGTCATAAACAAAAGGGAGTCTTCTAAAAGGTTACTTGTCAAATGTTTGGGGGGCTTTGTGGACTATTAATCTGTTGAGGTTGCTATCTGTGATTGCTCTTCCTTTCTCTCTTTTATCCCAAGAGAAGGCAAATGCAAATCAAAGTTGCTGTTAATTGTTTTCTTTTAATATTTCCACTGCAACATTTTGACAGCCTAAGATAAAGACTTTTCATTTCTCTTCAGTCAAGAGCGAATAAGGTTGGAATCGCTCTTCCTTGGCTTGAGTTTTAACTGTGACTAGATAGGATTCCACTCCAGAAATGACACACAGACTTTAATTACCAGCAGAGTTTGATGGCATTCCCACTTCATAAGAGCTCTGATGCAACCAGAGTTCAGCCTTCCAACCTCATATGGTCTCTGTTAAAAAATTTAAAGTCATCCAGAAACAGACATAATTGCTCACCCCTGCTCCAAATGAGCAATTAATAATGTAAGACTTCAATGATAGCAGTTTAAAATAAAATTGTTGCTAATAGAAAAATACATAATGCATAACAAACAAAGCCAATTATTTAAGCGTCATTCTACCCAGTAGAATTGGAAGTTTGGCTGCTTAGGTAAACAATACAGAGACAAACATACTTTCAGAACCTTAGCCAGGTACAGGGGGAAAATATCTAATGATATTGTTACCCAAGTTCAGATCTGAATTACAGCAGCAGTTCTACCTACAAACGCTTCTACTTATGAACTTTTCTAGATAAGAACCGGGTGTTCAAGATTTTTTTGCCTCTTCTCAAGAACCATTGTACACTTACGCTGTCGCCGTATTTCAAACTTCGTCATGTAGGCTGTCCAGGTCATTCTTTCTGGGTCAAAGAATTCAGGTGGCTGGACTACCCACGGAGTAGCCATGATAGCACATGGAGGGTCGGTCTCCTCGTCGCCAATGTAATAACTCTCAAAGCAAGGTTGAATCAAGCAAGGTTTATTTTGCTAACAGGACAAGGAAGTCAATTCAATCAAGAAGCAATGGAGTATTGAGAGCTCTATACAATGACAGTTCTCCTATTTATACAATCTAGCCCAGCAACAGGCAGTTTTACAAAGATACATTTTAAGTGCCAAAAGAAGGCAACCAATCAACATCAATAAACAAATCTGAACTTTTGACTTTTACCCTGTCTGGGTAGGTCACCCAGGCAGATATCTAACACTTTCTACTTAAGAACCTGGTCACAGAACGAATTAAGTTCATAAGTAGAGGTACCACTGTATTTTTAATTTTGTGTGTCTGTGTTCATAATTCCAGCCAGCAAGTTATTCTTTTTTCTAGCATAGGATTTTCCATTCTGGGCCTCAATATGAGATTTTGTTTTTGTTTTTCTCTTTCTCTCTCTCTTTTATGCTAACATTAGCCACTCATTGTTCTGGGTTCACTGAGCATGCTCAAACTTTGGGGCAAATTCCCACTTGCGATTTCTTCCTATCTATTCCTCATCTAATCACGGATGCAAAAAAAAAAATCAGTGAAAATCACCCAAAACCTGCTCGTGCAGCATCTTCATGTGAGATTTCACTTGCTGCACATGCGCAGAAGCAAAATCTTGCATGGGGGTACATGTATGTGCATTGGAGCACACAGCTGCGCACACATCCTCAAAAATTGCTACTGGAATTGAACACCTTACTGTTCCGGTAGCAGTTTATCACTGCTTATTTCACCAAATTCTATAAAAGTCACAGTATCTGTTGCTTAGCAAGTTAGACAACATCTTTAAACATAATTTTATGCTAGTAAATTTAGTTATACCTCACACCTGTTTAAATAAAGCAGGTAATTTCTGCTATATTTACAGTGAAGTTACTTTTGCATCCCAAAAAGGAAGGATCACAACCGTACAACTTGTATTTCGGTTGCAAAATAGGAGTTCAGGACAAAAACTGGGTGCCACTCATATGCCAAATCTTAAATGTGTTCCATAATCTGACTTTCTTTAAAAATGCAGACCTTGAGAAAGGAAAACAAATGTTCAGCTGAGAGCAGCATATTTTCCAAAATTTTATCAAATGTCCTTTAGCAAAGTGCACTATAACCCTTTCATGAGATATAAGCAGCTTGTGTACTTATATTAATAGCCCGGCTTGGCTTAATAGTTTAACTAATATATTGTAGTAGAAGTTTTTAAAAGATTCGATTTGGATATACAGTGGTCCCTCGACTTGCGCGTTCTCGATTAGCGCGAAACGCTGCAACGCGGTTTTTCAAAAAATATTATTTAAAAAATAAAATATTAAAATATTATTTAAAAAAAAAAAATTTTTTTTTTTAAAAATTTTTTTTATTCTGTTCCCTGAATGGAGACCGCCGGCCGCTCAATCGGGCCGGCAGGGAACAGAATGGAGCCTTCCGCGGCGGGGCTGGTAAGGGGGGGAGCCGAGGGGGGAGCCGAGCCCAGCCCCGTGGCATTCGCTTTCCTCCCGCCGGCAGCCGACTGATCGTGGGCTCCTTCGCAACCTCGGAGAGCTTCCTGGTTTTCGTGAGCTTTCATGCCCCGGAAGCTCTCCGAGGTTGCGAAGGAGCCCACAATCAGTCTCGGCTGCGGGTGGGAGGAAGGCGAATCCCCCGTGGGCTCCGTTACATTTTCCGCTGCCAGCCAGGCCATGCTGGCGGCAGCGGAACAATCGCTGGGTGGAAGGCGTGCTCGGCTCTGCCGCTCCAGCCGCTTTCGGCCGAGCCTCCCCGGCCAAGCAGCCAGGGAAGTCGAGCCAGGCGTGGCGGCGGCAGCGCTGCTTCTCCGGTCGCCCGGTCCTCTCCTGCCTCCTGCACCAATGTTCCCCGCTGCGACGGAAGGCAGTCGCTTGGCTAGGGAGGCTCGGCCGAAAGCGGCTGGAGCGGCAGAGCCGAGCACGCCTTCCACCCAGGGAGTCCTGCCCTTTCATCCCCGCCGACCACAGGGGCGAGGGGTGGGGATGAAGGGGCAGGACTTCCCGGGCGGAAGGCGTGCTCGGCTCTGCCGCTCCAGCCGCTTTCGGCCGAGCCTCCCTAGCCAAGCGACTGCCTTACGTCGCAGCGGGGAACATCGGCGACCGGAGAAGCAGCGCTGCCGCCGCCACGCCTGGCTCGACTTCCCTGGCTGCTCGGCCGAAAGGGGCTGGAGCGGCAGAGCCGAGCATGCCTTCCGCCCGGGAAGTCCTGCCCCTTCATCCCCACCCCTCGCCCCTGTGGCCGGCTCATCCAGGGGGGCGTGTGTGGACTGGCAAGCGGCAAGCGGGAAGACCAAGGGAAGGTTCCTTCAGCCGCCCAACACCTGATCCGCTCCGCAGCGCGGCAGCAGCGAGGAGCCGAAGATGGGGTTTCCCCTTTGCCTTTACCCCATCTTCGGCTCCTCGCTGCTTCCGCGCTGCGGAGCAGATCAGCTGTTGGGCGGCTGAAGGAATCTTCCCTTGGTCTTCCCCACCGCCCACACGCAAACTCCACCATCTGCGCATGTGCGGCCATGAAAAAAATGGCGCACATGCGCAGATGGTGGTTTTACTTCCGCATCCAATATAACGCGGAAATCGGTTAGCGCGGGAGGTCTTGGAACGTAACCCCCGCGCTAACCGAGAGATCACTGTAGATGATTCAGTTTTCTGAATCTATCATATTATTCTTACTGAGAAGTATATACTTATGATAAGGAAGAAGATTGTTGAAAAGAAATGAGAATGAACTCTGTTTGTCAGGAAGATGTGTTTGAACTTGACCAATGAATTATTTCAAAAGAATTAGATGTTTATAAAAGCCCAACTGAGTGCTTTCACAGAACCACATTAGAACACAGCAGTGATAAAGGACCATCTGATAGGGTGTTTCAACTTGCAACTCAATTCATGAAGATAATTAAAGGACTATGGTTTTCATATCCTCCTTACCACATTGACAGACTCATTAGGATAAGACATTTTGGGAGCATTTGCTCTAAAAGTGCTGATGGTAACATATTTATTGTGCCGGAAAGAAATCCTTCCTCAACCTTGGGAAGATGAGAGAGGCTAAATGTTTGGCTGGCATGCAAGATCTCCTTGAAATCCAGGTTCTGCGGTTAAATTGGCATCCTGTTGACCTCCAGCTGGTTCTCCATATTATCTGTCCTTTGAAAGAATATTACTTAGGCTGTCCCATAACCAAGGGAAAGAAGGAATCCAGCTGAGATTCCATATGACATAGCTTGGAAGACCTCTCCAACTAAAAGATGGTCTTCCACCAAAGAAGAGATAATATGATTGCACTGCTTGATTGGGTACAATGTCCAATGTTCTCAGCAAAGAATATTAGGTCTATCTGCAGAAAACAGATGTCTCAAATCTTAGTGATATTGAAAGTTTGATCTTCAAGCAAAAGTAAAAAGGGGAAAATTTCTATTGTATGAATTGGCCAACTCAAATTTTGGAAAAAACATATCAATCTATTGCTGGACTTTTATACTGTATGCAAGCCAAAGTCTATAATATTTTTGAGTCCTATGATTTATTATATTGTGTATTTATATCCCACATGTTTTTCCATTTGTACATTGAGCTAAAGCTTCAGACATAGGCTATTTGACTTTTCTTGAGATGTTAAAGTTGACTTTGCCTATTAATATACTGTATGTTGGTGAGCTGCTGCCGTGCACAGTTCCACAGCTCTGGAACGCAGGTGTGGGATTGAGCACAATTATGCTTCCTGTACCTGTGCAAGTAGCAAATTGCCCAGGTGGGGAAGCAAAAAAAACCCTCACCGAAATATGCCTGCATGCGCATCCCTGTGTGTCCTTAGCCCACCTCTCTGTTGCCAGAGAAAACTATTGCAGTCGCCTAGGCTTGAATTCATATTTCAATGAATTTCCTAAAATCAGGAGGGAGGGAACCCTTTGAATGACCAAGAGGATGCTATTTCCTAAATAGGGGGCAGCAACTGAAGAAGCTCTCTTTCTAATAACTGAAAATGGCTGTTTGAGCAAAGGGGCATGACTACAGGGATGTCAAACTCATGGCCCATGGGCCAGATGTGTTACACACTGGCTGGGGTGGTGTAGGGTTTCCTGCTTGAGCAGGGGTTTGGACTTGATGACCTGCAAGGTCCTGTTCAACTCTAATAATAAATAAATAAACACTGGCCATGCCTATGCCTAGTTTGACACCCCTGCCCTACTAGATCTTCAGAGAGGGGCCGCATACAAATCTAATAAATAATAATAATAATAATAATAATTATTATTATTATTATTATTATTATTATTATTATTATTATTATTTATTAGATTTGTATGCCGCCCCTCTCCATAGACTTGGGGCGGTTCACAATAATAACAAAGACAATGTAAGAACAAATCTAATAATTTAAAAAACACTAAAACCCCCATTATTAAAAGCAAGCATACACACAAACATACCATTATTATTATTATTATTATTATTATTATTATTATTATTATTATTATTATTATTATATCAGTGACCTTGATAATGACTTTAGGAAGTAGAAGGGAGCTTAATGTCTAATACTACTATTGCATTTCTCCCCAATATTTGTATTATATAGCCATGAAATCCTTTTGCAACGTTGGTAATTTGGGATTTGTGGTGGTTTAAAGACAGTTAAAGATGGCATCTGGAAAACATTGTCTCAGTATCTTGGTTTTATTGCATTTATGCAGTGAAGGGCCACCAAAATTTTTACTACCACACTGTGGGTATGGGTTATGGAGGATGCCCTGCATTTTCTTTCAACATCTTTCAGTGCAAATTGGGTGCTCTGGGGTGGAGCTCCATTTTCACTACCCCACTGCGTTCCCCCCTGTCCAGGCAGTAGCCCACCCCTGCATTTATGACTCTTTCTCATAGTGTAATAATAGCAGCAGAGGCCTAAGAAACAGAGGTCATGAGAGGAGATCGTTTCCACTGCGACTGTTTCCAACAGCTTCCATACTGTAATTGTCAGTTCAGTCAAGTTGTGCCACATTGGCAAACCACTTTGGTAATTACAGTACATTGCACTGTAACAGAAATTATATTTTCATAACACAGCATCATGCATCCGTTATATTTTCACAACAGATATTTTTTAAAAAATTCTATTTTCTGGTATACTCTGTTAGCATTGGCCCAAAGTATTATTTTTTTTCTCATTGCTGTGCAGTTCATATTTGCAGATTTTCTTTAAAAAAAATAGTAAACTGTAATGAATATGAGTACCCCACCCCAGTATTTTCAAATCAAGTGGAAAATATTAAGGTGATCTCTACTGGTTAAACACTGCCATTTGGCTGATTAAATCATATAAGCCCCTCTGGAGTCCCATCAAATCTCAGGTCTGGCAGCTGTGTTTTAGATTCTTGGAATAAAAAATATTTATATCTGCCTAATTACTCTTGTTGTTGTTGTTGCTGCTGCTGTTGTTTAAACCATTATCTCGAATTCTGATCAAGAAATGTTTCACAGAATCTATTCCATGCTGGGAGAAATCAGTCAAACCATTTAAGGATATTTTAGTTTAACACTGATATTTTGCTATTTATCTAAATATAAATTCCTACAATAAAAGGATAAAATTCCCAATGGTAGCAAAGTTGACAGATTTTGTTCTGCTTTTTAACGTTCAACAAATATCCATGTTATTCAAGGCTGCACCAGTTTCTCAATGTTTACACATATGGAGAAGATAAAATAATCTATGTGTCCCCTTTTGATTTGGGGAATATAACAATGAAACATAGATTATTTTATCTTCTGTCTATCTTCCCCTATTTCAATTAACTATACTCAATGACAAATATTTCATAATTCTACAGCAATTGTTATTATATTTAGTGTGAGTGTGAACCATGTGTAAGGTAATTATTGGGCGAAGTCTAAGGTTCATTATCTATGTTGCATATTTGTCAGGTAGAATAGCTCAGGAAAGCAAAATTGAAGTCTGCCCTGTACTTCAAGAGGCAGTCTACAATTAGCCAAAGATAAACTCCTAACAAAAACCAGCAAAATGCACTCTTTATGTACAATAAATGCATCAATTTAGAAAAGTATAACAACAATAGAAAATAGAATATCAGAATATCAGAAACTGCCTTAAAACTCAAGTTTTAACTTTAACATTATTTTATCTGGCTAACCCAGTTTACTCTTCATCACGTAATACATTTTCTAAAATCATGGGTCAGCACTTCAGGATTCCTCTCTAGACAAAGAGAGGACAGGTAGTTGCTCCAGGTGAGAAATCTACAAGACTCTGGCAGGTTTAGTGCTCTGGGAGATCTTTACCCAAACTCTTAAGTTGTGGGAATCACGACTCAGGAGACAGACTGTTTATTGGCAACTCTCTGTACAACCAGCAGCTTACAGACTGACAGCTAGCCCTTTTATAGGGAGTTGTCAGATGCTTCAACCCACTCAAACAATGGACCTGGGTGAAAACATGTACAACTGTCAGAACGTAACACCCCTCCCCTCCTCGATGGAACAATCCATACAGCACATGTAATCATGCAGGCAGGTGGGGGGTTGGGAACCCTCCCTGACCTGCAAAGCTCAGTCATTGGTGAGGCAGCATCCAGAGTGGACAGGTCTGCTGCTGCTCCGAGTCCTGAGCCTGGAAGCTCCTGACAGCCTTTGGGCGGGGCCTCCTCAGAATTTGGAACCTCCTCAGAATTTGGAACAAGGTAATCCCCCCTGCTAAGACAATTCATCTGTTTCTGTGTGAATGGTTTGAATTCAACTCTGACACAGTCCTCAAGCCATCCCTTCCACACCCAGTTCAAAATGTTTTTGAGCAAGAGCTTTCTGTTCATGTGCCTCGTCACTCCAGCTGAAGTGACAAGTCCAGAGTCAATAAGCAAGGTCAATAAGCAGAACATGAGTGTCTGGAATGTCAGTTACCAGATCAGGCAGAGGATACCTGCTCAGGGTATTGTCATTGCCCATGTCCTTCCTGGACCAGTGAACCAGCTGATAGGAGTAGGATGATAGAAAAATGGCCTATTTGGCAAAACAAGGGGACAAGGAACTATGGTGGGCTGGTCCCCAGTGAGCATTCCCAACAAGGGCATGTGGTCCATCGGCAACTTAAAATCCCTCCAAAAGAAATACTCATGGAACTTCTTTACCCCAGCAATGGCAGCCAATGTCTCCTTGTCCAGCTGGCTATAGTTCTTCTTGGCACTGGACAGAATCCACGAGTATTATTATTATTATTATTATTATTATTATTATTATTATTATTATTTATATTTGTATGCCGCCCCTCTCTGTAGACTAGGGCCTCAGTTCCATTTGGGATTGAGGCACGGGCAATGGTAAAAGGGGAAGTGTCACAAACAAAGACATGGTTAGCACTCTGGACTTTGAATCCAGCGATCTGGGTTCAAATATCGGTGGAACCTCCTTTTATAAAAAAAAATAATAATTTTTTTTATCATCATCATCATCATCATCATCATCATCATCATCATCATCATGCTTCTTTATATAATAAAAGGGGTTTGGGTCCTTTTCATAGTTCCCTGTAAGCTGCGCAGTGCGCTATAGCGCAGAGGTTTCTACTCGTCGGCCCGGGAATTTCAAATTTAGCGCGGAGGACTGACCTCCGTGCTGGAATTTGAAATCAGAACGGTTGCTGCTCTACAACATAGGGCAGCAACAGTTCCTTAAGCAAAGGCGGGAAACAAAGTGCAAAGTGGCCAATCACAGCAGGCCCGCTTTCTTCCCCGCCCCTTAAATCCTGGATTTTCTCCTCCCCGCCCTCCGGCAGCCAAACGGTTGTTTAGCTGATGTCGGGTAAGGTAAGAAAATCGGGCCTCTAAGCCTCGGTGGGGTGGGGGTTGCCGCCGGACTGCCGAGATGGGTGAGGCAGGGCTGGTGGCGCAGCCCACCGCTAGGCCTCTAAGCCTCGGTGTGTGTGTATGTGTGTGTGGGTTGCCGCCGACCAGGTGCCTCGTCGGTGTGCGTGTGTGGGGTTGCCGCTGACTGCCGAGAGTGACGCAGCAAAGTAAGAGGTCTGGTGGCGCAAGGCCTCTAAGCCTCGGTGTGTGTGGGTGGGTTGGTTGCCGCCGACCGGGTGCCTCGTCGGTGTGCGTGTGTGGGGTTGCCGCCACCCGCTGACTGCCGAGAGTGATGCAGCAAAGTAAGAGGGCAGGTGGCACAGCCCACCGCTAGGCCTCTAAGCCTCGGTGTGTGTGTGGAGGGGGGAGGTTGCCGCCGACCGGGTGCCTCGGTGTGTGTGTGTGGGTGTTCTAGGCCTCTAAGCCTGGGGGGTGCCGATGACCGGGCATGTTACCTTTCCGCGGGGACCTCTTACTTGCGCCTTCCGACTTTTCCGGCAGCTGCAGCGCTCCGCCTGGCTGGAATTTCCCTTGCGGGGGCCGCGTATGAGCTTTGGGGCCCGGAGGGAGGAAGGGTGGCTGGCTGGTAGCAGCGGCACCGGGAGTAGCCGCCTCACAGCTGACCACCTTGCCGCTGCCCCACAGCTAGTCACAGTGCCGCTGCTGCCGCCGGCCACCCTTCCTCCCTCCGGGCCCCAAAGCTCATACGCGCCTGCCGCAAGGGAAGCTCCAGCCTGGCGGAGCGCACCGCAAAATAAGAAGAAAAGGTCCTGCGGAAAGGCCGGGGGAGGCGCGCCTCACAGCTGACCTTTTCTTCTTGTTTTGCGCTGCACTCCGCCCGGCTCGAGCTTCCCTTGCGGCGGCCGCGTGTGAGCTTTGGGGCCCAGAGGAGGGCAGCAGCGGGAGGGGGGCAGCAGCGGCACCAGGGCGGGCAGTAGCCATGAGACGGCGGCACGGTGGTCGGCTGCGAACTCCAGGACAGAGGCACCGATGCGGCGTTTGGACGTGTTGCTACACGCCGTACATGCTGCCGTTGCCTGGCTGGCACTTGCCTCCTGGCTGGGCCGGGACGGAGGCTCCAGCCGCATGCCCAATGCAACGCCAGCATGTACGCTGTCTAACACGTCCAGACGCCGCGTCGGTGCCTCTGTTCTGGCCGCCGCTATTGCCCGGTGCCGCCGCCGCCACCGTCCTCCCGCTGCTGCCGTCCACCCGTCCTCCCTCCGGGCCCCAAAGCTCACACGCCGCCGCCACAAGGGAAGCTCCAGCCGGACGGAGCGCACCGCAAAATAAGAAGAAAAGATCCCGCGGAAAGGCGTGGGGCGGGGAGCCGCGCCTCACAGCTGATCTTTTCTTCTTGTTTTGCGCTGCAGTCCGCCCGGCTGAAAACAAAACGGCTCCAAAAGTCGGCCGGGCTCCCGGGAGGCGGTGCGCGACTGTTTCCTCTTCGCTGCAGAGCCGCAGGGAGGCGAAGACACGGTGCCCGGCCACGCTCCGCCTCCCGGGAGCCCAGCCGATTTTTGGAGCCATTTTGTTTTCAGCTGGGCTCCCGGGAGGCGGAGTGTGGCCAGGCACCGTGTCTTTGCCTCCGCGCGCCGCCTCCGCCCGGCCGAAAACAAAACAGCTCCAAAAGTCGGCCGGGCTCCCGGGAGGCGGTGCGCGACTGTTTCCTCTTCGCTGCAGAGCCGCCGGGCAGAGGCGAAGACAACGGCGCCCACCACTCTCTCTCCATCTCTCTCTCTCTCTTTTTCTCTCTGTTGCCGTAATGGTGAACGAGAGAGAAAGAGAGAGAGAGAGAAAGGAGGGGAGAGAGAATGAGAAAGAAAGCGAGAAAGTAAGCAAGACAGAAAGACAGGGAAAGAAAGCAAGAGAGAGAGAAAGAGAGGGGGGAAGAAGGGGGAGGGAAAGACATAGAGGGAGGGAAGGAGGGAGAGAGAAAGAACAAAAAAGAGAGGGAGGAAGGAAGAGAGAAAGGAAGAGGGATGGAGAGAGAGGGAATGAAAGATGAAGGAAGGGAGAGAGAAAGGGGGAGGGAGAGATAGAAAGGAGGGAGAAGGGGGTAGTTAGGGAGAGGGAAAAGGAAGGGCTTGGAGAAAGGCAGGGGGAAAGAAAGATAGAAAAGAAAGAGGGAGGGAGTGATAGAAAGGAAAAAGGGAGGGAGGAAAGAGGGAGGGAGAGATAGAAAGGAAAAGGGGAGGGAGGAAAGAGGGAGGGAGAGATAGAAAGGAAAGAGGGAGGGAGAGATAGAAAGGAAAGAGGGAGGGAAAGATAGAAAGAAAAGAGGGAGGGAGAGATAGAAAGGAAAGTGGGAGGGAGAAAAGAGGGAGGAAGACATAGAAAGGATAGAATTATGGATGCAAGAACTTGCTCATGTGTGATAGCGCACGCCCACACTTACTTACTTACTTACTTACTTTATTTATGTATTTATTTATTTATACTTATATGCCGCCCAGTGCCAAAGGGACTGCCGCTCAGACACTATACTTTTCCGCTCACCCCGAAAAAAAATTAGAGGGAACACTGGTCCTTTTAATGCTTTCTTAGTGGGAAAATAGATGAGCAGCATGAAGCCAGACAGTCGGTTTTATTTCTAATTGTTATTCTATTCCTTTCCATATTTTGGCCTCCTTGGTGTCTGTCTCACTTCATGCTGCTGATTTATTTTCCCACTAAGAAAGCATTAAAAGGACCCTCCAGCAATTTGGGGGCAAAAGGGAACCTTGTACCCATGGAAATAATTAATAGATGATGATGATGATGATGATGATGATGATGATGATGATAATAATTTTAAAAAAATTAAATATTTTTTAAAAAGGAGGTTCCACTGAGATTTGAACCCAGATCGCTGGATTCAAAGTCCAGAGTGCTAACCATTACACTATAGAACTGGTGATGCTTCTGCCCTCTCTTCCAAGAAAGTAAAGGGAGGTCAGGAAGAAGTATACATGACATCAAAGCTCCGCCCCCGGAATTCCATCGTGGGGTTTCCCAGCTCCTTTTGCTTGCAGCATGGCAAGCAAAAGGAGGTGGGGAATGCCATGATGGGATTCCCCACTCTTCTCCCGGGTGGCGGTGTTTTGCAGTGTTTGAGCGAACGCCGAACCTGAACCCGAACTTTGCCCAAAGGTTTAAAAAAAATTGGGTTCAGGTTCGGCATCACGAACGGCACAAAATTCGGTACAAATCCAAATTGTGCAAGTTCGGTTCGCCCAACACTGTTTCTGAGCATTCAGTGACAAGTGGGATATAAGATTCAGTTTAGTTTACTAAAGTAAAGAACTGTAAAAAAAAAGGTACTAGAAAGAAATCACTGAATTATATGAACATTCAATGAATATTAAGAAATTATCACATGCTATTATGAATTAAATCCATTCATTTATCCTTTCTAGAAATGAATGTATGAAATTTAGAAATGAAAATTTTGGGAATCAAGTATCATTGAACAATGGTTTGTAGATTAGAGACATTTCATACTCAGAAAATTACTCTCTGCACATAATAAATTGGAGCAATAAGGCACGTATAGGAAATAAAAGATTTGAAACTGAAAAACAAAAATATGCTGTAAAACAAATTACCATCATATTCTCCTCAATTGGTACATAAATATATATATTTGGAAGCAGTCAATTAAGGGAAGAGGTTTTGAAAAGAAAGGTTTTTTTATCTCCTTTGAAATCAGAAGAAAAAAATTTTTTTTTAATACACAGTAATGTAAATATGGTTGCCCAATCAATTAAGACAAAAAATGATTGCAGATGAATCATCTCACATGCAGTCTCACAGCAGTAAAAATAACAGAAATGGATAATAAATTGAAAGCAGATCACTTAGTTAAATATCAGATGCCAAATTGTAAAATTAGATTGGAAAATAAAATAAATCAATTTTGAAAAAGGTTTTTTTTAGCAATCAACAATAAAACTTTAGAAATGAGAAAATAAAGACAGGTGTGCAAAAGCAATCCAATTTGGCTAGCAAAATGATTGTGGATGTCACAGAAGAATTAAAGGGCATTGTAAACTTTTAAAAAATGATTAAAGAAGGATTAAGCAATTTGAATAAAATAAGCAATTTCAGATAAACAACCCTTTTAGAAAATATGTACTGAAAGCACAAAACCATTTGAATCCCCTGAAAATAAGGAATGAATATTGGAATTTGGAAAAAGTTTTGGGATAACTAAGTATTATTATTATTATTATTATTATTATTATTATTATTGTTATTATTATTATTATTATTATTATTATTATTATTATTATTATTATTATTTATTAGATTTGTATGCCGCCCCTCTCTGGGAAAAGACAGCAAAATGGCCACATGGATATATGGTATAAAAAAGGAACAAAACCTAAGCTGATATAATAACATAGAATTCTTTATTGGCCAAGTGTGATTGGACACACAAGGAATTCGTCACTGGTGTACATGCGCTCGGTGTATATAAAAGAAAAGATACAATTGTCAAGAATCATGAGGTACAATATTTAATAATTACATAGGGTACAAATAAGCAATCAGGAAACAATCAATATTAACATAAATCATAAGGATACAAGCAACAAGTGACAGTCATAGTCATAAGTGGGAGGAAATTGGTGATAGGAATGATGAGAAGACTATTAGTAATAGTAATGTAGCCTTAGTGAATAGTTTGACAGTGGTGAGGGAATTATTTGTTTAGCAGAGTGATGGCATTCGGGGAAAATCTAGTTGTCTCGGGGTGCAGTGCTTTATAGCATTGTGGCATAGCGTCATTCATGGAATTTGACTCCAACAGGTATTGAATCTATATTCTTATCCCACAAATTATTTTAATAAAACATTTCAGCATGCTTTAGTAGATAACTATCTCAATACACAATGAATATTTCTGAATATGAAATACAAAACAAAAATACATCCGATCATTTTAATCCAATAACTTGTGATCTTATCAAGTTGCTAATAGGAATCATTAGCATCAAACAGGAAGCATTTAACATCTATAAACATCTCGAATTGTGTACCTTCAAAGCAAAAATGGAATTTTAAATATTTTAAACATATAAATGACAATTTTTTTCCATTCATAAAACAGTATTTTAAATACTCAAAAAGACATAAAACAAAACTTTGGCTTGATTAAAAACATGAAATTAATTTAACTAAACTAATTGAACTAAGTGTTCAGAAATGGAATTAGTGAGAAAATCATATTATTAAATAATTCAATGAAAAATGATATTGAATGGCAAATACGGAGGAACTTGAAAAAGTTTAAAAAAAATGTGTATACACAAATCATGTCTCTAAATAGAAACATAGAAACATAGAAGACTGACGGCAGAAAAAGACCTCAAGGTCCATCTAGTCTGCCCTTATACTATTTCCTTCTATTTTATCTTACAATGGATATATGTTTATCCCAGGCATGTTTAAATTCCGTTACTGTGGATTTACCAGCCACGTCTGCTGGAAGTTTGTTCCAAGGATCTACTACTCTTTCAGTAAAATAATATTTTCTCATGTTGCCTTTGATCTTTCCCTCAACTAACTTCAGATTGTGTCCCCTTGTTCTTGTGTTCACTTTCCTATTAAAAACACTTCCCTCCTGAACCTTATTTAACCCTTTAACATATTTAAATGTTTCGATCATGTCCCCCCTTTTCCTTCTGTGCTCCAAACTATACAGATTGAGTTCATTAAGTCTTTCCTGATACGTTTTATGCTTAAGACCTTCCACCATTCTTGTAGCCCATCTTTGGACCCGTTCAATTTTGTCAATATCTTTTTGTAGGCGAGGTCTCCAGAACTGAACACAGTACTCCAAATGTGGTCTCATGTGTGTGGCTTTCCTTCAGGATCCTCTTGAAAGACAAATAACCTGAACTCCCTGATCAAATGTAATTAACGAACAAGGACTCCTTGAACTGAAAATCAGAAAATAAAACTACTTCTTTAAAAATCATTACTTTAAAAATAACAAGGAGGGAATAAATGAAAAACTTATTCAGGTTTTTATTCAGTTGCTAACTTTCATAACTTTTTTAAAAATCCCCTGCCTATATCCATTTAAAAATTAGGCATTACCATGTGCATAATTTTAGGCTACCTTAAAGGCATGCTGTACAGCAAATCTGAATAAACCCAGCAACCAAAAATACATTTCAGGAAATAGGTAAGAAAAATAAATGAATTTTCAGAGACCTTCTATGACCTACACTGTAGGGTTGGGATGAAAGCTCAGTCCAGAGAAATAAGGTTATTATTGAAAAGGTTCTCTCCCTTATAATCTCCCAAGTCATAGGCTGTGGTGATGGGTAAATAAAAAGAGCCTCTATGCAAGCAGGCTGGTGCAAACAAAGGCAGTCTGTCATGTAACTTGTGTTCAAACTATTTACCGTTTAGGATTAAATCCAGCAATTTAAACTGAACTGAGAAACCTACTGGCAACGAGTTTGCTGACGGTACAATATTGAGACCAACTGTCCCTAATTTTAAATGATTTAGTGGGACAAAAAAAAGAAGACATCTACAGGATTGTATTTGAGGATTTGAGAGAATATTTTAATGTCTGGAATTTTATTTTCTTTCACTCAAGTAAGCTCTAGAGTGTATTTAGCCAAATTTGGATTCAGAATTTTTCAAAGAAAGGTGGCTCTCAATTCAATTCATGTAGTGTGATTAAGACATTGAGTTTTTTGACCAGAAGGTCAGCAGTTTGAGACCCAAACATCACCTGATGGCAGTGATGGGCTACCAAAAATTTTACTGCCACACTGTGGGTGTGGTTTATTTTGTGGGTGTGGCTTATTTTGTGGGCATGGCTTGCCGGCCATGTGACCAGGTAGGGGTGGCTTGCTGTCCATGTGACCAGGTGGGAGTGACTTGACAGTCATGTGACTGGGTGGGAATGGCTCACCGATCAAGACAAGTTTTCAAATAGGTGCTTGGACTCTTTTTCAGTTGATTAAGTCACATTATTTGAATAGCCACAAAAAGGACAAATGATAGACAGCATTATTTGTTGAGGAGCACGGTAACATTTTAAGGCTTTGTACTGAACCCACGAGGTTCAGTATGATAACAGATTAGGCAAATAGCTCAATTTTCTTTAATTGCTATAAAAGTTCAGTTCTAGATAATGATTAAAATGATTAAAGCATTTATGGGTAAAAAAGTACTATTTAATTATTTCCTATTTTAAAAGTAATTAAGGATCATTTTAAGGTACTAGAGAAGGAAGGACAATTAAAAAAATCTATTAAGTATTCAATAAATAGTGCATAAATGTACTGCCCCCACTATGCCCCCCCTCGTGGGGGCAGCAGCCCATTACTGACTGATGGGATAAGCTCTCATATCTTGCCCCAGCTCCTGCCCACTTAGCAGTTCAAAAGCATGAACGTGCAAGTAGATAAATAGGTATCACTTTGGTGGGAAATAGCTGAGTTCCATACACATCAGCATATAGGCCACATGACCACGAAGCATTTTCAGACAATGCTGGCTCCCTCAGCTATGATATGGAGATGAACATCACCCCATAAAGTGAGACATGACTGTACAGGGGAAACCTTTTCCTTTCCCCTCAATTCATTGCATAGAAACAGCATTCGGGCCTACCAAGAAATGTTCAGAGTGGGATCATGTTCAACAAAGAAGATGAGATTGTGGCCACTTATCCAATGTCTTGGGAATCTGAGCTGATGGAATCAGTGAGCCTCTGGAAGATGAACTGTCAATGCCTGAACTGGACCTTCACAAAGATTGAATGCTTTTCCCTACTCTGTTTCAAGTGTTCTTGCTGCTAGTGGTATATGCGTGTTGTGGGTGAGGGGGTGTAAATAAACTGGGTATTATACAATGCATTTACTCAAAGAAACTCCCTCCCTTATTTGTTGACCCTGTAGGCTTAATCAAAGAAGCAATATCTCATTACAAGGATGATCAAGCCAAGTATTCAGTCTTAGATCAAACCTTTTGCTTGAGGCAATTTTCAAGCTCTCAGCAATGATCTGAGGTTTTAAGGTTTCTAAGATATTTTTTAAAGATAACTTCTTAGATGTAGATAAGGAATGCAGGGTTATTCAGCGTGAAATGATTGTGTTCAAATTCATATTGCTTTACAATTCAGGTCTGGCGTACAACTGGCATTACCTGCAAATAATTATTTCCAAGATTTTGTTTCCTCAAATACAAAGCTACCAAGCAACAAAGGCTTTAGGCTTTGTTTGTTTTCTCAGTTGGCTAAATGTGTTGACAAGCTCAGCTTTGTTTTTGCTTTCTGAATTGGTTTGCCTGGGGCTGTTTGAACTTCTTCATGGGAATGCATGGGTTCCAGCAAACACTTATCAGCAGGGTTCAAACATGTATTACTTTTAATCAGAAGTAACAAATATTTAAAAGTCATTTTCCCCTTGCCAACCTCTGCCAGACAGCCCATCATAAGCCTATACTTACATCTGCTTTGCTAAAACCTTTAACTGGCATTTTACTTTACCACTGAACTATTTCTGCCTCTTCTGACTGGCTATTTGCTAATTCTACCACTAGACATGGATTTTCAGGTGGCTGACTAGCACGGTCTCTATGCTAGCTAGCTACCTCTGCCAGCTCCATCATCTACCTGCTCACTATCCAAAGCCCATCTCCAACCCCATCTGATTCCATTTTCTCATTTGTGATTTGTCTCTGCTGCACTTAACCAATCCCTGTTAACAGGAGATGTTCCTGAGGATTGGAGAATGGCCAGTGTTGTGCCTATCCACAAGAAGGGCAGTAGAGAAGAAGCTGGAAACTACAGGCCAGTTAGCTTGACATCAGTTGTAGTTAAAATGATGGAGACTCTACTCAAAAAGAGGATAAATCAGCATCTAAAAAACAATAACTTATTGGACCCAAATCAGCATGGCTTTACTGAAGGCAAATCGTGTCAGACTAATCTCATTGAGTTCTTTGACTATGTCACAAAGGTGTTGGATCAAGGTGGTGCCGTGGATATTGCCTATCTGGACTTCAGCAAAGCCTTTGATACGGTTCCACATAAAGAGCTGATAGATAAATTAGTGAAGATTGGACTTAATCCCTGGATAGTTCAGTGGATTTCAAGCTGGCTGAAGCATAGACATCAGAGAGTTATTGTTAATGGCGAGTATTCTGAGCAGAGACAGGTTACAAGCGGTGTGCCACAAGGGTCTGTTCTGGGTCCTATTCTTTTTAATATGTTTGTGAGTGACATAGGGGAAGGTTTGGTAGGGAAGGTTTGCCTATTTGCCGATGACTCTAAAGTGTGCAATAGGGTTGATATTCCTGGAGGGGTCTGTAATATGGTAAATGATTTAGCGTTACTAGATAAATGGTCAAAGCAATGGAAACTGCAGTTTAATGTTTCCAAATGTAAAATAATGCACTTGGGGAAAAGGAATCCTAAATCTGAGTATTGCATTGGCAGTTCTGTGTTAGCAAAAACTTCAGAAGAGAAGGATTTAGGGGTAGTGATTTCTGACAGTCTCAAAATGGGTGAGCAGTGTGGTCGGGCAGTAGGAAAGGCAAGTAGGATGCTTGGCTGCATAGCTAGAGGTATAACAAGCAGGAAGAGGGAGATTGTGATCCCCTTATATAGAGCGCTGGTGAGACCACATTTGGAGTACTGTGTTCAGTTCTGGAGACCTCACCTACAAAAAGATATTGACAAAATTGAACGGGTCCAAAGATGGGCTACAAGAATGGTGGAAGGTCTGAGGTATAAAACGTATCAGGAAAGACTTAATGAACTCAATCTGTATAGTCTGGAAGACAGAAGGAAAAGGGGGGACATGATCGAAACATTTAAATATGTTAAAGGGTTAAATAGGGTTCAGGAGGGAAGTGTTTTTAACAGGAAAGTGAACACAAGAACAAGGGGACACAATCTGAAGTTAGTTGGGGGAAAGATCAAAGGCAACATGAGAAAGTATTATTTTACTGAAAGAGTAGTAGATCCTTGGAACAAACTTCCAGCAGACGTGGTAGATAAATCCACAGTAACCGAATTTAAACATGCCTGGGATAAACATATATCCATTGTAAGATAAAATACAGGAAATAGTAAAAGGGCAGACTAGATGGACCATGGGGTCTTTTTCTGCCGTCAGTCTTCTATGTTTCTATGTTTCTAATTGTATCACTTATCTATGATAATTGGATGGGATAGAGTAGAGTAGAGTAGAATAGAATAGAATAGAATAGAATAGAATTCTTTATTGGCCAAGTGTAATTGGACATACAAGGAATTCCTCTCAAGTGCATAAACTCATAGTATACATATAAACAATAAGTAATAGGTCATAGATCATAAATCATAGTTACAATCATTCATCATATGCTACAAACAACAATTGACAGAAACATAGAAGACTGACGGCAGAAAAAGACCTCATGATCCATCTAGTCTGCCCTTATACTATTTTTTGCATCCTAGGATAAAATACAAAAAATAGTATAAGGGCAGACTAGATGGATCATGAGGTCTTTTTCTGCCGTCAGTCTTCTATGTTTCTATGTTTCTATCAATTGTTGTTTGTAGCATATGATGAATGATTGTAATAAATCATATGCAGCGAATAGGAGAATAGAGTAGGAAAGATGAGAAAAAATGAGAGTGGGAAATAAGTATTCGATCGAGTGACAGCATGGCACTTGTATCCAGTTGTTTTGGCATGCAATGCTCTCTAACAGCATCCTGACGTGAGACATTGAAATAGGTTATGCCCAGGAAGTGAAGGCTCTGTAGGTGTTTTCTCAGCTCTCTTTCTGGTTTGTGCAGTATATGGGTCCTCAATGGAAGGCAGGCTGGTTGTGATAGAGCAAAGGCTAATCTCTTCAGCCTCTATCATTTGGCATTCAGAAATCATGACCAGAGAGTCCTTCCCAAGAAAGGAGGAGTTTTCCATTCAGCTACAGTATGTTAAAATTTATCACTCCTACATTGCAGTTATATAGCCAGGTTTCACAGAATCTTAGATGTATAGGCTATATCTTCTAGAACAGTGTTTCCCAACCTTGGCAATTTGAAACTATCTGGACTTCAACTCCCAGAATTCCCCAGCCAGCATTCGCTGGCTGGGGAATTCTGGGAGTTGAAGTCCAAATAGCTTCAAGTTGCCAAGGTTGGGAAACACTGTTCTAGAACAATGTGAGTCTATGGAATGTTTACACCTTTATTTTATTTTTTGCATTCTCTCTCCCTCTCTCTCTCTCTCTCTTATAAACATGAATATGAATACAGTAAATACAGGGTACAAATAAATACAGGTAGGCATGTTGGTGCGCTTATGTGTGTCCCTTACAGACCTCTTAGGAATGGGGTGAGGTCCACGGTAGACAGTTTAAGGTTGAAGCTATGGGGGTTGGGAGATGTAACAACGGAATCAGGTAGACCATTCCAGGCCACTCTATTGCTGAAGTCGTATTTTCTGCAATCGAGTTTGGAGCCGCTTACCTTGAGTTGGTATTTATTGTGTGCTCATGTATTAATGCGGTTGAAGCTGAAGTAGTCATTGACAGGTAGGATGTTGTAGCACATACTTTTTTGTACTATGCTTGTGTACTAGACCTTAAGCAGCATAGTTGTAGGTTTTCCAAGCCCAAAACTTCAAGCCTTGTGGCATAAGGTATTTTGTTGTAAGCAGAGGAGTGGAGTCGTGGTGGGCTACTGCCCAGATTGGGGGGGGGACACAGTGGGGTAGTGAAAATGGAGCTCCACTCCAGAGCACCCAATTTGCACTGAAAGATGTTGAAAGAAAATGCAGGGCGTCCTGCAAAAGCCACACCCACAGTGTGGTAGTAAAGATTTTGGTAGCCATTCACTGAGTGAAGTACTCTTCACGTGAAATACCTCTGGACTTGTCCAATTGTATTAATGTCCGATTAATACAATAAACTAAAACACATTCCAAGGGCATGGGGTGAGGTATCATCAATATGCCGATGATACCCAGTTATACATCTCCACCCCATGTCCAGTCAACGAAGCAGCGGAAGTGATGTGCCGGTGCCTGGAGGCTGTTGGGGCCTGGATGGGTGTCAACAAACTCAAACTCAATCCAGACAAGACGGAGTGGCTGTGGGTCTTGCCTCCCAAGGACAATTCCATCTGTCCGTCCATCACCCTGGGGGGAGAAACATTGACCCCCTCAGAGAGGGTTCGCAACTTGGGCGTCCTCCTCGATCCACAGCTCACATTAGAGAAACATCTTTCAGCTGTGGCGAGGGGGGCGTTTGCCCAGGTTCGCCTGGTGCATCAGTTGCGACCCTATTTGGACCGGGAGTCACTGCTCACAGTCACTCATGCCCTTATCACCTCGAGGCTCGACTACTGTAACGCTCTCTACATGGGGCTACCTTTGAAAAGTGTTCGGAAACTTCAGATCGTGCAGAATGCAGCTGCGAGAGCAATCATGGGCTTTCCCAAATATGCCCATGTTACACCAACACTCCGCAGTCTGCATTGGTTGCCGATCAGTTTCCGGTCAGAATTCAAAGTGTTGGTTATGACCTATAAAGCCCTTCATGGCACCGGACCAGATTATCTCAGGAACCGCCTTCTGCCGCACGAATCCCAGCGGCCAGTTAGGTCCCACAGAGTGGGTCTTCTCCGGGTCCCGTCAACGAAACAATGCCACTTGGCGGGACCCAGGAGAAGAGCCTTCTCTGTGGCGGCCCCGGCCCTCTGGAACCAACTCCCCCCAGAGATTAGAATTGCCCCTACCCTCCTTGCCTTTCGTAAGCTACTCAAAACCCACCTCTGCCGCCAGGCATGGGGGAATTAAGACCTCTTCTCCCCCTAGGCTGATACAACTGTATGTATGGTATGTTTGTACGTATGTTGGTTTTATACATTAGGGGGTTTTAAGTTAGTTTTTAGTATTGGATTTTTACTGTATATTGTTTATGACTGTTGTTAGCCGCCCCGAGTTTTCGGAGAGGGGCGGCATATAAATCCAATAAATGAAATGAAATGAATGAATGAGTGTTGCTGTTAAACCAACACTAAACTAACTAAATTAATAATGAACTTTTTCATTATTCATTCTATTCCGTTCCCAAGATGATTTAATTAAAATGTGTTTCTAGAAGCATTTTTCTGCAGCCTTCCCTTTTCTTCTCCGTGCCATGAAACTGGACTTTCTAATACTTATTCATACACAGGCAAAGTAAAGCCATGACTGCCTCCTATGCAAATTCTAATGATTTGTTGCATTTATAGTAACTTAAAAGCCAACAGAACAATCAGTGTTTAGAGATGGTTTGATATTTATTCTTCCCAAACCAAAGCAAGACAGAAAAAATGTTTGAGGCAAACAGGTTTAGAATAGAATAGAATAGAATAGAATAGAATAGAATTTTATTGGCCAAGTGTGATTGGACATACAAGGAATTTGTCTTGGTGCATATGCTCTCAGCGTACATAAAATAAAATATACATTTGTCAAGAATCATGTGGTACAACACTTAATGATTGTCATAGGGGTCAAATAAGCAATGAAGAAGCAATATTAATAAAAATCTTAGGATATAAGCAACAAGTTACAGTCATACAGTCAACATGGGAGGAAATGGGTGATAGGAATGATGAGAAAAACTAGTAATAGAAGTGCAGATTTAGTAGAAAGTCTGACAGTGTTGAGGGAATTATTTGTTTAGTAGAGTGATGGCATTCGGGAAAAAACTGTTCTTGTGCGGAGAGGGGCGGCATACAAATCTAATTAATAAATAAATTAATAAATTCTATCTCTCCCTCTGTTTATCTAAAAAGAGAATATGACTAAATTAGATGTGGTAGGAGAACCCCACAATGGAAGATTAGAGTCAGAAGTGGTCTGGATTGAGCTGGGAGCTACAGGGGAAAAAAATCTAGAAAAATTCTTTCAATTCATCCCTCTGGGACTGCTGGTTGAGTAGTGGCTCAGAATCTTTCCATCCAAGTCAGACAATTTTAACAAACCCTGGCAAAAATAATCATGCTGACTACTGTGAGATGACTTTCTTCAGACAAATCACACACCAGATATTTGCAGCCAACCCCAGATACGTTTGTTGTTAAACCATAAGTTAGACAAGCTATGTCATTTCATTGCACCATTGCCACCTTTGTAGCATCCCTCCAATCAGTGGTTAATCTAAAACCCTGCTGTTCTGTTTGGGTCTATTTGACCCGAAACAAAGTTTGAGACCCTGTAAAAATTTTCCCTGCATATCTAAAACTTGAAATTATATGAATTTGTCTCATTTAAGAGGTTCTTGAGGAGGGGTTTTTTTTTGGGGGGGGGGTTGTTTAGTTTTTGCTTGGTGCAATGACTATACACTTGTTCTGTTACCGGTTCTATTTGACCCGGACTAAAAAAATGTTGATTTTAGTTATCAATCACAAGTTTCAGACCTGTAAAAGTCAATTAATCACAAGTTTCAGACCTGTAAAACTCTTCGGGTCAAATAGAACTGAAACAGTACATGTGTATAATTACTTTTTTTCTGAAAAAATAAAAATAAATATTTAATTTCATTTTTCATTTGTTTATGATCAAGCATGTTCACATATAGTTTGCTAATGCAATAGGTATTCAAAAACCCCCACTTATAGTAGCTAAAATCAACATTTTTTAATTCCGAGTCAAATAGACCCAGGAATAGTGATGGGCGAACCAAACTCGCACAATTCGGGTCTGTACTGAATTTTGCGGTGTTCGGTATGCCGAACACAAACCCAAAATTTTTTGAAACTTTGGGCAAAGTTCGAGGTCGCGTTCGGCATTCGGAGCTTTGATGTCACCTGCAGGTTGCTAAGGACGCCACGGTGATCACTTCCTGGATTCCATGGAATCCAGGAAGTGATCACCTTGGTGTCCTTAGCAACCTGCCGGTGACGTCAAGGCTCCGCCCCCAGAATCTCTTCGTGGGAGGGATTCCCCAGCTCCTTCAAAGGAAGGTCTTCACGTAAAAAGAAACATTGTTATTTTTACGAAAAGGAACGCCGCAGCGGCGCTGCAAGCAAAGGGCGGTCCTTTCACGTAAAAATAATCTTGGTTGATATCAAGATGGAGGAGTTCAGACTTTCTGATCCTATTGGACTTCCCAACAGGTTTTAATATCACTGACCATGGGATCTTTCTTGATTTTTTGGGGGGTGAAGGATATTATTTTGCAAGAGTTCCATTCCTTCTTGATTGGGCAATTACAATCAGTAGCATAGAATAGAATAGAATATGATGATGATGATGATGATGATAGATAGATAGGTAGGTAGATACTGTAGATGATAGGTAGGTAGGTAGGCAGGCAGGCAGGCAGACACAGACAGACAGATGATGGATGGATGACTTCAAATCAGACTGATTCCTGACAATCGCTGAAACTTTCTTGCCAAGATTTTTTGGAAAACAATGATTTTCCTTTGCTTCCTTCTTAGGATTAAAAGAGAGTGAATGGCCCAAGATCACTCAGCTGGCTTCATGCCTAAAACAGCACTACAACTCACCCTCTCCAAGTTTCTAATCTGGTGCCTTAATCACTATACCAAATTGTGTCTCATATTCTGACACATGTTTTCTCTCTCTCTCTCTCTCTCTCTTTCCCTCCCTCCCTCCCTTTCTCTCTCCTCTCTCTCTCCTCCCTCTCCTTCTCTCTCTCCCTCCCTATCCCCCTCTCTCATACACACACGCTATACATGTGTTTATGTCATCATGTTAGAATATTTTATTAGTATAAATCCACACATCACACATTAATAGTGTAAGTGATAGACAAAAGGAAATAATTTTACTAGTTTGAAGTCTTCATATGTACATTTCTGCAATTTACTAGACTGCAGAAAGAATGGCATAGAAGACAAAATAAAAATCCACGGAACAGAATAATTAAATAATTGAACTGAATCCATCTCAATTAAAACCAATAGGAATGCCTTGATCTCAGTCCTCTAAAAGGGAAACTCGCAAGATAAATCGATGTTTCCTGCTCAGTGGGATAATCTAATATTAATATCAACTGCTGGAGATACGATTCTCTATAGCAGAAGATCTTACATAACACTTGTTTACTGTGCTAGGTAAGGCATTCAATTGCTTAGCCATTCCCTACCTCCGTCAGAATACTGGCATATTTTGATCCAAGGTTTTTTTTTTCAGCTTCCCAGATGGATTTTAGTTGTATTTATGAATTCAGCTGCTTTACTACAAGAACCAAGGACCAGGGTTTAATTTTCATGTAGGAAATTGTCTATTTCACATTTTAATCAAGCATTAGACCCCTACTGGGTTGTATTCATTTTGTAATTTTTTCAGAGGGAATGTTTGATCAGGCAGTTTTCATTATAACTGAAGACGTTGTTTCTTGCTATTTAACATAGCCCTGCAGGTTAGAGACGGTTTATGCTGAAATGGTTTGGTCTTCAGTGCAAAGCATAACAAGCCTACTGCAAAGAGACAGAAGATGAAATACCTCGTCCCAACCCACCCCTGTGTCTTAGAGAGGCAGAATTCAGAATGCTTCGTGGTGTGTGCCATAATTACAAGCCAGGCAACGTGAAAGCAAATAGTGGCTGGGGAACTTGTTTGTTCTTTATAACCTTAAAAATAGTTGAAACTTTCAGCCCTGACTACAGATATCTATATTTCAACCGCAATCGTGATACGGCAAATACCCAAGGTTTAATCATTTTTCTCGGCGGGAGAAAATGTTGCCTTGCCATCGCTGAAATTATGCACTAGAGCCAATGCTTTGTGTGTGCATAGTTTGTGCTCATTTCAAATTAAACTCCCTTCAGATCAAGTAAGCCGGTGCTGTGAAAGATGGATGCCAGTTTCCATCGAATAAAACAGCGTGGAAAAAAACAGTGGCGGATAGCATTTATCCTGCTGAATTATCCTGTGTGGGATTGTCTGCGGCCAGATGTGCTGCAGCAAATTGGCTGCGGTAAGCTATCCTATGGTGAGTTGGCCACAGGCTTTGGCGGGTTGGCTGTGGCAAAATGGCCATGGCAAATTATCTGTGGTGGGAGAGCCATGATGAGATGGCTGCAACAATTTGTCCCATTCCAAACAATTTGACCTTTTGTTCCTCTTTTCTTGAGTCATAATGGTGCAGTGGTTAGAGTGCAGTACAGCTGCCAGCTGCCAGCAATTTGGCATATTGAATCTCACTAGGCTCAAGGTTAACTCAGCCTTCCATCTTTCCAAGGTGGGTAAAATGAGGACCCAGCTTGTAGGGGGCAATATATGCTGACTCTGTAAACCGCTTAGGGAGGGCTTTAAAGAACTTTGAAGCAGTATATAAGTCTAAACTCTATTGCTATTGCTATTCTCAGTAATAAAATCTATCTTAAAAGAAACTACTTACTGAAACTTAACACAGTGATATAGTAATTATATGTTTAAAATGTTATCCAAAGAATTAAAGCACAACCATTTTCCATATTTGAAAAAATAGAAAAGATAATTAAGTTACTTCAGAAGATGTATCCTCAACATATCAGGAACAACTGCAAATATACACTGCTCAAAAAAAATAAAGGGAACACTCAAATAACACATCTTACATCTGAATGAATGAAATATTCTCATTGGATACTTTGTTCTGTACAAAGTTGAATGTGCTGACAACAAAACAAAATTGATTATCAATCAGTGCTGCTTTCTAAGTGGACAGTTTTATTTCAAAGAAGTTTGATTTATTTGGAGTTACATTTTGTTCTTTAAGTGTTCCCTTTATTTTTTTGAGCAGTATATTTTATGTATGTATGTATGTATGTATGTATGTATGTATTTATTTATTTATTTATTTATTTCAGATTTATGTACTCATTCATCTCACAGGAAGTTACTCTGCACAGAATACAAAAATCAAATAAAAACAATTGAATAAATGCAAACATTATAAAAGTATATAAAACAAACATGATTAAATAAATTATTATTAAAATTAAAATATATCAAAAGTTATTTTCTTACTGATGATGTTGAAAACATGGAATGCCTATACCAGAGGTCTCCAACCTTGGCAACCTTAAGACTTGTGGACTTCAATTCCCAGAATCCAGCTGGCTGAGGAATTCTGGGTATTGAAGTCTGCAAGTTTTAAAGTTTCCATGGTTGCAGACTCTTGACCTATACAACTAACAGATAATAAAAGCCCCCAGGTAAAATGTCTATGGAGATTCTCGATCCTCCAGGTCATGGTTGTCCCAAAGATGCTTTTTCCAAAAGGCAACTTGAATTATTTCTCATTGTTGTTGTTTTCTTTAAAAATGTCTCTTCAGTTCTGAAGAAGCTTCTTGGATGAGAAACAAAAGGTTTTCAAAAAAAAAAAATCAAGGAAGTCCAGTTCCCTTTTGAAAAAAGCAGCTTTGGGGGGGGGAGGACTAATAGGCACTGAGTCCAAATTAGAAGTGAATGTGTCTTCCTTAGGAAGGAATGTCTCCAGCTAGTTTATAGGGACTAAAAGCAAGGCAAGAATTGTCTTGCTCTTCACAACTGCAGAGAAAGTGGATGAAGTATTGCTTTTACAAGAAAAGACAATATTCATACATTGGCATCTATGTTTATTGGTGGAGTCGAATGATTAACAGCAAGAATGACCAGAGAGATTGATGGTAAGGTCGTTTCACTTGAGTGGCTGGGAATACTGCCCTACTATGTGAACAGTAGCGCCAGGTGGATTTTACTGATCTACCCATTCCTCCACATAAGCATCTGCTCATACTCATCTTTATAGCACAGACAAATTTTTAAAAAAGAATGAAATCCATGACAGCCAATCCATCAGATTTCTCATAATCATAACATGATAGCAGGTTCATAGGCAGATTCATCCTAAAACAGGCAGTGTCTCAGGGAGCCAGTCTCTCTCTGTCCATTGGACAGATTATTTCCTTAAATAAAAAGGCCACGATGCTTCTTTAAATATATTAAAGGGTTAAATAAGGTCCAGGAGGGAAGTGTTTTTAATAGGAAAGTGAACACAAGAACAAGGGGACACAATCTGAAGTTAGTTGGGGGAAAGATCAAAAGCAACATGAGAAAATATTATTTTACTGAAAGAGTAGTAGATCCTTGGAACAAACTTCCAGCAGACGTGGTAGATAAATCCACAGTAACTGAATTTAAACATGCCTGGGATAAACATATATCCATCCTAAGATAAAATACATAAAATAGTATAAGGGCAGACTAGATGGACCATGAGGTCTTTTTCTGCCGTCAGACTTCTATGTTTCTATGTTTCTTGAGATTCAGCCACTTCCATTTGAATGTATAACCAACTGACATGTTTCAGGATTGGTGATATCATTGACCTAAACCAGTGTTTCCCAACCTTGGCAACTTGAAGATATTTGGACTTCAACTCCCAGAATTCCCCAGCCAGCGAATGCTGGCTGGGGAATTCTGGGAGTTGAAGTCCAGATATCTTCAAGATGCCAAGGTTGGGAAACACTGACCTAAACCACTGTCCCCATTCCAAGACCTCCACTGCAGACATAACCAGTGGTTTCTCATCAGAATATTAAAGGACTCCATATGTTAGAGTACTTGGTTAGTCTCACCACAGAAATTAAGAGTTCATTTTGGGTTTAATCAAGGCCAAGCTGCCATGTGAAATCCATTCATGAGCCTATGGATCACCCTTAGGAATTTGTTCCTAACCAGAATGACTCCAATATCATGAATCATACATTCTAATATAACGGTGCAAGCTTTGCTCTTTCATAGTTAGATCGTGGTATTGCATATGTAAGGGGTGAAGTTGGCATCATATCACAATATGTGTTTGGTCACTTATACCCTCTTCTCCTCTGGATTTTGGAATGGATCCTTTTTGGAGCACTGGGGGTACCGTGGTTAAGGTGCAGTATTGCTGGCTAACTCTGCACACAGCCTGGAGTTTGAATCTAGTGTGACTCAAGGTTGTCTCAACCTTCCATTCTTCAAAGGTTGGCAAAATGAGGATCCAGATTGTTGCTGATTCTTCAAACCGCTTAGAGAGGGCTGAAAAGCACCGTGGGGCTGTATACAAGTGCTATTGCTATTTTTTCTCAGTAGCTCAATGGATAAATATCATATTATTGGCACTTTGGTTTAGTTGGGTTCCCTTTATATAGTTTTTAGGTTATGTATAAAGGAGAAATGCTTTAGTTCATATTTATGTATAAATTTTGAAAATTCAAGCTTCACAAACTTTTAAGCATCCCTGTATAGCTTTAGACTTTTATTGATTTATTTATTTAGTTAAAACCTCTCCTTCGGAATTGTATATTTTTCTCTCTGCATTTGATTATAATAAATTACATAGTTACCTTCAACAGTTTTAAAACATGCACAAAATCTACAGGGAAAAAAAGAAATAAGAAAAAAATTAAAAGTAGGAATTCCAAAAATGAAATAGCACAGCTCATACCTGTGAAAAAAATCCCATTTTTTTCCAGACACCTTTACAGAATGTTGGAAACAGCTGGTAACTGATTTATAGAGATATAGTAGATTGTTCCATCACTGAATTTCTGGAGATGAATTTAAAAATTTGCTCCCAGCAAAACATATGTGAACCAAATTATATTCACAGAATACAGAAACATTTTTATGAGAAGAAAGGGCCCAGGTGCCTGCTTTAGATGTACCATTCTTGAATGAGAAATTGTACCTCAAATAACCTTATACCAGTATATTACTTTTAAGGTTTTCTCTATTTAAAAAAAATGTTGTCACTTACTGTAAGTGTATTCCAGATCAGCCCATCATAAATCACGCAAGGAAGCAAGAGGAAAATTCTGTTTTATACATAAGGACAACTTAACTTAAATACCTGAGATCAACTTTAATTACTAAGATTTAGTACTAGATCTTTTTCATTGGAAAATTGGTATTTAACTTGGCTCTTGCCAACTGCAAATCAAACAGTCTACTGGGGAAAAAAGTATCAAATCATAAAATAAGAGAGGATGCCTTTTACTGTAATGAGACAGCAAATATGAAAAGGACATTAGATCGTGACACAAATTGAACTGAAGCCTGATGTCTTTACCATGGGATTAAGGCGAAAAAATAAGAAAAATACTGCCATTATGGATTTAAAAAAATAACATTTATAAGGGTAGTACCGTATAGGATTTTACTGAAGCTGTTTAAAACGTACAATTTTAACTAGCCAAAGTTAAGTTCAGAGGTGGAAAATATAATAGAAAGGGTGTCCTTAAAAGTGCGTAGATCAATATTTGCAGTCGTTTAAAATGTAATCAATAGGAAAGTTCAGTCACATTAGATAAGATATAAGTCCAGTGTTTTCTTTTTGCCAGAGCTAATCTGTTGATGAAGGACAATAAAGGTATTATAAGGGTTGACTTTTAGCTTCTGAAGGTTTCATTCTTTTGCTTAATGTTATAAATGATTGAATGTGTGTATGTGTGCATATGTATAAATACATACATACAGTGGTACCTCTACTTACAAACTTAATTTGTTCCGTGACCAGGTTCTTAAGTAGAAGAGTTTGTAAGAAGAAGCAATTTTTCCCATAGGAGTCAATGTAAAAGCAAATAATGTGTGCGATTGGGGAAACCACAGGGAGGGTGGAGGCCCTGTTTCCTCCCAGGAGATTCCTAGAGAGGCCCCACGGAGGCTTCTCCCTGCCTTTTCTGGTTACGGTTTCAGAGGCTTGGGTTTGTAAGTGGAAAATGGTTCTTAAGAAGAGGCAAAAAAATCTTGAACACCCGGTTCTTATTTAGAAAAGTTCATAAGTAGAGACATTCTTAGGTAGAGGTACCACTGTACATAGTCCTAATCAGTCCAAGGATGTTATTTTGAAGCACTTACCAACCTCAGTCCTATACGATTCTTAGGTCTGCTGAGAAAGCAGGTAATTGGGATGGAGGTGGGAGAATCATAACTAAATAATACCCAGTAGCAGTTTCAATAAACAGCAGCAGTCCAAAACTTCCATCCGTGAATTCCTTCCTGCTTCCATCATTGTCTCTGATCCCTTTATAACCATGACCTGAGCACTGGAAAGTTCAATGGGATCCATCTGCTTCAATTGGCTGCCTTGCTATGAGAAAAGGGTGAAGCCAAGCCAAAAGTAGCACAGATTCTTTGTTGCCTCAAAGCTTGAGGAGTGGAGTGGGCTGCTTCCTTTGGCAAAGGTATTGAGGTCAACTTTGTCTGTCAAAAGCTGAAGAGCATTGTTCATTTATTCGTATTTCTTTTGGGATGCCATTCTGATCTGTGTTAGATATTTTTATTTTCTTTCTTCTCTTGGAAAAGTCTTTCTATTTTCTTTAAATTTCTATTTTCTTTTTAATTTTTAAATTGCAGCCTTATGGATGAAACAGTTTCCAAGAGCTATAATATTATTATTATTATTATTATTATTATTATTATTATTATTATTATTATTATTATTATTATTATTATGGCAAAGTGGATAAAGAAAAGACCTGGTCATGGCTTACAAGTGGAACACTCAAAAAGGAGACAGAAGGACTAATACTGGTGGCACAAGAACAGGCCATTAGAACAAATGCTGTCAAAGCCAGAATTGAAAAATCAACAGATGATCCAAAGTGTAGACTCTGTAAAGAAACAGATGAAACAATCAATCACATACTCAGCTTCTGAAAAAAGATTGCACAGACTGACTACAAGCATAGACATGATGCTG
Source organism: Erythrolamprus reginae (assembly GCF_031021105.1). NCBI lineage: Eukaryota > Metazoa > Chordata > Lepidosauria > Squamata > Dipsadidae > Erythrolamprus > Erythrolamprus reginae. Next base: position 282,916,781 of record NC_091950.1, read on the forward strand.
TGGCACAGATGATCCACTGGAACTTGTGCTGGAACTATCATTTACCAGTGGCAAAGAACTGGTGAGATCATAAGCCTGAAAAAGTGGTCGAAAATGAGCAAGCAAAATTACTGTGGGACTTCTGACTTCAGACTGACCAAATTCTGAAGCATAACACACCAGACATTGTGATCGTGGGGAAAAAGAAAGTATGGATCATCGACATCGCAATCTCAGGAGACAGCAGAATTGAAGAGAAGCAGCTAGAGAAATTAGTGAAATACGAAGATCTAGAAATCGAGCTGCAATCACTCTGGCATAAGCCAGTGAAAGTGGTCCCAGTGATACTTGGCACACTGGGCGCAGTACCAAAGGATCTCAGCCGACATTTGAAAACCATCGGAATTGACAAACTCTCCACCTGTCAATTGCAAAAAGCTGCTTTACTAGGATCGGCAAACATAATTCGCCACTACATCCTGAAGTCTTAGGTGCTTGGGAAGCGCCCAACTGGTGATGAAATACGAAATCCAGCATAGTGATCTCATTTGCTGTGTTGTACTGACATAATAATAATAATAATAATAATAATAATAATAATAATAACAATAACAATAGTAATAATAGTAGTAGTAGTAGTAATAATAATAATAATAATAATAATAATAATAATAATTATTATTATTATTATTATTATTATTTGTTAGATTTGTATGCTGCCCCTCTCTGCAGACTCATCCCAAGGCAGGATGATCTGACCTCTCTTTTTTACCCAGATAAATGCATGAATGATTTCAAGGAACTATGTGCAAATCCATAGTACAGCCTAAACTACAGATCTACCATGAAGCTCCTGGCTGTTTCATAAACCAATTCCAGAAATTTGAGTCTGGATTAAAGTAGATTGGCAACACAACCAGGCTGCGTGTTCTGTCCAGGCTACATCCACTGCAAGACCTGAATAGTCATTCCCTTCTTCTTCCCCTCTCATTTTTTTGGGATTCTTCCCTCATCAAATCTGCTCTCTTGTCTTTTCTTGCCTCAGAGTTTGCACACATGTGGACCAGTAGTGGGTTCTAAAAACTGTTGCTACTGATTTACAGAACTCGGCTGAACCAGGAGCGACCCACTGCTGATGTTGACATCTGAAAACCATATCTTCCTCTTCCTCCTCCTCATCATCATCATCTCTTTCTCCTCCTCTTCCTCCTCCTCCCCCATAGTATCATAACCCAATCACTAAAGCAACAGGAAACAAGCTCCTTCATTCTTTTGTAAAGCCATAAAATCTTCATAGGGAAGAAGATTTGACCATTCAGCTTCTTGGCTGAATTAGCAATGAAGCAGTTATGGTTACTGCTACTAAACAGAATAATAAGGGAAAGGGAGGAGAGTTACATTTTGCAATACACTGGACAAGGGTTCATACCCAGCCTCATCAGAAACCAAAACTAGGAGATGTAAGGGTTGGATGAATGAAGCATGAGCTTAAAGAGGAGTTCACTGATTTAGGGACCCTCACTGGACCAATGGCAATATTGTCTTTTGTTTCTTTTAATTTTTTTAAGCAACTGCTAACCAGGGGAGAAGATAGCTATCTAGGGCAGCAGCCATTCACTGTAGAGGATGGGGAACCAATCCAACTGAACCTAGCATTAAAGTGCAATAAGCTAACATACAAGACATATAGAGTTTGGGTGTAGGTGTAGTTGTGTTCCTTCACTCAAATCTGTATGAATGGTATGTTTGCGTGTTGTTGAGTTGTTATACTGTGAGTTTTAATTAGGGCTTTAGTACTCAGATTGTTTTCTTTCTTGACTTCTTTTTATTGCTGTTGTAATTTTATATTGTTGTAAGCCGTCCTGAGTCCTTCGGGATTGGGATTAAATAAATAGGTGTAGTTGTGTTCCTTCACTCAAATCAAGTGTTGATCGATTGTTGTGGCTGGGATTAATTGAACAGCTAGTTCTCCAAACCTGATATTGTGGATTTACAAAGAGTGAATGGCTTTTATGCCTAAAGCAGGATTATAACTGGTTTCTAGCCTTAACCACTAGCCCAAACTATCTCTTGATTTTCTGTATTACCTGTATTAATTACAGCAGTGAATGCTCTCTTAGCTTTATCTATATATCAAAGAAGACTGTAATAATGTTCAAGATAATAATAATAATGTCCCATTAGAGCACACAGAGTTGGCCTCCTCCAGGTCCCATCAGCCAAGCAATGCACATTGGCGGGACCACGGGGGAGGGCCTTCTCTGTTGCCGCCCCAGCTCTATGGAATCAACCCCCCCCCTGGTGTCCATACTGCTCCCACCCTGCTGGCTTTTCGTAAGGCCACGAAGACCTGTCTATGCCAGCAGGTCTGAGGGCCCTAAAATCAACAACTAGCTTGACCACGTGCATGAATCTGTATGAATGGTATGTTTGCGTGTTGTTGAGTTGTTATACTGTGAGTTTTAATTAGGGCTTTAGTACTCAGATTGTTTTCTTTCTTGACTTCTTTTTATTGCTGTTGTAATTTTATATTGTTGTAAGCCGTCCTGAGTCCTTCGGGATTGGGATTAAATAAATAAATAAATAAATAAATAAATAAATAAATAAATAAATAAATAAATAAATAAATAAATAAATAAATAAATAAATAAATAAATAAATAAATAAATAAATAAATAAATAAATAAATAAAAATAGATAGATAAACAAACAAACAAACAAACAAACAAACAAACAAGGAATGGCAAAGCCACAAAGTTTATTAAATAATCACCATTGAATCTCTCCAGAACAATTTGAGACCACCTGATCCAGTCCAATAGTATGAAGTGATACGAGAAACAATTTGAAGATTCAGTTTAAAAGACTAATTTGATAGGACATCTAATGGAACCATCTCTTCAGATCTCTGCCAGCCCAGCTGTTGTTGGTTTTTTTCTAGATTGCTGGCGGGATTCCAGCCAAATTATATTTGACAGGGCCAAAATGGTCCAATTTATGCTTCCCTTTGCAGATCCCGCCTGCTATCTCAGCAATGCAAGAATGCCTGCAAAATCAACACCCTACCACGGAAAGAAATAGGATTTCCTTCCCCGAAGAACACAATTCATCCATTTGCAGTAAACACCACGCGGATACTTGTAATCAGAGCATCTAGGTAAATGGAAGGGATAAGGAAAGGTGTGGAACCTGGCTTCCATTCGGAAACAGTTGGAACCTGGCTTTCATTTTAAACAGTTCTTTAGAAAAAGGGAGGGGGGGGGTCACAGTAACATTAATGTAAAACTTTGTTACAAAATTATAGTGGCAGATTAATTCTGTAAATCAGCAGTGAAGCTAAGAATCTATACGTTGTGCAGAAAATTCAAGGAGGATCAGGGAAAGCATTGCTTCAGTGGACCTCCACTTAAATAAAAACAGCCTTCCAGGGAACATTTAAAGACATCATGGCAGAGGTGAATTCCTGCAGTTCCGACCAGTTCTGGAGAACTGGAAGAGGAAACTTCAGTAGTTTAACAGATGGATCATTTGAGATGCAGTCACTGGTGTATAGAGAGAAGTGGTAAGAGTGCACAGCCTTGGTGGGGCCCTGTGCTAATTTGTACATGTATCTGATGTGATTTTTCCTAGGTACCACTAGCTGATTTAGTTTGGTTAAGAGAATATCTGGTATGATGGTGTTGAATGCTGAACTGAAGTCTACAAAGAGGACCCTAGCGTAGGTCATTTGAGATTCAAGATATTGTAGGATGTAGTGTAGAGCCATATTAAGAGCATCATCTGTCAATCTATTTGCTCGGTATGCAAATTGCAGGGGGTCTAACAGTGGATCCATGATGGTTTTCAATCAGCCACTGAAGCCAGATAAATTATTAGCCAGGAATGATTAAAAATATATATTCAGCAGCATTTGAAAACTACATCAGTCCAATCCTGATACGGCAGAACCAGTTTCTTCCCATTAATGGTTTCAAACTTAAGAAAATCATGAATATCTCCGGGACCGCCTTCTGCCGCACAAATCCCAGCGACCGGTTAGGTCCCACAGAGTTGGCCTTCTCCGGGTCCCGTCGACTAAGCAATGTCGTTTGGCGGGACCCAGGAGAAGAGCCTTCTCTGTGGCGGCCCCGACCTTTTGGAACCAGCTCCCCCCAGATATAAGAGTTGCCCTCACCCTCCTTGCCTTTCACAAGCTCCTTAAAACCCACCTCTGTCATCAGGCATGGGGAAATTGAAATTTCTCTTCCCTCTAGGCTTATAGAATTTATACATGGCATGCTTGTATGTATGAGTGGTTTTTTAAATTGGGGTTTTTTAGATTGTTTTTAATATTAGATTTGTTTACATTGTCTTTTTATATTGTTGGTAGCCGCCCCGAGTCTTCGGAAAGGGGCGGCATACAAATCAAATCAAATCAAATCAAATCAATCAATCAATCAATCAATCAATAAACAAACAAACAAACAAACAAACAAACAAATGATAAAGTTAAACATTTCAAAATTTCTGACATTCTAGACATTAATCATAGAAATACGTATTTTGTGGTACATTAGTTATTAGACTCTGTGTCTATCTATATAAATGAGAGCTTTTAATAAAGCCCAGCAGAATCCTTACAATCTTCATTGATTCCCCTATTGTGTTTTAAACTCTGATTTTTAACTCATCCTTTTCTCTTTTGCTTCAGAAAAAGCCAAAACTTCAGTCGGTCTAAATCCACAAAAATATGATCTCTGAATAGAAGTCAGATTTCTAGATTTAGGGCATTGGATTAAGTCAGAAAGCATCAATCAAAGATTGGCCAGTATTTACCAAATTCATCAAACTTAAAGTGGACTAGAGGTATATATAATTATGTACAGTCCCCTTTTATCATCCCATTGGCTTTCTTTTCCTTTAACGTTGTGAAGAAAAGGATTAAAGAGCTGCAGCCCCCTCTTAAACAACATGATTTACAGTGGAGCAGGTTATTTTAACCTTCTGGGTTCAGAATAAATCCTTCCTACAGCATTGAAAGAGCCAGCAGCATTTTGCAAATCAGATGGGAGTACATCGATTCACTGAGGAAGTACATATTTTATAGCATTTGAACAAATTCCTCATACAAAAGATGATTTGAAGGAAACATTATTAACCGTTATGTTTGATTACCTGGAAAGAAAGGAGCCAGTGTTACGATGGTCGCTTTTGCCATTTTTTTGGATTTTGTCGCTCCACCTGGGTAAAATCATAGCAGATGGTTCCCAAGTGAATTTGGAGGGAAGTGTTTACTTTCTAATTTTCAGCCTGGGAAGGTTTCCGTATTCTTTTAAAGGTTCAATTCATCATTCCCTCTCTCGCTCCTGACAAATATGACTCTTTTCTGTCCTGCCCTTTTGGAGAATCATTTGTCGAAACTGCAATACCTCTCTTTCATGAAGTGAGGAAATAATTCAGGCTTGAATTGCAGTCAGAGAAAGAGAGGTTGCTTTCACCTCTCATTTTGAGTGCCAAATTAAGCCCCATTCATACTTATTATTTATTTATTGTTATGCGTATATGACGCCCAACTCCCGAATGACTCTGGGTGGCTTCCAACAAATAAAAACAATACAGTGGTACCTCGTGATACGAACCCCTCATGATACGAACTCCTCGTGATATGAACCCGGGGTTCGGAAATTTTTTGCCTCTTCTTACGAACATTTTTCGCCTTATGAACCCACCGCAGATCGCAAAATGGCACTCTGCTGGGCGTCGCTGCCCGGCTGTCATCTTTTAAAACAGCCGGGGGGCTTCTTGGCGTTCTCCCGAACGCCAAACCCGGAAGTTCGGGTTCGGGTTTTGGAGGCCGCTGAGAAGCGCCGCTGCCTGGCTGTCACCTTCTGAAACAGCTGGGGGGCTTCTCGGCATTCTCCCGAACACCAAACATGGAAGTTCGGATTTAGGTTCGTGTTCCAGAGGCCGCCGAGAAGTACCTGGCTGTTTCAGAAGGTTACAGCCAGGGGGCGCCGTTCGGCAGAGGGCCGTTTTTGCAATCGGCGGCGGCGTTTTCGGACGATCTGGAGGCTAGAAAGGAGGTGGGGAATCCCAACAGGGAATTCCATGGGCAGAGCTTTGACATCACGAAGACCAGTCGGACGTGACAAGGTGGGGAGGACACGAATTTCCAGAGGCAGTTGGTTCCATAGGGCTGGAGCCACCACAGAGAAGGCTGTTCCTAAGGGCTCACCAGCCAACATTGTTTAGCTGATGGGACACAGAGAAGGCTGACCCTGTGGGTTTTTGCTGGTCGCTAGGAGATATGTGGCAGAAGGTGGTCCCAAAGATAGTCTGGTCCTGAGCCATGAAGGGCTTTATAGGTGATAACCAACACCTTGGTTATACCAATCTCTTTGAATGAGGAGCATTTATCCATTTCAGGTAGAGTTTGTTATGTCAGAATTGCCAGGAAGGAACCCTTTTTCAGGTCATATGACTAACTCAGGGGTGGGTTCCACTTACCTTTGCTACTGGTTTGCATCACAATGTTTTGTGCGCATCCCCTCATGCAATTCCGCTTCTGCGTATGCTCAGTAGCTATAATCACCCCGAAATACAGTTGATGAGCTGGTCAGTTGTGCTTCGGGCAAAGGAATAAAGGTGAGTATAAACCTGGGGGTGGATGGGAGGGCTCTTTTTCAAGCAAAAGAACAGGAAAACACTCCAAAACAGTAAAAAAAAATGGGAGGGAACCAAAAAAAAGATGGCAGCACCCACAGAACGGCATCAACCGAACCAGATCCGTGACACCATTGTGACATCACCAGCGGGTCACTATTGGTTCAAGTGATCTGGTCTGAACTGGCAGGAACCCACCACCCCTGGACGAACTCCAGGTATAACATAGTTAAGGGTAAACCTAAACGGGTTCCCTCTCTGGATGAAGAACTTGTTCAGATTATTAGACTAAAATACCCCTCCTCTAAATAGCTGCAACTAGCACTCTTTAAACTTTCTCCAATTGGCTTCGATAATACTAGATTGAAGGCATCAGGATTGTCTGAAATCAACTATCAGGTGCTGGCTTTTACAAAGATAAGCTGGGGAGAAAAAGTGGTAGGTAAGCCATTTCCTGGGATCCTGTTGCTGTTCTGTTCGGGTCGTATGTGACCCGAAGCCAAGTTTGAGTCCCTGTAAAAAATTTTCCCTGCATATCTGAAACTTGAAATTTCATGACTTTTCATCATTTCAGGGGTTCTCTCTATGAGAATTTTTTTTGGGGGGTGGGGGGCTTAGTTTTTGCTGGGCAAAAAAAGTTACAAATCTTCTGTTCCCAGGTCACCCTGACCCGGACCGAAAACTCTTCATTTGCAGTGCTTATGTTTGGTATTTTTGAAAGCTTTTTTCACTTGGAAAGTAGTCTGAACATTTCTGCACACAATGGAATGAAAATTGAACTGAAAAAATTAATCCTTATTGGTTTATTTTGCACATAAATGTGCCCCCCCCCCAGTTTTTGTGAAATGTTTTTCAATTTATGGATAGTTTTGCTTGCAAAATGCATTCTATTTTACTGAAATTTGTGTGGGATTGGTAGCTTGAACATTTCTGAATATAAGAAAAATATGAAGGAACTGAAAAAAATGATTCTTACTGGTTTTTTAACATCAGAAATAAGCCCCCCCCCCCTCGGCTGCTTGCAACCATTTTCACTTTTTATTTTTTTATGCTCCAAATCCGAAATATTCTTTAAAATCTTAGGCATTCATTTACTCAATTTAACAATGCTGATCATCAAAAAAATATTTGTGGGGGTGGGGGTGGGATTTTTTTTCTGGGCAAAAAAAAAAATCACGTTTAGTCTGTTCGGGTCATATAGACCCGGACCAAAATGATTTTTTTTAGGTACTTGAATTTGGTCTTTTAGAAAACTTTTTCAACTGGAAAACTAGTTTGAACATTTATGAACATAATGATATGAAAATTGAACTGGAAAAATTGAGACTTATATTTCTATTTTGATCAAAAAGCCCCTCCCCCATCCTTTCTGAATTTCATGTCAATTTCTATTTTTTAAGGCTACAAATCCCTAAGGAATTTCCCCCCAAAAGGTTTGATATACTAAATTGAACAATCCTGAACATAAGAAAAATATAAATGAACTGAAAAAAATGGTTCTTATTGGTTTATTTTTGCCACAAAAGGGCCACCCCCCTCGGCCTTGCTGTGTGCCATTATTGTCACTTGTTATACATATTTGGCTAGAAATATTTGGAATACCCTTTTGAAAATCAACCACATTGTAGCCAGAGAACTAATTTTATGAAAGAAATCCATTTTACTAAAAAAAAGTATGTAAGTTTGAAATTAACAGCATATTTTTTATATAAATTGAAATAACTTTATGTGCAAAATAAACCAATATGCATCAATTTTTCCAGTTCAATTTTCATATCATTATGTTCAGAAATGTTCAAGCTACAAATCCCACACCAACTTTAGTAAAATAGAATGCATTTTGATAACAAAACTATCCATAAAGTGAAGACTATTTCACAGAAACGGGGGGCATGCATTATATCACCAAATAAACCAATAAGATTTACTTTTTTCATTTCAATTTTCATATCATTGTGTGCAGAAATGTTCAAGCTACCAATCCCACACCAACTTCAGTAAAATAGAATGCATTTTGCAAGCAAAACTATCCATAAATTGAAAAACATTTCATAAAAATGGGGGGGGAGGCACATTTATGTGCAAAATAAACCAATAAGGATTAATTTTTTTCAGTTCAATTTTCATTCCATTGTGTGCAGAAATGTTCAAACTTGTTTCCAGGTGAAAAAAGCTTTCAAAAAGACCAAATATAAGTACCTAAAATGATCAATTTGCAGTCCGGGTCAAATAGACCCGGGAACATAAGATTAGGGATTTTTTCTAAACAGAACAGCAGGGTTTTAATAGTCTCCAAGTCATTCCAAAAGAATCAGTAATGACCTTCTAGTTGTGGGTCTAAAATATCTGAAATACTTCCTTGCCCTTAGTGTTTAGCAAGGCTAAAGAGGAAGAGGAATCTGTTTCGATAGGAAATTAAGCAAATTTGGGCATGTACATATACATTGGGTATCTCTCTATATATGAAGCCCGTCACTAAAACTGTTGAATAAATCTTAAAGTATGCTTATTTTATTTCACGTGGCATTACCGTAATGATTTTGAATGGATTTTACTGCTCATTTTAGAGGGGCAAAGGTACTGTAGATTTCACTGAATAATTTCATGTACAGTTATATTTTCATTGTCCGGAAATCTATACACTGTTATAGTTGCCAATACGCCTTCAAGCAACGTTTTGACATTTGTATGGAAATGGAAGCAAAATGCAAAAGAAATATTCCATCACAAACATTTGTTTATATATCCAACAGACTCCACCAGTTACATTACTCTACTAATAATAAAAATAATTCCAGAAATACAAGTGGTTCTTTCCTGAATTTGCCAGCCTCCAAAAGACTTGCCAAATCTATAAACAAAGAAATATGTATATATTTCAATTTAATTAAAATCAAAGAATATTATGGAAGTTGGGGAACTGCCAATTAAGTGCCACTTCCTATTCAATATGGATAGATTTTTAAATGCAAATGCATTAAATCCTCACAGATGGTATAGGAGGGTTAGCAAGAATTTTTCCAGATTGGTCTAAAATTGCACAGCTGTGTTTGTAATCTCCATATGTAGCACGTATTATTACAACATATTTGATCATTCGTAACTATGTGCTTTCTTGCTTAGTGTATATTCCATGACCCAATACTTTACAATTATCTTAAGATTCTTTTGGATTTTTTCTTACTGCATTCCTTTTTATAAATACGACTACTTCATTCATCTCTTCTGGTTCTTTCTTAGTAGTTCCTCATGGCCTGGCTGTCTACCACCTAACTCTAGTATGAGAGATAAATAGGGCACTCACCCATTGTGTTACATTTCTGTTAATTAAAAAAAATGACAGCGCTAAAATTTAAATAATTTAGACAATGCCATATCCTGGCATTGAACCATGGAGAGGTAGTGATGAGAAGTCTCCGCATTTTCTTTCTCCCTTTGGGATGCTTTCAAAAGAGACATTATCCTAACTGAAATCAAATTTCACTATTTCAAAAAGACAATGTGTAAAACAAACAAACACAATTTATTTAAAAAATAAATAAAGTGCAGCCATTCAATGTGGAAGGAGATAATTATAGAACTGCTCAAATAACAGTAATATGATAACTTGCGAATAGGTTAATGAAGAAAATGCAGTGCTCTAAACTGACCACAAATAAGGAGCCCAGAGAACATTAAGGCTACAAAGATTAGATCTTCATGGACATAGGTTGAAACTTGAAATATGAATAAAAAGCTGAAAATAAACATCCAGCTCCTTACTTGTATGGAAGAGAAAGAAAATGAGACACAGAAAATAAAAATAAAAAAACCTCCAGTTGTTTCCAATGGGATACATACTAAAGAATACCAGAAAAAAGGCAGTGTATGTTTCACTATTTTAAAAAGGTATTTGATTGTGTTGATAACATGTGTTGATAAGCCCTTCATGGCACCGGAACAGATTATCTCTGGGACCGCCTTCTGCCGCACGAATCCCAGTGACCGGTTAGGTCCCACAGAGTGGGCCTTCTCCGGGTCCCGTCAACTAAACAATGTTATTTGGCGGGACCCAGGGGAAGTGCCTTCTCTGTGGCGGCCCCGGCCCTCTGGAACCAACTCCCCCCAGAGATTAGAATAGCCCCCACCCTTTTTGCCTTTTGTAAGCTCCTTATAAGCCCACCTCTGCCGTCAGGCATGGGGGAACTGAGATATTCTTTCCCCCTAGGCTTCTACAATTTATGTATGGTATGTTTGTATGTATGATTGGTTTTTAAAATAAGGGTTTTTAGCTGTTTTTAGTATTGGATTGTCGCATGTTGTTTTTACCACTGTTGTTAGCCGCCCCGAGTCTACGGAGAGGGGTGGCAAAAAAATCCAATAAATAAATGAATGAATGAATGAATGAATGAATGAATGAATGAATGAACGAACGAACGAACGAACGAACGAACGAATGAATGAATAAACATCACATTATAGAATACACTTATAAAAATGGGAATACAAGAAGTACTCATAATTCTCATGCAAACCTATATACAAGTCAAGGAGCTATAGTCCAGATGGAACATGAAACAAAAGAATTTAACTTTAGGTTGGCAAGTGAGGTAGACAAGGCTGTATACCGTTTCCTTATTTATTCATCTATATGTTGAATTATTGGTAGAAATTGGTTTAAAAACTGGAGAAAGAAATTTCACTAGTCTATGCTATGCTGTTCATACCAATAACTGTTGACCTGCTGCAAGACTCTAGTAATAAAAGTCAAGGAGCATAGTGAAATAAATAGGGACAAGAGATAAAGCAACCAGCCTTAGAACTGACAGTGAAAATTTTGAAGCAGTGAATGCCGTCTACCTTTTAGGAATGACAAGTAATATATAAAAAAACAAGTAACATAAAAAAAACAAACCCAGAAATCAAGAGATAACCCAAAGATTACACTTGGAATAGTAGCAAAACCTTATAACAGGTATACATACTCAGATGTTTCTATACCTTCAGAGATCAGCAATATACAGGTAATGCTTTTCCCTGCGATAATCTTTGAAAAGCAGAATATAAAGAGTATTTATATTTTTTTAATGTTGGAGAAAACTCCCGAGATTATCGCAAATAATCAAGAAAACAATGAAATAGATCATTGAATGACTCAATCCCAGAGTTCTCATATGAGGCACAAGTGATCAATCTCAAATGATCAAATATATTGAAGTTGGGCAGCATACAAATTAAATTAATTAATTAATTAATAAATTATGCCAAAAAAATTAGTTGTCTTGAACAATCTACATAGTATTTATGACCATAAACGGGACTAGAACTTTTGGCAATAACTGATATAACTATCAAGTGATCTATGCTTGATTTTATTACTTTTTTGCCATGGTCATGAAGTGAATCATATGGCCATTAACCAAATCCATCTTTTCATCCTTGACTTTACTTATTGGAAGCCCTCTGTCCCAAATGATGACCATGTGACCCAGGTGCACTGCAACCATTATAAATATAGGCTGGCTGTGCCTGAATTTTGATCATGTGACTGTAAGGATATTGTGATGGTCATAAGTGCGAGGACAGATCACAAATCACTTTGTTCAGTGCCATTGTAACTTTAAACACTTATTTAACAAACAGTTATAAATTGAAGGCTAATTTTAATGAATGAAGATGAATATATGTGTCCCAGCCAGGATAATGTTGCAGGGTCCAATCTGGGTTGGTCCCTGGGCTCAGAGATTTAGTTTTTCGAGCTTTTGTGCCCATTCTGGAGCCCATCCTCAGGGTCCTTCTCGGAGTCTGCTAGAAAGAAGTTCCTTGAGGATGGGCTGCACCATGAGTCGGAAAGCTCAAAAGACTAAATCACCTGTTCCTGTGACAGACCGAGATTGGGCTCTGCAATACTGGGAAAGGTAAAAGGAAAGTAAAAGAGAGAATGACCAGCAGTCAAATGAATGAGTTCGGTTGCAGTAACAATGAATGCATTATTGGAAAAGCTGAATGACCAGTTGGATTAGATTATCATGGAGAATAAAAAATGGTTGCTAAGAGATTACATTATTTTGAAGGCCTATGATGAATCAATCAAAAACTGTACTGTCCTCTGTATTGTCCACAAGTTACATTATTTGATCAACTTTAAAAGAGGTTTGTTTTTGGAGTGGGAATTGTGGAAGAATTCAATTTAGAATGTAAAGGAAGCTGAGTAAAGAGATTATTGGCTACTGCCTATGATACATCCATCACATCTGGAATGGATACTGAAATAGACTGTTGATTGCTCAGAGAAATACTTTTATAGCTTCAAGATATGTTTTTCTTGAACCCCGTGACCACTTTTGCAAGCAAATTAATTACTACTCTTTGCAAGTTCTTAAATTTCTCGTTTTACTGCACTTTTGGGGAGAGAGCGTAGATCCAGTTTCTATAAGTGCAAGACTCTGTGTCCTTAAGTGGTATCATTATTCTTCATAAAAGATTTTACCTTTTTTAAATGGAAGATTTCACACACAATACTGAGGCACAATGTTTTCCACAATCCATTAGCCCAAAGAGCAGAGAGAGACTGCATTTCCACAGTGTTGACTATGTTGTCTTTTGTGAATGTGAGCCACAGACAAATAATAAAGTAATGGAAATCTTAGACCAAATAATAATATCATAAAGAATTTTGTTTACGATGGAAACAGAAACCCACAAGAGCAATGCAAAACAGCTCTTGTGGGTACCCAAGTTTATAAAGTTTTTGAAGAGTTTTACATTATTCTGCTCAGTTACCAATAAGGGTATTATTAGAACCACCACTGAGCTTGATGCTTGCAGTGAGTAAGTTTGAACCATATTTTGTAATGTTTCCCTACAAAGAGCTTACCTTGTAGAAAAGCTCTGCAATTGAATCTATAGTAACAGAGATCAGACCAATGGTATCAATCTAGGTCTGAGCATAATAGTTTCCCATTCCCACTGTAATGCTGAGAAATAGAATTTCCATCATTGACTTCAGTTGTTTTGTTTTGGGTTTTTTTTTTACTTTGTTTAAGGTTAAACTAAAGAGCTACTTGTGGGTACAATGGTTTTCCATTTCTCATTACCATAACTAGTAATTTCTACAACTAGAGCAGACTCACAAATACAATCTCAACTTAGAAAAACAGATTACATTGTATGTAAGATATTTGAAGAAAATGGACCACATCTTCTTTAAATAAAAGATACCTTGAAATTAGTCTAAACTAAGTGTGTGAGTTATCATCCAACATCCTTATTTTTACATGGCTAATTTCCTTTTGAGAGGAAGGAATCTGCATCAGAATCAGACAAATTGTTATCCAACATCTTCTTTAAAACTTCCAGTGTTGGAGTCACAACATCAGGAAAAAAATCTCCTTAGTTCTAGGTTGCTTCTCCCTTTGATCAGTTTCCTTCCATTGCTTCCTGCTCTGCCTTCAGTTGCTTTGGAGAATAGCCTGATTCCCTCCTTGTATGGCAGCCCCTATTGGAACACTGGGGAATAACTCCTTGTCGATATTTGCTGCAGACAGTTTGCAAACAGTCTTTCATAGCAGGCAACAATATTGCAGCAAGAGAGGCAAATTAATTATTTTAACAATGCAGTTCAGTTTAAGCCAATTTGGAGGTTTTTTTTAAAAAAAAATGGATAGTAGCAGCAAGAGAGGCGAATTAATTATTTTAACAATGCAGTTCAATTTAAGCCAATTTGGAGTTTAAAAAAAATTGGGTAGTACTAAAATATTGCCACCTTAATTACATACATGTTGGATTTCAAACAATTATCAGAGAGGTATTTCACTAAATTAGGCCTGGTTTATGATTTGCAAACAGTTTGGTACCTCTTATTTATTTTATTTATTTATTAGTTGGACTTGTATGCCGCCCCTCTCCGAAGACTCCAAAACTTCTCAGGAATTCTCTATTTAAGCTTAAGTTACCGTACTTAAACTATGGGGGCGGGGAGCATCATCGGCTATGCTGTGAACTTTATAAAACCATTAAGGTCAGATATTAATTTTAATCATGAAGATTTCTGAGCTTTTTCCATTATTAGCACACTGTGAGCAGTATATCATCAGACATGGCCCCTGCTACTATAAGGGCTTCTGAAAATAATTTGACAATTGTCAGAAACGGGTTAGATTTTACTAGAAGAAAAAGACTGCACGTTTGGCAGTTTTACGATGTCATCAATGGATCCACCAGAAAGTTTTGGCACTCAGGAGAGGTACTTTGTGTACTGGAAAATCAATCTATAGTTTGCATAGGAGAATCGGGAGAGAACATTCCATTACTTGGGGTTTTGACATGGCTTCTCCTCAAACCTATAAAATCCTTGTATCACACAGGCTGCACGTCACTTCGCTGTTCTGGCTCAGCAAAGAGGCTCGAAAAAAGCTGCAGGGAAATCTTTAAGAAACCATCCCGGTGCAGGAAAGGGACTTATCAGGAGCTCTTCTGTCTCACAAGGATATGCATTATTTTATCTATCTATCTATCTATCTATCTATCTATCTATCTATCTATCTATCTATCTATCTATCATCTATCTATCTATCTATCTATCTATCTATCTATCTATTTATTTATCCAATACACAATGAGGGTTTTAGTGGGTATATATCTATATACACACATAGTAAAATACATGATGAAGGTTATAGAGGAGATACTCATAGTAAAATATATCTAAGAAATAATAGAAAAGAAGATATAGGAATAGAACATATCAATGAAAGAATAGAAGAAGAGATATAGGAATAGAAGAAAGGTATAGGAGATATAGGAGAGTAATAGGACAGGGGACGGAAGGCACTCTAGTGCACTTGTACTCGCCCCTTACTGACCTCTTAGGAATTTGGATAGGTCAACCGTAAATAATCTAAGGGTAAAGTGTTGGGGGTTTGGGGATGACACTATGGAGTCCGGTAATGAGTTCCATGCTTCGACAACTCGGTTACTGAAGTCATATTTTTTACAGTCAACTTTGGAGCGGTTAATATTAAGTTTAAATCTGTTCTGTGCTCTTGTGTTGTTGTGGTTGAAGCTGAAGTAGTCGCCGACAGGCAGGACGTTGCAGCATATGATCTTGTGGGCAATACTTAGATCTTGTTTAAGGCGTCTTAGTTCTAAACTTTCTAGGCCCAGTAAACATTTTCGCAGGGATAAGGGGCTCTGTGAAAACAAAACAACATGGCTTAGGACCAGATTACTTACGGGACCGTCTCCTGCCTCAGCATCCCAGCGGCCAGTCAGATCCCACAAGAGATGGCCTTCTCCAGGTCCTGTCAGCCAAGCAATGCCACCTGGCGGGGCCTAGGGGAAGGGCCTTCTCTGTGGCAGCTCCAGGCATTTGGAATCAACTTCCCCCAGAGATTCGTACACACACACACCCATCCTCCTGGCCTTTCGAAAGGTTTTTAAAAACACACGTTTGTTGAGAGCTGACATTCTGCTCTGGCTGATAGTATGATTGTATGGTTGTGATTGGATGAACTGGGTTGAATGGTTTAAATTGTTTGGGGGTTTAGATTTAGATTTTATTTTTGAGTTTCTTACATTTTGTGATTTTATTTTGTAAGCCACCCTGAGTCTGCTGGAGAAGGGCAGCCTAGAAATCCAAACAAACAAACAAATAAAATGGGGTGACCCACAGAGAGAAGCAACTTAATTCCCACTCAGCAGGAGATCCTGTGAATTCTGCATTCCACAGAGAAAAATGAGAATTGGAACTTTGCAACTGCTGTACTTGGTCACCTATGTCATTTTGCTTAGCCAGCCAGAATAATATGTTATGAGTGTTTGGAGAGCAATAGCCATAAGAGGTGAAAAATGGCCCACCACCCCAAATGGAAGTTCATTTCTAAATTCCAGTTACACCTGTTGGGTCCATTTTTTGCTATCCACAAGCTCCAGAGGCTTTCCTGAAGCCTGAGGAAGGCAAAAATGACTTTCCCCCCTCCCCACCCTCTGGAAGGTCAAAAATCAGCTGGGATCTGTTTTTTGCCATTCAAAGGCTCCAGACGCTTTAGTGAACCCTGCACACATGCAGAGGGGGCAGCACAGGGGGGGTTGTGTGCATGAATGGGGAGAAGGTTTGCATTATGAGTCCCTCAGAGAGAGACGGCATGCAAATGTAAATAATAATAATAATAATAATAATAATAATAATAATAATAATTCTTATTATTATTATCATTATCATTATCATTATCATTATCATTATCATTATCATTATCATTATCATTATCATTATCATTATCATTATTATTATTATAAAAAGAAAGTATGGATCATCGACATCGCAATCCCAGGGGACAGCAGAATTGACGAGAAGCAGCTAGAGAAATTAGTGAAATACGAAGATCTAAAAATTGAGCTGCAACGACTCTGGCATAAGCCCGTGAAAGTGGTACTGCGCCCAGCGTACTTGGCATGCTGGGCGCAGTACCAAAGGATCTCAGCAGACATTTGAAAACCATCGGAATTGACAAAATCTCCATCTGTCAATTGCAAAAGGCCACTTTACTGGGATCGGCAAACATAATTCGCCGCTACATCACGCAGTCTTAGGTGCTTGGGAAGTGCCCGACTGGTGATGAAATACGAAATCCAGCATAGTGATCTGATTTGCTGTGTTGTATTGACATAATAATAATAATAATAATAATAATAATAATAATAATAATAATAATAATTATTATTATTATTATTATTATTATTATTATTATTATTGGCACATGCATGCGTGTTATTTTGCATGTGCAGGCCCTTTTGGCACCCAAGCAAAAAGAGGTTCACTATCACTGTAGTAGGGGCTGTAATTCAATGGTTTGCCTGAAAAAATATATATATATATGTACAGTAGTGATCTGTATATGAAGTTTCTGTTTCTGTTTGCTGCAATACTATGCTAATCTCTATATAAAGTTTCTGTTTCCTTGCAATGATGGGAGGGGTTTAGTTAGCTGTGCTTTAAATAGCTGTTTTTGTGATCTCTTTTTATCACAAACCTTTCAATAAAAGATACTTTTGGAACAATTCAATTTCCAGTGTCCTGCTTTCTTGGGAAGATTGGAGAGACAAACCCTTACAGCAGTCATCGGAGAAGGGCAGCATATAAGTCCAATAAATAAATAAACAGTGGATGTTACCTATTGCTGTTTGTCATTCTCAAATATAAACTTCTTTTTTAAAAAAAAGTTTTGGGAAAAATTCCACAGAAAAAGTTATGCACTGGGTATCAAGATAAAGGATATGTTTTGGGAATGCCCGATAGTGCAGAATTTTTGGCAAAAAATGCAAGAGGATATTAATAGGATGTTAAATATACAATGGATAATTACTAAGAAAATGGCAGTATTAGTTAAAAGCAATGTGATGGGAGAGTTTAGAGAAATAAACAAGCAGTGATAGAAAGCGCTCAGGCGGTAATAGTCTTGGGTTGGAAGGATGTGACAAAATGGACAATGCAAAATTTGGAACCAGTACATGGTGGGCCATATTCAATTTGAGATTATGGATAAAAGGATGAATATGATAAATGAAACTGACTTGCGACAACTGATGGGATAAGGTAAGACGATATATGGCGAGTAGAATCCGAGACCAAGTTACAAGGAATAAATTGAAATCACTCTATAATATGTAAACAGATATTTTGCTCTTGAGTTAAAATGGTATGTACAAGAAACACCCCCGATTTGGTCATGGGGTGTGAATGCTTGTCTGGTGGTGGGCACTACTCACAGAGCACCTGTTTTATGTTGTGTGTGTGTTCATATTTTTAAAAAATCAATAAAAAAGAAAGAAAAAGTTATGCTTTTTATTATTATGCTTTTTATTATTATGTTATGCTTATTATTATTATTATTATTATTATTATTATTATTATTATGCACTGGAGAAAAGACATACATTTTGCTTACTAGTTTGTATCCCACCTTTATTATGTTTTACAAATAATAGGCAGCTAGCATATCCAACACTTTTTTCTTCTCTTATTTGCTCTAGAACTACACCTCTGTGGATTTAAAACAGTAAATAAATTGGATAGTAATTATGTACACATTACATAAAAATGCAACTAAAACTGTTTGAATGCTGTTTGTAAACTGAGAAAGTAGAGATAATTATTAGGAAGCTGTTTGGAATCTATCAAAGGTTTTCTTACTCAGAGCTTGTCATCCCAGTCTGATTCCCAATATACCCAAATATGTGGACTCATGCCAGCCAAGGTACAATTGATCCCTACATTATTTTCTTCCCCAAACCAATGCATTTTATCTAGGGACTAAAATTGTTCTGATATGATTTCTTGTTTGCTTGTTTTAATGTAGGCTGTGAGGGCAGGCAGCTCTCTGTCTGGTCATCCACTTCCCCCAATGCTTGAGTGGACTGGGACAGCACCATTCTCAGCTCTTGGCCCCTTCAAATATTCCAGAGCAGTGTTTCCCAACCTTGGCAACTTGAAGATATTTGGACTTCAAATGCTGGCTGGGGACTTCAAATGCTGGCTGGGGAATTCTGGGAGTTGAAGTCCAGATATCTTCAAGTTGCCAAGGTTGGAAAACACTGTTCTAGAGGAGACATGTTTTTCTTCTCTGTACGGAGAACTAGGCAGGCAGGAATTGAAGGTAGGCAGGTTGCGAGGAAACAATCTTTATTGCTAACAGTAACATTCAAGACAAGGCAATTCCTATGCAGCAACAACAACAATGTTTTGGCATCTGATAGCTATGTATATAAGAGTGGTAGACCAATAGCGGGGCTGCATTCTCCCACCAACTGGTTGCTCATGTCTCAACCAATCAGGAACACCCTGTGATCTTCAAGTCTTCAGGCAGCCTCATAGCCCCAGGGACTTAACAGCGCCTCCATCAGACAGTCCTGGTTCCAACTTTTCCTCCTCCTCCAAACCAGGTTCCATTGGGACCATGACACTAGCTGATTTGGCTAGTTGTTGTTTTGTATATCAGTATTTTGGTAATAAAGAGGAAGGAGAAGAGTATGCCTGTTACCTTAGGCCAGTGATGGCGAACCTTTTTTCGCTTGGGTGCCGAAATAGTGTGGGTGCGCGCTATTGTGCATGTATGAGTGCCCACACCCATAATTCAATGCCTAGGGGGGACAAAAACAGCTTCCCCACCCCCTGGAAGCCCTCTGGAATCAGAAATGGCCTGTTTCCCAACTTCTGGTGGGCTGAGTAGGCTCCCCAGGCTCCAAAGGCTTCCCCCATTCCCCGGAGGCCCTCTGGAAGCCAAAAATACCCTTCCAGAGTCTCTGTGCGAGCCAAAAATCAGTTGACTGGCACACACATGCATGTTGGAGCTGAGCTAGGGCAACGGCTCACGTGCCAGCAGATATGGCTCCGTGTGCCACCTGTGGCAGCTGTGCCATAGTTTTGCCATCACTGCCTTAGGCTGTGGAGGGAAGCCATCACAAAAGTATCATACATAACCATTTAAATGCACAATAATAAAAGGGAGGACTAATATTTATTACATTAATGTTTTTCACAGTGATAAAACCAGTTAGAAGCATAGCATGTTATAATTCACCATGGAGCAAATAAGAAATAAGCTTTAAAAATCCTGGGGGGAAAACTATATGCATTATCTGGAGTGGTTTTATGAAAGAAGTAGGATCATTACAGTGAAATTTCCTTCCCTTGTACCCATATTTCATGCTGTTCTTAATGGTGAACCAGAAAGTGAGGCCACGGATATAGATATTAAAGTTTGCCAGGTTCATATAAATAGAAATAGGCCTCCAAAAAACTCAGATATCCACAATGCGCATCTTTTAAAACAGCCTTGAAAATCAATAGGTAGCTGGTAGAGCAGAGGTCCCCAACCTTTTTTGCACCAGGGACCGGCTTTCAGCTAGACCAGTTTTCCATGGCCCGGTGGGGGGGGGGGGGAGCTAGCTGTCAGCGGCGCCGTAAAAGGGGCGATCAAGAGAGGAATGGGTGAATGAATGGACGGAGGGTGGGAAGGAAGGAAGGAAAGAGGGAAGGTACAGGAACAGAAGAAGGGTGCAAAGAAGCAAAGAAAGGTGTGAAAGGGGAGAGTAAGAGAGGAAGGAGTGAAAGAAGGGAATGAGGGAGGAAAGAAGGGAGGAAGGAAAAGGAAAGCAAGAAATGGAGGGAGAAAGGAAGGGAGGAAAGGAAGGAAGGAAGGAAGGAAGGAAGAAGGAAAGAGGGAAGGGACAGGAACAGAGGAAGGAAGCAAGGAAACTTATGAAAGGGGAGAGTAAGAGAGGAAGGACTGGAGGGAGGGAGGGAAGAAGGTAGGAAGGAGAAAGAAAAGAAATAGAGGAAGGAAAGGTAAAAGAGAGAAAGAAAAAGAGCAAGAAAGAAAGAAAGAGAAAGAAAGAAAGAAAGGCAACTTCAAAGAAAGGCTCACTGAGCATCTCTCACTCTCTCTTTCTATCCCTCTTTCTTTCTTTCTCTTCCTTTCTCTCTCTCCTCTTCCTTTATCTCCTCTTTCTCTCCCCCCTCTCTCCCCCTTTCCCTCTCTCTTTCTCTCTCCCTCTCTTGCTATCTCTCCCCCCTTTCCCTCTCTTTCTCCCTCTCTTTCTCTCTCTCCCCCCTCTCTCTTTCTCTCTCTCTCCCCCTCTTTCTCTCTCTTCTTCTCACTTTCTCTCTCTTGTTTTCTTTCTGTCTCTTTTGCTTTCTCTCTCTCTCACTCTTTCTCTCTTGTTTTGTTTCTCACGCTCTTTCTCTCTCTTGTTCTCTCTCTCTTGCTATCTCTTTCTCTCCCCCCCTTTCTCTCACTCTCTCTTTCTCACTTTCTCTCTATCTTGCTGTCTGTTGCTTTCACTCACTCTCGTTCTCTCTCCGTTCTTCTCAGCGGTGACGCGCGCACGCCCTGCCCGCCTCACATTTGCCGAGAGGACTTTCGCCCCGGGCTCTCAGCAAGGGGGTTTGCATGAGAGGCGGGGCCGGCGGAAGGTGATATTCAATGTCGGGGGCGCACGGGCGGTTTTGCGCGCGCTCCCTATCTCCCTGCTAGCCCACTCGGAATACGTATTCAAAATAAGAAAAGCCTTTGCCGGCGAAGGCTTTTCTTATTTTGAATACAGTATTCCGAGTGGGCTAGCAGGGAGATAGGGAGCGCGCGCAAAACCGCCCGTGCGCCCCCGACATTGAATATCACCTTCCGCCGGCCCCGCCTCTCATGCAGCCCCCTTGCTGAGAGCCCGGGGCGAAAGTCCTCTCGGCAAATGTGAGGCGGGCAGGGCGTGCGTTCCGGGTGCGGGAGGAGCTGCAGTGAAAGGCAGGAGGTGGCAGAGGAGCAGAGGGGGCAAATTGGGCGGGCGG
This sequence comes from Erythrolamprus reginae, assembly GCF_031021105.1. NCBI lineage: Eukaryota > Metazoa > Chordata > Lepidosauria > Squamata > Dipsadidae > Erythrolamprus > Erythrolamprus reginae. Next base: position 282,938,721 of record NC_091950.1, read on the forward strand.
TGGGCAGCGCGGAAAGGCCGAGGGGGCCCTGGCGCCGCGGACCGGCTGAAAACCCCCAACGGCCCGGTCCCGGTCCGCGGACCGGCGGTTGGAGACCCCTGTGGTAGAGCACACATAGAATAGATGCAACACAATCTGGATTCTTGGTTCCTGCAAGTTCTCTATCAGTTGTAGCTCACAGTCCATTGAATGGTCCAGTCTGGGACTATCAATATATGTTTCTCTGATTTCATCAACATATCACCAGAGGCGGGTTGCTAACGGTTCATCCCATTTCGGGTGAATTGGTAGCAGCAGCGACAGGAGGCTACGCTCACCCATCTAGACATCACAGAGCTTCTGCACGAACATCTCTGAACTGGTAGCAAAGGTAAGTGAAGCCATTAATGCAGATACAAAATTGTCTGCATGTTTTGGTGCAGATAGATAGATTCAGTCTACCAGGCCACATTATATACCATCCTCCTATAATGTTTACATGCAGAATCTCTAAGTATGCCCATGTTACTCCAACACTCCGCAGTCTGCATTAGTTGCTGATCAGTTTCCGGTCACAATTCAAAGTGTTGGTTATCACCTATAAAGCCCTTCATGGCACCAGACCAGGGTATCTACGAGACCGCCTTCTGCCGCATGAATCCCAGTGACCGCTTAGGTCCCACAGAGTGGGCCTTCTCCGGGTCCCGTCAACAAAACAATGTCGTTTGGCGGGGCCCAGGGGAACAGCCTTCTCTGTGGTGGCTCTGACCCTCTGAAACCAGCTCCCCCCAGAGATTAGGATTGCCTCCACTCTCCTTGCCTTTCGTAAACTCCTTAAAACCCACCTCTGTCGTCAAGCGTGGGGGAACTGAGACATCTCCCCCTGCCAATGTAGTCCTAGTACATGATATGACTGTATGTATGTTTTTTATATTGGGGTTCCTTGCTTTTACATTTTTAAATGTATAATTGTTATCTTAGATTTTAATTATTAGATTTGTCAGTATATATTGTTTTTGTCACTGTTGTGAGCCGCCCCGAGTCTGCGGAGAGGGGCGGCATACAAATCTAATAAATAATAGTAGTAGTAGTAGTAGTAGTAGTAATAATAATAATAATAATAATAATAATAATAATATATACCATCCTCCTATAATGTTTACATGCAGAATCTTCATGCATGTCTTCTGAATTCAAACTCATGTGAGGATGCAAACTCATCTCATCATGCAACATATCCACTGGGTACAGTGGAGCAGTGATTTTCAACCTTTTTTGAGCTGCGGCACATTTTTTACATTTACAAAACCATGGGGAACATTGAGTGTGGGGGGGTGGCTAAAAAAATATTGGACAAAAAAATTCTCTCTATTACTCCCTTTTGCTCTATTTCTCTCTCCCTCTTTCTCTCCCTTCCTCTTTTTTCTCTCTCTCCATCCCTCTTTCTTTCTCTCTTCCTTCTTTCCTCTTTTTTGCTCTTTCTCTCTACCTCCCTACCTCCCTCTATGTCTTTCTCTCTCCCACGTTCCCTCCCTCTCTCTCTTTTTCTTTCTTTCTCTCTCTTGCTTGCTTTCTCTCTTGTTTTCTTTCTCTCTTGCTTGCTTTCTCTTTCTCTCTCTTTCTTTCTTTCTCTCTTGTTTTCTTTCTCTGAGCTTCGCGGCACACCTGACCATGTCTCACGGCACACTAGTGTGCCACGGCACACTGGTTGAAAAACACTGCAGTGGAGAGTTAATGAATTTATTTCTTATTTCTTATTATCATTGTTGGGATGAGCTTCCAAAATCTCAGTCTAATGTAAAAGCAATATCAGTGTAGCACCTAGACTTATATACCGCTTCACAGTGCTTTTACAGCCCTCTCTAAGTGGTTTACAGAGTCAGCGTATTTCGCCTAACAATCTGAGTCCTCATTTTACTTACCTTGGAAAGATGGAAGGCTGAGTCAACCTTGGGCCAGTCAGGATATAAAAGTTTTCATCTGAGAGCTTTCTCTCCACTTCCTTTTAAATGTGAAAACAATCTTCGCATACGCACAAATATTTAAGAAAGATTTCTATATTGTGAACTGTTGCAGTTTTTTAATTTATTAATGGCATGTAGATATTATTTGAGAAAGGCCATCTTCCTTTATCCACAGGAGATGTAGTAGACATTGTGGCCACACTGCCAATTTTAGAGACTCATCTTTTCTGGTTTCTATCCAACCCTCTTATATATTTTTTTAAACAACTGAATTTAAAGTCTTCCTGATTTTATTAATACTCAAGGAATTCACTCCGCGAGTTTTTAAACCAAAAATGTCTTAGCATTAATAATTCATTTGCATTAAGCTTTGGAAGCTTTTCAGAGGACAAGTCATGCTCATCTAGCTAGCATTTGTATGTTAACAACTCAAAATAAAACTCCTCATTTTTTTAACAACGGTGGACAATGGTCAGTGTGGAATGTTTACATGAATCTGTTTCTCGTAAATCAATAAAGACTGATGTAGTTATTGGCTATTCCTAATGGCAGAAGCTATCCAAAATTTCAGAGTAAGGTTTTTCTCTGGAAAGAACCGGAGCGGCACAATGGTTAGAGTGCAGCCCTGCAGGTTATGTCAGCTAACTGCTAGCTGTAGTTCAGCAGTTCAAATCTCACCACCAGCTCAGGGTTGACTCAGGCTTCCATCCTTCCAAGGTGGGTAAAATGAGGAGCCAGATTGTTGGGAGCAATATGCTGATTCTATAACCCGCTTAGAGAGGGCTGTAAAAGCACTATGGGGTAGTATATAAGCCTAAATGCTATAGCTATTGCTATAAAGCTAGCAGAACACAGAACAAGGCCTCCCAGGTCCTGGATAAGCAGAATGAAATTGGCAAAGAGACCCATCTATCTCTAAACATGCCCTGATCCTTCACTTTGGCCTAATACCTTCAGTTTAACAATCCAGATCCTAGGAAGCAAAAGCAGGAGTCCTTCCGGGGGGGGGGGGGGGGTGTTACTTAAAAATTCTAGGTGATCCCCCCCTCTCCAATTTTTAAACTGTATTTCCATAAGCCCATAGAGCATCCATGGGAGTTATTCCAAAGCACATTCCTAAGGAAGATACTTAGCACTGCTTCTAATATGGAGAAATATAGTTTCCAAAGTCCTTTCTGAACAGAATGCTGGGTGTAGCTTGGGATGATGCTCTCAGCAGCCTGACTACAATTCCCAGGATTCTCTGGGCATTGGCGTGGCATAAATGTCAGGCAGGTTGCCAGGGAGGCTGAATGGATTTTCAGTGCATAAACAAACAACAATAATAATCTTTATTATGCTGGCTGTGTGAACATAACAAATGCTTTGTATGCTAGAAAATTGTGTTTCTGAAGTTTTAAGTATTTAACTGGGTGCTCCCAAATGCTAAGATTTTCCCCTTTCTTTCCCTGAAAACCTATTTCCCATTTCTACTTCATAAAGGAGGCATCAGGCTTCCATGGTTCTCATGGACCTGGATCAGCCACTTTTTAATTCTTTTTTTTTAACGATCTATTAATTTAGTAATACATTCAGTATTGCCATTATGCTTTCATCACATAGAGGCATCACAGCTGGAAGAATAATTAATGCTTTTATTTATGACAGAGGTTTTTTCGTACCTAATGCGCTAATAAAAATCGTACGTTTCTACAATTTTTATCTAATACAATTTACTTTTTTTTTAGTAAAAAATATTTTTTTCAAGTATGTTCTTGAAATTCAGACTTTTACGTGTTTTTATTTGCTTTGTTAGGAACTTAAAACATAGAGCGTTTAAAATCAGTGGAGCTGTCAGTACATGAATGTATTCCGTTTTGTGTAGTTTTGGGAAAAGAAAATTGTAGAGTTTATTTTTCTTTACAATGTTCTTTTTAAAATTGGAATCAACATTGAAGTGGCTATTTGCTATGCAACTTTCATGAAGAATATTGCATTCATTTCTCACTGGATTTTTTTTTCTTTTAAAATGTGCACCTCTGGTTTAGGTTTTTGTTTTATTTAGTGGAAGAGGTACAGTGGTACCTCTACTTAAGAACACCTCTACTTAAGAACTTTTCTACATAAGAATCGGGTATTCAAGATTTTTTTGCCTCTACTTAAGAACCATTTTCTACTTAAGAACCCAAGGCCGGAAAACTTTGCCAGGAAATTTGAGAGCAACATGAAGGCCCGGCCAGTTTCCTGCCATTCCCCCTTTAATCCCACCCATCTGGGCGGCCAGAGGAGCCTTTCGGTGGTGCTTAAGGAGGCTTTGGCAGTCCAGAGTGAATGAAGCATTTTCCTTTCTCTGGATGCTTGGACAGGGAATAAACCTCTGCCAGCGCCCAGAGAAAAGAAACACTCCCTTCGCTCTGGGTACCCGAGGAGTCACCACAGTGAAGGCGCCAGCTACAAAGTGAGCGAGCGAGAGGGGAGCCCTTCAGCATGGAAAGAGGCAGCAGGTAGCAGCAGCCAGTGTACGGGAGGCAGTGTATGGGAGGCAGCCTTGCGCCGGGTGCATTGGAGGCGCGTGCTCCTCCTCGCTGCCTTAGAGTCCCTTTTTTTTAAGCTTTAAAGATTTGGATTTTTTTTTGATTCCCCTTACTTCACCTTCTTCCTTGGGCAGTGACTCTCCTCCTCCTCTTCTTCCTCCTCCTCCTCCCACCCAAATTCCGAGCTTTTATTTCTTTCCTAAAGGGTTTGCATGCATTATTTGCTTTTACATTGATTCCTATGGGAAAAATTGCTTCTACTTAAGAATGTTTCTACTTAAGAACCTGGTCACGGAATGAATTAAGTTCTTAAGTAGGGGTACCACTGTATTTGGTTAAGCAGCATGCCTTGATTTTGATAATTCCTTTTACCCCAGTATCAACTAACAGGCAAATGGATTGATTTTGCTCTCATTATGATTCGAGATTGTAATTTGAATGAAAAGGCATGTTTTCATTACTACTCCAGTTCTTCACCTTGGTGCCTTCAGGATGGGATAATACCCCAGCACTAGTGGGGATATTTCGAGCCAAAAACATCTTGGAAGCACTGGATTGGAGAAGGTTGGCATATGCATTACCAAGACCATTTTCATAAAGAATTCAGTTCAAAGTCATGCTGGAAGAAAACCAATGCTTTTTCCCATGATGCAAAGCATCTTTAATGGCATTTTTCAGTAAGCCAAAGTAATCTCAAGGCCATTCAATAAAGGAAAAAAACCCTGCAATTTTTTGGACAATTCAACTGCAGACCTCAATGGACAATGGATTTTAGGATAGTTTTAGACACTGGAAAGATCAGACACAGATAAATAGAAAAAATAACATTTTTATTTACAAATATTCCAAATATTGGATGCTGTAAACAAAATTCACAATCTGTTTTCCTCTAGCCCAGAAGCAAATGCTTTTGTTACTTAAAAGGGCTCTGTTTTCCACCCTTTACTTGGTTCAACCTCCAACCGAACTCAAGAGTCAACAAATTCCCATAGCAGGAGCATCAACGGAACAGCTGGATGCAACAGGATGGTTTGCTGAAGACTATAAGTTCAGAATTCTGTAGAATTTGGGAGAATGACATTGACAATACTTCCCATAGACTTCAAGGGCTTGCAGTGCCATGCACAGCGCATTGTGGAATGTGTAGGCTTTCCAAAGTTTAAATAGTTGTAATCATAGCAAAAAGCAAAACGTATACATTGACTTTGGACTTTTGTCCATTGCAATGGAAACTGGAAAGACATCCGAAAACAAATTAAACAAAACAAAAATTTTAAAAAAGAGAAAAAAGTGCTGAATATGTCATTAGATATATTTCCTTCTCTGTCTCTTTTCCTTTACACAATTTTAAACTCCACAAACTATTTAAAGCTTTCTCTGAATGAATAAGAGCCTTCAATAATATAACTTGCATATAAAGCATTTTACAATAGGCATTTATAAGGTGTGCATGAAACTTTGTGCAATAGCTAGCAGCAAGTAAGTTTTAAAGCCTTTAAATAAAATGATTTATGAAAACAATAATCGTGACATTTTTTTTATTGTCTCTTAGTTTTTGCTCGTTTCCTTTCAAATTATTTTGTTTCATGTGTGCATATTTCAGATTATATACAGTACAATTTCACTGCACGATTTGGGACTTGAAAATAACACTTCCAAATATTTGAGATCCACACAACAGATATGGGCAAATAAGATTTTCAAAATATTCACTATTAAAATTATTCTTTTAAAATATAAAACCTTACGTTCATCTTTTCTCTTTCCAGCCACTGTCAAACTAGAACAAATTCAGATCTTGTATGATTCAGAGATAATTCACTGGAAGCCCAATCAATTTAGCTATAAATGAGATGCCTTATATTAAAAAGTTTTATATTAAAAACCTTTAAAATCTACTGAAGAAATAGTACAATACCCTCAACAGTATGAAGCATTTCGTCCTCAAACTATTGATCAAAATTGAAAAAAGGAAGGTGGATATTTCCAAACTCTAGAAAGAGCTAAGTATATGGTCCTACAAAATCTAAATTTTTGAAAATACAGGATTTTAGTTGTTTGTTCAGCAGTCGGTAGCATCGGACACTTTCGACTAAAAACTCCCCCACCAATTACATGTCCCCACCCCACCCCAAAGTATAAACGTATGGAGGTGTCTGTGAGCTAATTAAAACTACTGAGCCTTTGAAGTAGAGGAGGAAAAAATAATTGCCAGGATTTTACCACATCCATTTGCTGTAAAGAGCAACTAAACTATGGAATGTGGTACAGAGTGTGCGCTGGGGAGCTCTATAATGCCTGGACTAATAAGGATTTTTTCAAAAAAAAAATGGAAAAACTACTCCAAAGGAAAATATGCTATATAGTACTATCGGCGTTTTATAGCTGAGGTCCTTGCCAGTGATCCCCAACCCCTTGCTAGTGGATATGACTCATTTCTTTGCAGCAAAGTATCTGCAGTAAGGAAAAGATAAAACCACATTACCAGCTGATCCCATTTCCCCAGCCTTCCACTAGAAACAAACTTGTACAGGCTTGTTGCAGTAGGCTTCCCTGACCTGTCTGTCTCCTTTCCCACCCACCCCACTCCTACCCTGGGTTGGATTCATTCATTATTCTGTTCTGGATGGTCACAGGAATAAAGACAGACAATAAGTGAATGTCTGGGGTTTTCTTTACCAAATGCAAATTTATACCTCTCTAAATTTAACCACAGATGAGACTGGGTTAACATTGGTTTATAATTAAGCACTAATCGAAATGAGCAGAGTGTCCTTTCAAGACAGAACAAAGGCTGGTCTCCCCACTGACGAGACAAACTTTTGAGTACTGTAAACACATGGAGAATCCTATTCAACTAATACAAAATGATTGTAGATGTGGGGGGAAATCTTTCATAATTTAAAAGCTAGTAGAAGAAATGAGATTGTGGGTAGTTTTACGGGGCCAAGGACAGATTGCCTAATTAGCAATTTGCTAATCCTTACATTATAAATATTTCATCTTGTTTTATCATTGATATCTAAATAACATTTGATTCTACAGGTGTCGGTGGTCTTCCTCCATTAGTTCTAGAAATGTCAGAGCATTAAAAATGAGGGAAAGCAGACAAGCCAAGCTCCAACACAATTCATAAAACATCTGAGCCTTAATCCAAACATTAAGTTCCTTAATTAATTGACCTAAAGATATCTTAACTCTGTAGTTGAATGTTATAGTTAGATTTCATTTCCTTTTAAAAACCAGTGGCTGGAGGAAAAAGAAAAACAATCAGGACTCTTCTGTGTGATACATAGGGGACAGAGGAACATAGGGGACAGAGGAACATGCAGTAAGTTGATTCTTTGAGAAAGCAAAAATGGTTGCTTTTAAAACAAAATGCAATATTAAGCTGCAAAATAGAGTGTGGTAATCAAATCGAAGATGTACGCGTGTGGGGAAAGACACATACATGCCCATCAACGTGCAACACAAAGGGTTCGTTTCACATTTGCTAAGTTATAGTGGTTGTGGAATGCACCGTGCATTCTGCTTGCTTTTCAAAAGAAATATTAATCATAAGTATTTAAATGACCAAGTAAAACAGTATCTGGGGATTAGGGGAAGCCACCTGTTTGAGCCACATTCCAGCTGGTGTCTTACTTCACCACAGAAATATGTAGGAATTTCTAAGCTGAGCATTAAAACCACATTATATTAAGGTACAATAATTCAGAGTTAAGAGGTTTTGTCCAATTATGAAACTGCCTGGCTCACAAATAGGCCAATTAATTATTTTTATCATTGGATTCCTATATTAATAGGGCTAATTTGTGTACCTAGATTTTTTTCAGGTATGGGAATCTCTGCAAAGTGCCTCACAATGATTATATCCTGTTGCAGGATGGAACACGCACACTATAACTCATTTAAAACATTCCTTAACATTTGCAACATTTCCCTACCATGTTTAAAACATGTGAATATATACATATAACGTGTTACACATATGCACACGCATGAAACAATAAACATAAACATACATTGTGTACCAAAGATTGCAGAACACCAACAATATAACCTTTATATAAGTATTTGCAAGGAAAACAAATAGGAATATCCTCCACCATTTATTCACAAGCTTATTTTTTTTAAAAGTTTCTTGTGTCCCTGATTAAAAAACAAAACAAAATGCAAGATTAAACCACAAAACTATATTTTTTCCTCACTTCAAATTCTCTGAAGACATCAGGCACTTTTGTTTAAAATTTGTGTATACAAATATATATATTTATACTTCATAATCTACCATATCCCGTCTTTACTAGGAGAATTTATCTTTGGTCCTAAAGCATATGAAGCTTGCTGCAGCTGTTTATCTTGCTTTCCACATTTTTTAAAAAAATGTGAAGCATGCACACAGCTGGAAATAATGAAATTTGCCATAATCCTTCCCACCCACCCTTCCTCCATCTCTCTTTTTCTTTTTTTGAGCAAGCAACTTCTCTTAAAGCATTCTATTCAAGCAAGCTATACATTCTGTGGCAACCCTTGCTGGGCAGCATAATTGATGCATGCTCTAAAGAGCCAATTCCAAAATACACTTTATTCCAATGTATCTGCATATTTTTGCATCTAACTTTTAATTCCTGAAAGCATATTTAGCTTTTTAAAATTTTTTCTTCTTCTTTTTAGGTTCTTTTTTCATTTCAATGTTCAGACTCCATTAAAAACAATAATAATAATAATCATAGTCAAGGTGGGCTTCCCAACTTTTGCTCTGCCATAGCTATGGAAGCAAGCATTGCCAACCCATATTGTCATCATCAACCATTTCTTCTAGGTTTATTTCAAGGCGGTCTAGTTGCTTTTCAAGACAGGTTGCATACTTTGGGGTGGGATCCAATAGCTTCTGGTTCTTTTCTAATGTTGTGCTCAGTTAACGCAAGAGAGAAGAACCAGAAGAACTTTCCTCCAAGCAAAAAAAAAAAAAAAGGTAGAGCAAACCATGTTGCACTTCCCACTTTTAAAAGAGGGGAGCCACCCTCCCCTTTATTTGCTTCCCCCAAGTCTCTTAAAACCGGTTGGTTTCTCCCAAGTCTGATCAAAACCGGTTAGTTACAGGGCAACCAAGTAGAATAGGTGTGCTGCTGGCAGGGGAATATGGGCTGAACCTGAGCAATATAGTAATTGCTGAAGTTAGCATCAGCTACGTAAGGGGCTGGCTGGTAGTAGCAAGTGACATTGGCCACGTTGGGGATGATATTTTGCTCAGCCAGCACCCGGATGGCCAGCATGGTGATCAGATTTAACGTCTGTCGCCTCTCGTGTCCCATCAGGCACACTGTGCTCTCATTCACCACCCCATGAAGGGTCATGAGATAGTCATACTTGCGGTCCTCGAGTCCCACAAAGTGGTTCTGCAAGTAGGACTCCAGCTTGCGCTGCTGCTCTCCGATGTCTGAGAAATCAATAAAGAACCTTGAGCACATATATCTCTGGAGGGACTTAATCTCAGATTCGGAGGCAGCCCTGAAGCCTCTCACTAGGAGGTTGCAATATTTAAGGAGGCCACCTCCCCGGATCTCTTCCGGATTTCTAGTTGCGATCGTCTTGTTACAAAGGTGGTCAAAGGCTTCTTGGAAATCCCCATAGACGCTCTCCCCAATTATGGTTGGGTGGAAAGTTTCGGTCATTGGATTTTCAGAACATTCATAAAAAAGGAGGAGAGAGTCTAGCTTGATCTGAAAAGAATCTACGCTGAACTCAAACTGCCTCCTCAGAGAGTCCATAAATTTTAGCTCCACATTTTTGCCACTGTTGTTGGATAATGAGATGAGGCTCCATCGGTCTGAATCGTTGCAGACTTTCACCATTTTCTGTACGTAGGCTTCCTGCAATTTGAAACAAATAACCACCACCACCAAAAAAAAAAAAGGAGAAGAAAGGAAGAAAATGTCAAGAAACCAATAGCAGCACTTCCTCTTTTGAGCTTTTATTTGCATTTGATCCCAACTTTATCCTACCATCCCCAGAGCTGAGGCATAAGAGACAATGTGGCCAGACTCTGCAGACAGGCAGTGATTAAAGACCAATAAAAGGGGGGGGGGGGGCTCATGCCATGATAAATGCACAAAAGGGATGTTCCCTGTAAGGGTTGTATTTATTTTGTTGTTATTTTGTATGCATTTTATTACATCTTTTTATTACATATTTTGTATGCATTTTTATTACATCTTTGAAGGAAAAACTTCAAAGATGTAATAAAAATGCATACAAAATAACAACAGTAGAATTCACTTTAGAAAATTGCAATTTAATTATGGCGAAAATGAAGGGGATCACACACTAGTTTTAATTTTAAAATATTTTTTGAAGACATATTTTACCTTTTGGAGAACCTGGAAAATCCCTAAATAAAATCTAAGCTTATGCGCTGCCCTCCAAACCAAGATAATTCCTGCAGAGTAATGATTTAAAGGTTTTGGGTGATTCTCAACTTCTTTCAAAAGGCCAGAACTTCTTGAATGTTTCAAATAATAATAATAATAATAATTAAGCTTAATGCAGTGCCAGTAAGTGAGCACTTCCTCCAAGAGAAGAGAAGTGCTTTATTGGCCAAGTGTGATTGGACACACAAGGAATTGGCCTCCCGTGTATAAGCTCAACAATGTACATACAAGCAACAAGTGATAAATCATGATCATAAAGCAATCTAGCCTCTAAAATCCTTAACTAAATCCAAGCCTAGTGTTTTGGCAGCCCTGGGGCGGAATGGACTCAGTCTCTCTATTCCAGTGTTTCCCAACCTTGGCAACTTGAAGATATTTGGACTTCAACTCCCAGAATTCCTCAGCCAGCAAATGGCTGGGGAATTCTGGGAGTTGAAGTCCAAATATCTTCAAGTTGCCAAGGTTGGGAAACATTGGCATTCGCTGGCTGGGGAATTCTGGGAGTTGAAGTCCAAATATCTTCAAGTTGCCAAAGTTGGGAAACACTGGCATTCGCTGGCTGGGGAATTCTGGGAGTTGAAGTCCAAATATCTTCAAGTTGCCAAGGTTGGGAAACACTGGCATTCGCTGGCTGGGGAATTCTGGGAGTTGAAGTCCAAATATCTTCAAGTTGCCAAGGTTGGGAAAAACTGCTCTATTCCATCTCAAAGGGCAGGGAAACGTTTCCCTCTAGCGGGCTCATTCACAAGTCAAGGAAGCAAACAAGTAACTGTAATTAAAACCCTAAAACGATTTAGGGGGGGACCAGGAGACTCTAAATAAGCTCAAATAGATTGGTTTAAAATTCAGGTATAGACCAGTGCTATAATTAAAGCCTGGGGCTCTCCTTGCTCTTCCAAAGCAAAGGAGAATTAATAGTTTGAGAAAGCCAATTACAAAGATGGTTGGCGGCAATAAGCATAGAGGGAGAGACAGAGGGAATTGACGCGCCTAATCCTCACCGAGCTGTCATTCAATGTGGGTCTCTTTTTATTCTAGGCTCTGTCTAAAGCAGCCACCTGCTGGGGACTGAGAGAGCGCCTCCCATTGATTTTTTTTTTTTTTACCTTCAGGGTGAGCGGCGTGATCTTCTCCTTGTTCACCCCGTCGGGCAAGAAATCCAAGAGGCAATCCAGGACGACGTCTTTGACTCGCTGGAACTCGGCCTCGCCTTTCAAATCGGCGCAGAAGATGAGGTCCAAATCCTTGTAGCCCAGGCCGCTATCCTGGTGCAAGACGTGGCTGGCGGCCGAGCCGTTGAGCCGGACGTCCCGCACGCCGAGGCCTTGCTCTTCCAAGCGGCTCCTCACCACTTTGACGATCTGCCGCGGTTGCATTTCCAGAGTGGGGAAGTTGCCCCGGCCATGAATCGGGATGGTTTCGCTCAGGATACGATCCAAGCGCTGCACTTGCTCCCAAGTCAGCACGTTGCAGCGGCTGTTCTCGCAAGGGTCCCCGTCGCAGGGCTCCGGAGGGACTTCGGTCGAGCCGCCGCCGCTGCTGCCGCTGCTATCACCGCCGTTAAGCCCGTTTTCCTCGTCTGCCATGGTCCCAGCTTGATTTATATAGGATGGCGCGGAGACGGTGCGCGTGCGGAGGGGAGTTCAAACGGCGCAGGCAGAGCTAATGGAGCAAAAAAAAAAAAAAAGGCACTGTTTTCCTTTGCCAGGCGTCTGCTGCTGCTGCTTCCTTCGCTCCTAGCGGGTGGGGTGGGTTGGAGAGGAGGGAGGGTGAAAGAAATGCAAAAAGCGAAACGGGATTATAGCCGCGATCCTCAAGGCTCTGGAGGAGCGCGATCGCTTTTCTCCGCCCCCCTCCTATCTATTCATCGGAGCTCCCTCGAGTTTTGCGAGCGCACGGAGCGAAGCCCCCGCCGCCTCCGCCTTGGCTCCAAGGTTGGACTTTGATCAGGGGGGGGCAATATTTTCACCACCCACCCACCCATCCAAACTCATCCACTAGTATACACAGCCGGGCTTTCTGTCCACCACCTGCCTGCCTGTGTGTCTGTGTGTCTGTCTCTGTGTGTGTGTGTCTGTGCGTCTGTCTGTCTCTCTCTGTGTGTTTCTGTCTCTGTGTTTCTGTCTTTCTCTCTCTCTGTGTGTGTGTCTGTCTCTCTCTGTGTGTCTGTATGTCTGTCTCTCTCTCTGTCTCTGTGTGTGTGTGTGTGTGTATCTCTGTGTGTGTGTCTGTCTGTCTCTTTGTGCGTCTGTCTGTCTGTCTCTGTGTGTGTGTGTGTGTGTGTGTGTGTGTGTGTACGTGACCCAGCCGCCTCGCTAAGGAACGGCGTGGAAGCCCCGAAGGGCTGGCAAGAAAGGTTGACTCAGCCTTCCATCCTTTTCCAAGGTCGGTAAAACGAGGACCCAGATTGTTGCGGGGAGGGGGGGAAGCAATAAACCGACTCTCTGTAAAAGCGGTGTATAAGTCCAAATGCTAAGAAAGAAGGCGGGGGGAGAGGGAGAGAGGCACAGAGACGAATATCCACCTACGCGCAGTAGTGGAGGAGCAGCCCCGGGTTTGGAGTTATTTATGGAGTCATGTCCCGCTGGCCCGCGCGGTGTGAGTCCACCAGCCCGTCCCGATTCGCTCCTTCCTCCACGAGAGCCGCTCCCGATCGCCCTTCCGCCTCGAGGATATTTGCTAGTTCTGGTCGGAAAAAACGTTTCCAAGTACTTTTTTATACGGGCGCTTTTTTTTATCTCTCCCCCCCTCTCTCCTTCCCCCGGCTCTTCCGGGGCCCGAATCCAGTCTCCCACGCCCCTCTCATCTGCATACAGAGGCTTCTTCTTCCCTCGCTTTCCGACACGCCCCTTTCTCTGCTTTAAACAGCTGGTCTTCGCAGAGCTTTTCCTAAAACTTCCTTCCTGCGCCCCCCCCTTTTCTCCCCCCCCCCTCAATCTGTCCTCCCCTTGCAATCTGTCCCCAGTGCAAGGGAGAGGAAAGGTGAAAATCCGAATAAGGGGGGATTCTACTGGAACTTCCTGCAACCAGCTTGATCGGAAAGATCTGCCAGCGATAGGAGCCGGAGATGGGGGGGGGGGTTATTATTTTTAATTTATTTATCATTTGTACGTATAGGTCGTCCGACTCCTTTCGGACTCTGGGCGGCGTACAACGTAAAGGAATGCAAAATCAATATAAAACAGTCCGGGTTTGTTGTTTTTTTTAAAGGGGCCCCCGATCTTCCATTGTCAACCAGGGATCCTCGAATTTGGGGGTGGTCCTCAGACTGGCCAGCAAGCCAAAGCCGTGCGAACATTCTTGGGCTCTCTCTCTCTCTCTCTCGGAGGAAAGAAAGCGAAGCGTTGCAATAGCACCACAGCCAGTCTCGCGGGGGTGGAGGAATGAGAGGAAAAAGCCCTTCCGAATCCGAATTATGCAGTAATGGCTAAAGTTTAGCATCTGCGTCTGGGGGGCATCTGGCCGATCGGAGCAAGCGAGGGAACATCGGCTTAGCGGGGGCGGTTGTCTCTTCCCATTGCAAAACACCTCCGGTTTTATTTAATTATTTACTCGCCCAATGTATTCAGCCACCCACTCAGGGGCGGCTGACAAATAAATAATAGAGGGGGGGAATCAAGAGTTGGCGGGAGGGGGGGCTATACATCTCAATAATAAATAAGACACGCTGAGGCGGTTTTTTCCCCTCAGGTAGAAACAAAGTATAAAATTCTTAGGGAAGTTCATATAGGGAAAAAAAAGAAGAAGCTTGGAGGGGGGGGTGAAGGAAGGAGGAGAAAAATACCGAGCTCTCGGTCGTTGCGCACTTGGCTACTTTGCGCTGTGCTGTCGGATAAACCCAGAGCTATTACCGCCCCGAGTTTTCGGAGGGGCGGCATACCAATCGAATAAATTATTATTATTATTATTATTATTATTATTATTATTATCATTATCATCATCAGCTAAAGCAGTGTTTCCCAACCTTGGCAACTTGGAGATATTTGGACTTCAATTCCCAGAATGCCCCAGACAGCGAACGCTGGCTGGGGCATTCTGGGAGTTGAAGTCCAAATATCTTCAATTTGCCAAGGTTGGGAAACACTGAGGTAAATGAATAGATAACACAAGAATGGGGGAGGGGGGGGTTGATCGGCACCCCTCTGGGAACCCATCCCCCTCTCTCTTCACGACTGAAGGGACACTTTGGGCCAGAGCGCTGGAGGGAATGTACGAGGTCTCTAATTTGTGACGGCTGCGGAGGTTCGCGGTCCTCCAACTCCAAATCGTATTCCGGTTGGACTCCCCGATGGTTTTACTTGGCAAGAAAGGGACGGGGGTGGCGTGGTATGCAAAGGCGTCTTAGGACAGGCCTCTAGCGACGCAGGGAATAATTAGATCGTAATCCCGACGACAGAAATGTCTGGAATGGAGCTAAACATTAAAAAAACAGTTGGAGGGAAGTTGGCTGAAATGTTTCTAAATCACTTATTTCTTCTTCTTTTTAAAGAAAAGAGTTGCTGCAGGCAGTAGAAAGAAAACCGGAGAATATTTACTGGACCCACTTTTTCATTCGGCCGGTAAAGTCTGCTTATTTTTTATTTATTTTTATTTTATTTATTTGTTTGTTTTGTCCAATACACCATAATCATAGAGGATATATACGAGTAGAATGTATCAAAGAGAGTATAGAAGAGAAATAGAGGAGTAAAATATAACTAGAGAGAATAGCAGAAAATATAAGAGGTACAAGAAATAGAAGAGATATAATGGATAGAAGAGATAGAAGAGAAGATATAGGAGAGACTATAGGATAGGGGACGGTTATAAAATGAGAAGTCTGGTGCACTTATGTACGCTGGCGCATCTTCTCACGTGAGAAAGGATAACCCCAATTAAAAACAAGAAAGCCACAAAAAACCCAGTCGCTTCCGTCACTTTCTCGCCCTCCGCAATTTTCTTTCCTCCGAAAGGTAACATTTCTATCCAACCCGATTTCACAAGTTAGTAGCCAGGGCTGATCACCAAACAGCAAACGGGACCCTCACTGTATTCAAGTAGTTTTTTTAAAAAAGCGTTTGCACAATTGCAAATAAACGGCGCAGAATTTAGAACAGCAGGCAAAAGTTGTCTACTATTGAATAGCAACGATTACCTTTTAGGGTTTTTATTTTTACTAAAAGCCATCATTAATCTAAGCGGTTAAGCATTCATTTTATATTTAAAAATTTCCCAACTGGCTAATACAAACACGGGGGGGGGGGGCGCTGGGGGGGGTGTCCGGGGAGAGAATAATTACAGACCACTCACTTTTTTTTCCCCGCTTATGTCAAATCTTCAGTACGCAATCCTGGCCTGATTATTTAAAAAAATAAAAAAGAGTTAAAGCGCGGCGATCGAAGGATTCTACCTGCGCAAATCCAAATCCTCTTTCAACGTTGCTACGCAGGGCTTAAAAGGCATGGCACAGAGAACAAGGCGCCCGCGCACCAGATGCAAAGGTGTCCGTCACGCTTCCCTAAAGAAAAGATGAAGGAGATCGCGGCCGATAAAAAGAGTGGGGGAAGGTCAACCCGTCCCCCGTCCCCCCGCGCATTGGAAGAGCAGTAATAGGAGGGGGGCGCGACGTCACGGGTCCTGACGTTTCTGCAACAGCTGTAGGGCGATTCCAAAGCCCTGTGATGCGAGAAGAGCTCCGCCAATCAGCGCCGCCTTGGCCGCGAGCTTTTATTTCCCTGCCTTCAGGCTCCCCGAGCGTCGAGCCAATTGGAAAGCTTGCTCGGGCGAACGTTGAGCCTGCCAGATCTGTGTGAATGAGCTGCGCGCGCGGAGGGGGGGGGGAGGAGAGCGAGAGCCCGCCCACGCGCTCACAAACATCGCGCGCTGCTCTATCTTCGGCGGTTGGAGCCTTCTGAGGCGGCGGGTTGAAGGGACGATAGGAAGGCCTTTTTGGGGTGCTTCCTTTTCCCCGAGTCCCGAATTTTGGTCGCCAGGCAGACCGAAAGCAGTAGGTGTGACTTGTTTTTTCCCCGCCATATGCCGGGTTAGGAGACTCTGCTGAGGCGTCTAAGTTCAGGACTCGGCGATCTCGGCAGCTTATAAACGGCAGTGATTGTGCAATAAATAATACATGGGTTCAAACGGGGGTTCAAAACCTGCCTTGGCCCCCAGCGCAACCGTAAAAAGAGGACGCGGGGGCGTTGATGGTAGGATTGTTGCTCGCCGGACAAAGATTTGCAGGCTCCTAATCGCCTTTCACACATTCCTAAACTCCGCTTCGACACAGAAATAGCGTCGGTTTGGATCCGAGTCTCGTGTCTTGTGCCATACGCGGAAAAAAGGAAAAACGGTGGTTAAGCACAAGCTCCCGCGTCCTGTTCAGCCGCACTTAGGCGATAAGTAAATGGAATAAATGCTGTCTAAATTAAGAGTTTAGTTTTTAAAAATTACAAATAATGGCGTTTCAGTCATTTTTACTACTTGGGACCGAAGGCACGCAGGACCAGCCTGAACATCCTTCGGCCACACGGATTTTTTTTCTTTTTTGCAATTTTATGCTTCCGCATGCCTGCTGACACCAGTAGGCTTGCCAGCCCAGCCCAGAAGGGGAGTTTGCCCCCCTTCCTCCGTTACATAAAAGCGAAGGTTTATGCGCTCCACGTCCTCCCGTTGAGTTTTCACTAGCAATTTCGAAAAATAAAAAATTATACATTATCCAGAAATTACAGTACATTCACTTGGAATTGGGGGGGGGGGGGAATCGACGATGTCAAGCTGCGCGCGTTCAATTCCAAGGTACAAAAGTCCGTTTCTTCCTAAAATCACCGCCTTGAAAGCGGCGTAGAAAATGATAAAAGGCACTCGGGGATACTGGGCAACGGCAGCCACATTCTGGGCTCCCTCTCGCCCCAACGCGGATTAGGAACTCCAGTTTGCGAGGGGGGAGGGGAAAAAGAGCTAGCAGATCCCCCTTTCAGCCATTGGAAACGATTTACTTCTTGCAAGAGCCAGACTCGGGGTAGTGCCTTTAATTGTAGGAGAGGACAGCCTCAGGTAGGGCTTAGTGGTTTCTAATAGCGCCTTTCCAAGCTACGGGGATTTCTCCCAGAGAAGTCGAGCTAGCCTGCTGCAATACTATCAAGGATTTGCTAACCCCTCAAAGACGAGTTGAAATTGCCGGCTCTCCCGTCTCCCGATCCCATTGCCGAAAGAAAAATGGTTCGTGCGCCACTGTCGGCAATAACGCGAGCGCAGGAGTCGCGCCGGAAAGTGGCACGCGCGCTGCACTCGCGTTCCGCTCCATTGATTAGCTCCTGCCTATGTGCGCCGCAGGTTATGTGGCAACGCTGCCCCCTGCCGGCGAAGAGGCCAAACGCAATTTAGGGTCGGCCTTCGCCTGTCAGGTGGTGATGGAGAATTTCTCCCCTCAGCTGTTAGATAGGTGAGACTTTGCACTGACGGAACTTAGCAGAGGCTTGACTTTTTAAACAGGAAGCTTTTATTCTGGCTTTTCCAGCACCACTCCACCTCAGCTTAAATAGAACAGCGAACAGACTTCTGAAAGGTCCTTTTATACTGTGGCTGTCAGACAGCCAACCAATCACAGTGTTTTAACTTTCCGCTCACAAGAAAGGCCTCTTGTGTTTAGCCAATCAGGCTTCAGCATCAGCCTTCCTAGCCGATCATAAGTCAAGGACTTTGCATTTCTGGTGGGGTTGTACATCAAGGACTTAAAAGCCTCCTTAGGTTTCAAGGCTGATGTTTACCACTCAAAAAAGCACCTGAGGACATTGAATCTTTGACAAACAATTGAGCTCCTTGGCGATGCTATCTTTTATTTTTCAATTTATATAAAATAAAATAAAAATCGTATTCTATTTTAAATGAAGAAAAACTTATTCAGAAAAGACTACCTGTGGGGGAATCCAAAGGTGCTTTTTCAAGAGGCAACTGGACTAACTGGTTTTTCTTTGAAGATGTTTCCAATTGTTTTTGAAAAACCACCTTTGGGACAACCATCACCTGGATGACTGAAAATCTCCATAAACCTATGGGGTGGAAAACGTAGAGCACTCCGTCAAAATAATAATGAGAAAGGACATTTCATTACTGTGCTTTGAATTTTGTCACCGCAAGACCCATTTCATTAATAAAAAATGGAATTGTGGCCTAGAAATTAGAGTTTACCTGAGAATAATCAATCTTAAAGGTAAATGGGAGAAAACTATTAAAATCTATAAAAGGCCTGCAGATTTTTAAAAAAAGACCTTTCATGTTAAATAGGGTGAATTGAAAAGTCGGACAGAAGTAGCTTCAAAACAACAGCTCTTTATTTGGCAACTATACAACTCAAAAAATAAAGGGAAGTGCATCTTCATGCCTACCGTCCCTGTCCTTTCTATCTCTACTTTATCCTTTCTATCTCTACTTTATACTTATATTAAAACATACTACAATACTATACTTGTATGACAAAATAAATAAGCAAAATAAATAACACAATATAATTCCAAGTAAATCAAACTTCTGTGAAATCACACTGTCCACTTAGGAAGCAACACTGATTGACAATAAATTTCACATGTTGTCAGCACATTCAACTTTGTACAGAACAAAGTATTCAATGAGAATATTTCATTTATTCAGATCTAGGATGTGTTCTTTGAGTGTTCCCTTTATTTGTTTTGAGCAAGGTGTTTACAATCCTGCCAAAGGCTCTGTCTGACAGGCCTTTTATAGGGAGCTGCCAGACAGTCTAGCTAGCCCATTGATGGTGAACCTATGGCACGGGTGCCATAGGTGGCATGCAGAGCCATATCTGCTGACACATGAGCTGTTGCTCCAGCTCAGCTCCAATGTGCATGTGTGTGTCAGCCGGCTGATTTTTGGCTTGCACAAAGGCTCTGGAAGGGCGTTTTTGGATTCCGGGAGGATGGAGAAGGGCGTTTTGACCCTTCCCGGCTCCAGGGAAGCCTTTGGAGCCTGGGGAGAGTGAAACATGAACCTACTGGGCCCATCAGAAATTGGGAAACAGGCCGTTTCTGACCTCCAGATTGTGGGAGAAGCTGTTTTCACCCTCTGCAGGCATTGAATTAAGGATGGGGGCACTCATGCATGCGTGATAGTGCCTGCGCATGCTCTTTTGGCACCCGAGGGAAAAAAGCTTCACCATCACTAGTCTAGCCAATCAGCAGTCAGTATTTTCCCTCCAGAATGGCAAACCTGACTGAAACCTATGTGCTTTAGTCTGAGAATGTAACACTTCAAAACCACCATCAATCCATAGATCAGTCTGTTACCTACAGAACTGTGGCAAGGGTGGCACAGCAGGTAGAATGCTGTACTGCAGGCCACTGAAGCTGACTGTAGTAAGTCAGTGGTTCAAATCTTATCACCATCTCAAGGTTGACTCAGGCTTTCATCCTTCCGAGGTGGGTAAAATGAGGACCCGGATTGTGGGGCCAATATGCTGACTCTGTTAAAAAGTGCTATTGCTAACATGTTGTAAGCTGCCCTGAGTCTAAGGAGAAGGGCGGCATAAAAATCAAATAGGTAGGTAGGTAGGTAGGTAGGTAGGTAGATAGATAGATAGATAGATAGATAGATAGATAGATAGATAGATAGATAAAATATTAATTTCTTCATGTCACTGTGGTACAAAATCAGAGATGGGTTGCCACATTATTATCACACTGTGCTTCAAAGGAGGTGTATTCTCATGGAATACAGATGGAAGTTTCCCAAATCCATACTTACGTTGCCTCTCACATCTGTATTGTAAAGATAAGAAATGATCGTGTCACGTGTTTAAAGTATCACCACAGTCTATAAATAATACTGTAGTTTACATTGTCCTGGAGCTGTTTTGTTACCAAAACATTTATCCAAGAGTGTGGGGAAATTGTGGTCCTTAATTGCTGAACTACAGCTCCATGCAGTCACGCCATGGCCAATGCTAAAAGCTGTAATTCAGCAACATCTGCACAACCACAGGTTCCCCTTCCTTAGCAAAGGGACAGCTCCTTACTCATTCTTCTCGGATATATTTACATAGAAAAACTTTCAATTCCCCCATTGTCACAAATTACAATAATATTCATATATTCACAACTAAAATCATGAATCGCCATTGTTGTTGTCTAAAAGAATGGAACTGAGGCTCCTGTAAGTACTGTAAAGCTACTACTTAAATCCAAGGCTAAAGATTACATTAAAAATAAAAATTATAGCCTGTTGCACTGTTGTTCTGTAGAAACATGGATTCAGGCCACAGCTCTATAGTCATTTTTTAAGGTTGTGGTTAGCTGTAACTTAGCCTCCATGAATCCTAACACATTACGGCTTTAAGCACTCTTCCTCTGTAGCAAACAAAAGAAGGAAGTCTATCATATTAACTAAGAATGTATAAACTTTTGTAATACTTTGGTTCAGTTTGAAACAAAATTGATCATTTAGAAAGAAACATAGCAAGCTTGAATTCTGAAAGATTAGATAGTTTGCTTTTAATCAGATGTGCATGAGATTACATCGCATCTGGGCTGATATATTGTGGAACTTATTCTTTAATTCTTTCAGAATTAAAAGATTTAGACTTCATGCCTCCAGCAAAATATCCGCTGTGTAGCCTGACATATTTAAGTTAAATATGGGTTATGGAACTAAACCTAGCTCTTAGGTTTGTATGGCATACTAAAACATAAACTAATTAACAGGGAATGGGTTTTAGATAAAACACTAGATAAAAGTATCTTGTACAAATATAGATATTGTTAAAACATCTTTAGAGTTTACAGAGAACCTAGGCAAGAAATTGGCTGCCAAAAATAAGACATAGAATTTATGTTAAATTATGACCAAATATTGATGGAACTTTGTTCAGGGTTCCCCTAATCTCTTCAGGGTGATGCTTGGACTAAAAGACTAATGAAATCTAGTGTTAAATTAGGATACAGTAATAAAATATATGAGATTGCACAAGTTGCTTATTATTTACATAAAGTCTTTATTTTTTATGTTTTGCTGCATGACAAAAACTTCTAAGGTTCTTTATTTTCCCTCAGAGTCAAATGACAGGTGCCATTAAATAACTGGTTTAATATTTTGTGTGCACTATAAAACCTAATTATAGTTTCTTTTGTTCATGTCTTTATGTATTCTTAGTGTTCTTAACATAATTGCAATGACAAAAATATTTATACATTTTTCTATCAGATGTGAACAAAATCTACTCAGAAGTAATAATAATATTCACTCTGAATTTGATATCTTTCTATTCTATTGACAATCATATTGTTGTATATCAACTGTTCTGTTAATTCTGCATTCATTTAATTGTTCAATATTTGACATGTACAACTTCTGAATCATTTCAGTAGGTAAATATATATAAGCCAGTGCAGATGTTATGAATTTTGTGCTGTAAGCATTTCATATTTAGTCAAACACTTTAAGTATTCTACTTTGCTTTTTGTAACTCCACTATCATCTTTGAAGGTAATGAATGGTTTGTGATTATTTTAATGAGGTAGTCTCAAAAGATTACATATTTTTATTAAAGGTTAAATCTTGTAGTCTACATGAAGTAATATTTCTCCATTGATAAAATTTGTAACATATTTACCTTCATGGGAAAAAAGGTTCAGTACTGAAGAAAGGCCTTAAACCTACAGATGTTCCTTTATATTTATCTCATAAGTTTAATAGGCCATTTATAATTGCTGTCTTATGCACTGAACATTTCTATTTGTATCATGCCCAGGATAGTTATGCAGGCCTTCTGAGATTCTTATTTCTTTTTCAATTCGTTCAACATTTTTTCTTCGTTTTTTATTGTGAATCATTTGGAATGTCCTTGATGAATTCTTCATTTTTACTGCTGATTTTTCTTCTAGCCTAGATAGATTTAGGTTTCTGTATTTTAAAACATCATACATTATATTTTTTATCAGATATGTAATTGGTTATTATTGCTTTAAGTCTTTATTGTTTCTCCTTAGGCAAAGTCTGAAATCTTTTAACACAAATATTAAATCCTGTTATTTATCCCAGCTGCTGTTTTTCTCCCATTAATCTACCGTATGTCTTATTCTTGTCAAACCAATATCCTGATTGGTATTATTTTATATGTTATATCCTGATTGGTATTATTTTATATGTTTCATTGCCAGTTCTAAGGAATCCTTTGGGTGAATAACTTGAGTGAATGGTCATCAGCATATAATTTTAATGCATGTTTTTGATTTGATTGTTAGAATTCTGAAATTTTTACTCTTACATATCTTTTGCTCTGTTACCATTGCTTCCCTATCAGAAATTCTATTGCCAAAAAACATGTTGCCTTTGTCCCAAATGTTACAAGTCAGGCATATCTATTTAAAATCAGGTGACCTTAAAGCTTTTTCTTGTATTGGAACCTACCTAGAATAGGTGCAAAAGTTCATTGAGGTTTTAAAAGGCCAACCTATGCTTCAAGGCTTGATTGGACCTACAGATCACATGTTGAACAGACCTGCTTTAGTGGCAAGATGTAAAGCTTTCATTACAGTTGACCAATGTCCTTAACAGGAAAGCCAGTTTTTCAGAAGAGAAATCAAAGAAAAATGTGTTTGTTTGGACCAATGAGAGTAGAAACTTTGCCAAGCCTGACTCCAGTTTGAAAGTGAATGCTGAAATCATGTTTTCAGTTAACAATATAAGGAGGTTTGCCTCTGCAAGATGGTGGCAGCCAGACATTTTACCTATGTACATTATGGCTTGCATATTGGTGCTTCTGAGCTTAATTGTTTTGAGGCATATCTTTCATTTCTCAGCTATATAATCTCTTCCTCTTTTATTGGTTCAGGTCCTGCTCTCTACTATGCCTATGTTTCTTACCTAAGGAGAAATTTTAAAAAAAATATTGTTATTTTCGGACACTGTGGTACTTGATATGTGAATAGATACTAACAGCTATATAATATGGGGAAGAAAAAGAAACATTGGATCATTACTGGTTCACTGCATTAACTTAAAGACTCTAAAAAAATAAAAAAATTGATGGCTTACCACTAACAAAGGAACAAGTGAGTAACCTAATGACTTCAGTGATTCAAGTATTTGGAATTCTGTTAATAGATTCAGGATATTGCAGCAAGAACCTTTCTCTAAAATGTATGATGATTTGCATTTTTCCCCATTTTCTTTAAACCAGGAATATCTTGGGGATGATGATTCATGTTACAATCATGTAGGGATACTGAGTTCTCCAAGAAGCAAACAGAAGAACTAGATAAGATACTTCAGAAGAGACAAAGCAATTTACTTTACAAGAAATACAAAAAGAGTTTGAGGCTAAACAATGGTTTTTAACAATCAAGCTGTGACACCTATATTTGAGCAGATTGCTATAATCAATGCAAAGATTGAATAGGTAAGCAATGGCGAACCTATGGCAAGTGTGCCACAGGTGGCACGTGGAGCCATATCTGACAGCATGTGAGGTTGCCCTATGTCAGCTCCAGTGTGCATGCGCATGCTCGTCAGCTGATTTTGGCCTTTTTTGTCTGTTTTTGCTCTCCCCAGGTTTCAAAAAAGTCTTCAGGAACTTCTTTGGCTTTGGATAGTTGCAGGCAGGCCTTGAACACCGGGGATGGGTTCTAAAATTGTACTTCACTGCCGGTTCGCTTCCTCTCCTACTATATGGGCATACCGCATGAGCGTGCCGCTTTGCTCACACACGCATGCATAGTGCCAAAAAAATCTGACTTTTAAAAAAAAAGTCAAAAACAGGATGGCAACGGCATGCGCAGTGCCAGAAAATCTGAAAAAATAATACCCGCCCAAAATAAACCAAGATAGTAACTGCATGCACAGTGCCAGAAACATGGCTTCTGCACATGCTCAGAAGAAGAAAAAAGAATTAGGAAGAGATGGAATACTATGTAATATAGGACAACTTTTATCAATGAATAGAAAGGAAAAACAGTTAAAAAAAGTAGAAAATAAGAATTGAAAAGTGGGGAGAGAAGGTTTGGATATCGTGAGAAGGGATGCATATATAAGAACAAAAAAGCAGTATACATTGAACATTAATGTTATTTATTGTTATGTAAATATTATATAATGGAATGACATAACAGGATGGTCACAAAGTGGCCAATGTTTTTAATGTCTGTTTAATGTTTATGTAAATAGAGAAACTTTAAAAAATAAAAAAAATAAAAACATAAAAATATTTTTTTAGAAAAACAAATTCGGCTTCTCCATATGTTCAGAATAATTTTTTTAAAAAAAGATGGCAGCACCCACAGACTGACACTGACCAAACCAGTTCCATGATGTCATTATGATGTCACCAGTGGGTGGCTACCGGATTGGATGAACTGGTCTAAAGCAGGAGGAACCCATCTCTGTTGCATACTTCAGCCCATTTCTTCTGCAGTCAGCAAGGCTTCCCTGAAGGTCTCCACAGCCTATAACAGAGCTCCACATTGATCCAGAGCTTTGTTATTGGCTACAGAGGCCTGAACAGGCTTTGCCAACTGCAGAAGAAATGGGCTGAGGTGTGCGAGGCCTGGTTGCAACTATCTGAAGGTAAGTAGTAGGGCAGCTCCTTTTCCGTTTTGTTTCCAAACTTCCGGTTGGCCCATTGGACCATTTTTCACCATCCCCCAGGCTTCAGGCAGCTTTCCTGAACCCTAGGGAGAGCAAAAACCAGCCCAATGGACCTACTGGAAGTATGTGCATGCATGGAGAAAGGGCATTGCATTATTGGTGTGGGCACACACACATTATCGTGTATGCACATGCACCCTTTTGGTACCCTAGCCAAAAAAAAGTTCAACATCACTGCAATTTAAACCTTTTGGTAATCTACACAATGAAGATTTCAACTCAACCCTACGAATTTTACATTCTGACATCTGGAATTATTGCATTAACAAATTAGCAGTCAATGAGGAAAATTGAGTAAAATGAAGGTCATCTCAGAAGGTTGTAGGAAGAATTACATCTCCGAACCAAATTAATCATTTTAAACCTTGTTTGTAAGTCCTTGAGATGATTATCTCCTCTAAGCAATCTATATAGAGATAATCATATCAGGGATCCATTATATATTTTCTAAACCAACTTTTCTGTTACTGGAAATGTATTGAACTGATCATAGGAAGGGGGAGATGACTACCAAACTGAAAAGATAAGAAAATAGTTTTGCTAATATTCAAACATGACACAAACTCAGTTGCGTTGCAGAAGATCAACGGCTTCTTGGCAACATTTGATATCTTTCCCATTTGTGTATTCAGAAAGGGGGTAAAGGGTGCTTCCAGGCTGAAGAAAAACACCATCTCTATAATAATTTTAACTTCTTGAAATTGAAGGTTTGGGCATCCCCAGACACTTCAATGTAAAGAGGTTCACATATTGAAAACATTATTTGTCTTAGCCATGTTAAGTAACAGTCCATGGGAATAGGATCTTCTCAATGCAGCAACCAATTAAAGAAAATGACTATGCTTCAATTTGAGAAGTGGCAAACTGTCACTTATTAGGCCAAAATACTTGAGCTGCCACCCAGTATATTACTGTAGAGTACATAGTTTGTATCCCAGAGCCTTTTCAGTGAGATAATAAAGGTTTGTTACATTTTTTAGGTAGTGTTTGTTAATATATTCCAGTTGATGGATATATTTTAATTATTTTTAATTGTTATTACAAGTTATAACTGGCTCTGAATAATTCATGTGCAGCAAATGTTACATTTTATATTCTAATGCTTGTACTGTCCCTGTTAAATAAAACTTTAAAAAAAGTCAGTCCCTTGTATGGGATACATTATCTCACTTATTGCAGCATATGAATTTTCATGACATACTGTTTTCAGCAATTTGTCTCAAACGCTGTTTAAAAGGATAGCACTGTTGAAAGGATTGTTCTGCTAAAATCATTTGGGTTACAAATGTGTCCCAGATTTACTTTTAAGAGTGAGAAGAGTGGCACATAAATTTAATAAATGAAATAAAATAAAAATGCCCTCTGAAGTAGTAAAATTTTCTCAAGGCCCTGTATTTGGACTATTAATTAATACTGAAAGAAAAATAAAAACAGTTAAATAGGATGGAGGTTCTTCAAGTCTTAATATGAGCCAGCAATGTACAGCTGCTGACAAAAAAAGCCAACACAGTTCTAGGCTGCATTAACAGGGATAGAATCAAGATCACACAAAGTGTTAATACCACTTTATAAGGCCTTGGTAAGGCCACACTTGGAATACTGCATTCAGTTTTGATCAGCATGATGGAAACAGAATGTTGAGACTCTATAAAGAGTGAAGAGAAGAGCAACAAGGATGATTAGGTAACTGGAGGCTAAAACATATGAAGAACGGTTGCGGGAACTGGGCATGCCTAGTTTAGAAGGACTGGGGGAGACATGATATCAGTGTTCTAACATCTCAGAGGTTGCCACAAAGAAGAGGGAGTCAAACTAGTCTCCAAAGCATCTGAGAGTAGAACAAAAAGCAATGGGTGGAAACGAATCAAGGAGATAAGCAATTTAGAATTAAGGAGAAATTTCCTGACAGTTGGAACAATTAATCAGTGGAACAGCTTGCCTCCAGAAGTTGTGAATGCTTCAACACTGGAAGTTTTTAAGAAGTTGGATAACCATTTGTCTGATGCAGTGTAGGGTTTCCTGCCTAAGCAGGAGGTTGAACTAGAAGACCGCCCAGGTCCCTTCCAACTCTGTTATTCTATTCTATAATAAAATTATCAATGAAATAATTGGCTTTACAAGGCCCTGGATTTTTTCCTTGACTTCAGCATTAGATTAATTTTCCCCGCAAAACTTTTAACCCTATCGTCTCACTCGATCCACTAAGAAATTATGCATGATTGGTAAATAAAGAACAATTTAAAAAATATTTTAAACCAGAGGAATGTGAAAATCCAACAACTAATATCTTTATTGATATGCTAAATAGATGATCCTGGATGAAAAAAAAATACTAAAGAAAAACTCTTTCTACCTTGTAAGTAGGAAAATTCACCTATGTACCTAGTTGATTTACAAATAAATATAGTTACAATTAGAATGGACATTTCATGATACAAAGGAATTTTGTCTATGAAAGATTCAGATTTATTTATTTTATTTGTTTGTTTTGTCACATATGTATTGGTGGTATACAAAGATATAATATTTATATACATGATACTAGTAAAAGAGAAACATTAGGACAGGGGACAGAAGGCACTCTGATGCACTTATGCACGTCCTTTACTGACCTCTTAAGAATCGAGAGAGGTCAGATAGTATTCAGTTACTAGCATAATAAAAGACAACGACAGATCTAAAACAAATACAATTTGGAAAATACTTAGGATGCAAACAGGTGGCTATCTCATTGAAGTCATTTGGAAACTTATGGAATGTTTTAAATTACCACAAAACATATTTTTCAGGCTGTATATTTGGCTGATCTGAAGGAATGAAAGAACACTAAAAAGATGTTATTCAGATTAAAAAATAAACCATCAGTGACCTGCAAAAAATAAACAAATGACATTTCTATTGATGAAACAATAGCTTTATGTTAAAAGCAAGGTTTTGTAGTTATAATATATTATCAACTTTTATATGTCCACCAAAAAGATGAGGTTACAAAAACAAGAGAAGGATCTCTATGCAAGATCTTGGAGTGCCATTGCTAGTCAGCATATAAAAACAGCCTGGAATAAATATTTGAGCTGAATATACAGTGTTCCCTCAATTTTCACAGGTTCGAACTTCGCAAATAGCCTATACCACGTTTTTTTTAAAAAAATTAATTAAAAAATACTTCGCGGGTTTTTTCCTATACCACGGTTTTTCCCGCCTGATGACGTCATACATCATCACCAAACTAATAATTTTTGCAAATAAATAACAAAAAAAATAATTATTGTTAATAAATATTTATGCTTATAAATATAAGAATCACTAAGTGTCTTATTCAATGGTGAGTACCAGTAATAATGGTGAGTAAATGGTTGTTAAGGGGATGGGAAATGGTAATTTAGGGGTTTAAAGTGTTAAGGGATGGCTTGTGATACTGTTCATAGCCAAAAATGGTGTATTTACTTCCGCATCTCTACTTCGCGGAAATTCAACTTTCGTGGGCGGTCTCAGAACGCAGCCCCCGCGAAAATCGAGGGAATACTGTACCTCATCCTACTATATAATGTACTCACTTATTTGTTTATCTATAAAAATGAAAATATTTTGGCCAATTTGTCTGAAATATAGCTAGGTTGATGCTTGAAATATCTATATTTGATTATCCCTATGTCAATTCTGAAGGAACCTGGCTGAAGCCATTTTTTGTTACCTCATAGTTGCCACAAACTCTGAAAGGGGGAAGGGAGGAGAGAGAGATAGACTGGCTCACAATCAAAACAAAAGGTTTTCTGGTTGAAACCAAGGTCACCGCAACAGGTGGCAGCTGAAACTGGAGAGGACTGACTGAACAGCCTGCCAGCTCCTTACATTGGACAATGTGACCAGTGACCTCTAGGAAGGGGAAATTTTGCTAAAACCACAGGAACTTTTAGAGTTGGTTTTAACTAGTTGTGCCGATATGATAGACCCAATAAACATGTTCTTTGAGGAATCTTCTTCTGGCCTCAGAGTTCTGATGCTTTACTCAGAACACTGATACCCTAAACACAACTTGTTGGCCATTGTGGAATAAGAATGGGTTGACTATTTTACAATTAGAAACTAATAGAAAGTTTACAAAATGTAAATATGAAAGAAAGTAAAACTGACTAAAGTGTTTGTTTATTCCAGATAAGATATTCCTCCTTCCTTCCTTCCTTCCTTCCTTCCTTCCTTCCTTCCTTCCTTCCTTCCTTCCTTCCTTCCTTTTTCTTTCCTTCCTTCCTTCCAACCTACCTTCCTTCCTTCCTTTTTCCTTCCTTTCTTCCAACCTTCCTTCCTTCCTTTCTTCCTTCCTTCCTTCCTACTTTCCTACCTTCCCTTTTCCTTCCATCCATCCTTCCTTCCTTTTTCCTTCCATCCTTCCTTCCAACCTTCCTTCCTTCCTTCCAACCTTCCTTCCTTCCTTTCTTCCTACCTTCCTTCCTTTTTCCTTCCTTCCTTCCTTCCTTCCAACCTTCCTTCCTTTTTCCTTCCTTCCTTTTTCCTACCTCCCTTCCTTCCTTTTTCCTTCCTTCCTACCTTCCTTTTTCCTTCCTTCCTACTTTCCTACCTTCCCTTTTCCTTCCATCCTTCCTTCCTTTTTCCTTCCATCCTTCCTTCCTTTTTCCTTCCTTCCTTCCTTTCTCCTTCCTTCCTACCTACCTTCCTTTTTCCTTCCTTCCTTCCTACCTTCCTTCCTACCTTCCTTTTTCCTTCCTTCCTTCCTTCCTTCCTTCCTTCCAACCTTCCTTCCTTTTTCCTTCCTTCCTTCCAACCTTCCTTCCTTCCTTCCTTTCTTCCTACCTTCCTTTTTCCTTCCTTCCTTCCAACCTTCCTTCCTTCCTTTCTTCCTACCTTCCTTTTTCCTTCCTTCCTTCCTTTTTCCTTCCTTCCTACCTTCCTACCTTCCTTTTTCCTTCCTTCCTACCTACCTTCCTACCTTCCTTCCTACCTTCCTTCCTTCCTAACTTTCTTTTTCCTTCCTTCCTTCCTTCCTTCTTTCCTTCCTTCCTTCCTTCCTTCCGATAGTCTATTTTAAAGTATTGATGCTGCCACAAAAAGGCAGTAAGTTCTAACTTCAACCTATCATCTGTTCAAAGTATAGACCAAAACTGACAATTCTACTGAATCAAGTCCATTCTCCTTGATAGGAGATAATATAGACAGCATCTTATCCAGGGACGGATTGCCATTACTGCTGCTATCGGTGCGCATGCTACTTCGGTTC
This sequence comes from Erythrolamprus reginae, assembly GCF_031021105.1. Taxonomy (NCBI): domain Eukaryota; kingdom Metazoa; phylum Chordata; class Lepidosauria; order Squamata; family Dipsadidae; genus Erythrolamprus; species Erythrolamprus reginae. Next base: position 282,969,472 of record NC_091950.1, read on the forward strand.
TCCTGCATGCATTCACACACTATGTGCATGCATCACAGCTTGTTTTCACTTCCGCACATGCACAGGAAGCAAAAATGCGCTGAAAATATGCAAGGGAATGCACGCATGGTTGAGATTGCAGCCATTTTTTTGCTTTCGCATATGCGCAGAAGCAAAAACTTGCTGAAATCTCAAACGTGCGCATGTCCCCTCACAGGATTTTGCTTCTGCGCATGTGCAATGAAGCAATAATGCAAAAAATTTGAAGAAAAAAGATGGTGGCGCCCATAGGACTAGCACCGTAGCACCTGCATACAAATTGAACAATCTGGCAGCTGCTACCAGTGCGCCATCCCCTACTACCCTCTACTGATCTTATCTACTTCTCTGACTTCGTGTTCATGTTCCTTATCTTACATTACTGTAATACTTCATACTGATACCATGTCATACATTTCTGGCCCAAAAGTGCTTTTTCAAAAGGTAACTGGATTTTCTTGTTTTTTCCCCCTTGAAAACATTTCACTTCTTATCAAGAAACTTCTTCAGTTCAAGAAAGTCCAGTCACCTTTTGAAAAGCATCATCTGGATGTCTGAGAATCTATAGAAATATACTGCTACATTTATAACTCTATTATAACAGATGTCCAAGTGCTGCCTCTATGTTTGTTGAGGCAGGCAAGATTCCCTTGAGTACCATTTGTTGGGGATCAGGGGAAAGGGAGGGTCTTGCCTTCTCTTTCTGCTCAAGATCCCCATGGACAATTGGTGGGCTACTGTGTGACACAGAATGCTGGACTGGATGGGCTTTGGCCTGATTCAGCATTGTTCTTCTTATGTTCTTATATATTTTCTGAAATGAGAATGCCCTGTGGGTTTAAAAATATGCTGCAGAGCTGCCTAATTAAAGTACAAACTGGGTCCTTGCTGGAATCTTTGAGGAACTCTGTTATAATCTCACATTCATTGTGTTTCCAAATATAGTTATGGAAGTGGTAGATCTTACCTATCAGTTTGAAATTGTTTCTTGTAGGCACCAACTAAAATGTGAATTTAATAAGAATAATGGAGATGAGTTGTAACTGTGATACTAATTATATGCTAATGATGGACAAGTTCAGGGATGGGTTGCTCCTGGTGCGGTAAGTGACTGCGCACCAGTAGCCAACACAAGATTGTGCAATTTGCATGTGACCGCTCCAGTGCCAGTCCACCGGGCGCTGGCATTTTTTTCTTTAATTTTTCATATTTTTTGCTTCCTGCGCATGCACAGAAGCAAAATCTCACAAGGGGATGCACGCATGATATTTAAGCGATTTTTTTTGCTTCTGCACATGCGCAGAAGCAAAAAAATTACCAAAATCTCATGCGCACATCTCACAAAATTTCAGCACAATTTTTTGCTTCCTGTGCTTGCATGGAAACAAAATCACACTGGGGACACATGCGCACATGCGAGACGACTCAAGCTGCACCCACAGCATACCAGTAATGGCAAGTAAGAGGAATCTGCCCCTGGGCAAGTTAATTAAGAAAAAATAGAGATGGGTCAAATGATGTTCAGATGACTCCTACCTAATTAGTGTTCTGTCCATTTAAAGGAGAGTAGAGAGTTATCCTTTGGTCTAATAAACTGAAACCAAGTCTCAATAAAACACTTCTATCATATAAAGATAAGCTAATAATTTTGTAAGCCACTCAAAGTCCAATTGGAGTTTGGCGGCATATAAATTAAACCATTCATTCATTCATTCAATTCTTTAGTTAAACAGGATTAATTTTCAGGAAGGTGATTATTTAGCTACTGACCTGTAAAAACAAGTTTCTTGGAAAATAAGAGACCTGTTTATCTTTCAGGTGAAATTCACGTAATAATGTTATAGAAAGATAACTGATATCATAATTTTAAAGGGTAAGAAGAAGGGTTTTTTTAATTGCACACAAAAGATTTCAGTACTTTTCCTAGAATTATTTGTGCACTCCAAAATAAAACAAATAGAGCATCTAAATGCTCAAATGTCAGTGGACACAGTGTTTTCCCATTCATTGCAGCCAAGTCATTTGATCCATTCTGCTAACTTTGTTATATAAATTCACCTGGTCTCACCTTGATTCTTGAGATGATACCAATAAGATTTTCATTTTCTTGTAAATAAGAGTGCCAGTCTAGTGTAGTGATTAAGACACCAAGCTAGAAGCCAGTGGACCTTTAACTCAAGTCTAACTAGCCACAAACCAACCAGCTGTTTATTTGCATTTTTCTTTTTGCTTATTCAAAATACATGGCTGTCCATCTGAAACACATGACTCTGGGTGACTGTCATCCCTATAGGGTACATCAGGCTTAGAAACCAATGCTATAGAAGTCTAATGTTTCTTTAATTGGAGCAGAATATTGCAATTTGAATGTGCTTTCCCCTCCTCATCTTTGTGTGAATTAGGGAGGGGTCTATCAAAAGCAGGGCTGTCAAACTCTCTGCCTACAGGTCTGATGCATCAAGCTAGCAAGCCACGGCCAGTTTAATGAAGGGGGGAAATCCCAATACATCACATGAAGCAGCCATGACGACATGAGTTTGTAACCCCTGATCTAAGGTGTATACCCAACTTGGAAAGGACTTAAGCTGCTCTTGTTTGATTATTACTTTGATAACAGATCTTCCTATTGTCCTTCAAGGACATTCTTTATACCCTTTACACTAATAACAATTTTAAAAACATAAGCTGTCCTTCTCCTAACAAACACAAAACAAATAGACAATCAGCAACCAAGATTGAGTGAATGAGAATTAATGTTTTTAAGCTTTTAGGATGTTTTTAAAAAGTCTTTTAACTGTTATTAATTGGATCAAATTGTTTTATTATGTATTCTATGTTTGTTGTGAGCCACCCCGAGTCCACGGAGAGGGGCGGCATACAAATCCAATCAATAAACAAATAAGCAAATAAGCAAATAAACAAATAAACAAATAAACAAAGATAAATCCACCGCCACCAGTGCAAATACAATGAAAACTTCTCCATCAAACTAATTCATAGGTTGTATTAGGCATTCCAATCCTAAATCACATTTTGGATTTTTCCAGTCCCCAGCCATATTTTCAGGATTTAGCAAATTATGCCTGGCAGTCTTCTTAGTACACAGAGGCAGCTTTGTCTAGTGGTTAAGGCACCAGGCTAGAAACCAGAAAACTCTGAGTTCTAGTCCTTCCTGAATTGACTAGAAAAGTGACTTTGGGCTAGTCACTCAGAGCCCAACCAATCTCATAGGGTTATTATGGTGAAAATAGGAAGAGGTATTAGTGTAAGGCCCAAAGCCCAGAAAGCTATCTTATAAAGTGATTCTTCCAAACTGAGTTTATTGTTTCACACTTACAGACAAATTCTTGTCAGACTGACCATTGTACTATCTCTGTTGCATCTACAATATACTCAGTGAACTGTTATGGAGGGGCTGACTTCACCCTCTTTCACACATGATATCTGACCTGAGTTGCCCCTTAGTCCTATGGATTGTACTCCCTCCCTCCTAGGAATCCACTTCCTTACTACATTCCACCCTATTTATTTATTTATTTATTTATTTATTTATTTATTTATTTATTCATTCATTCATTCATTCATTCATTCATTCATTCATTCATTCATTCATTTACTTACTTACTTACTTATTTCATTTTTTATTTTTTTATTTATCGATTGATTGATTGATTGATTGATTGATTTGTATGCCGCCCCTCTCCGCAGACTCGGGGCGGCTAACAGCAGTAAAAAAGACAAATATAACAAATCTAATATAAAAAGTAATTTTAAAAACCCCAATTTAAGAGACCAATCATACAAACAGACATACTATGCATAAATTTTATAAGCCTAGGGGGAAGGGAATATCTCAATTCCCCCATGCCTGATGACAGAGGTGGGTTTTAAGGAGCTTACAAAAGGCAAGGAGGTTGGGGGCAACCCTGATATCCGGGGGGAGTTGGTTCCAGAGGGTCGGGACCACCACAGAGAAGGCTCTTCCCCATGGTCCCGCCAAACGACATTGTTTAGTCGACGGGACCCGGAGAAGGCCAACTCTGTGGGACCTAACCGATCGCTGGGATTCGTGCGGCAGAAGACGGTCCCGGAGATATTCTGGTCCAATGCCATGAAGGGCTTTAGGTATGTTTACTAAGACTAGATAAAAAACAACAAACAAACAAATAAATGTATCAGTTTTGACTGCAAATGAGAATTATTTCTTGCAAGCAGCTTTGGATCTCTTGGTTTGAACATAATATGAAATTTGCATAAACCTTGATTCAAATTGGGGAAGACAATTTAGAGGAAGAACAAATCACAAAACATATTGTTGCAGATCAAGTATAGATTTCTCCTTTCAGATTTCTTTAATAATTCTTTTAGCCAACTTCTGTCACATGTTAACTATTTTTATGCCTTTGTAAATAACAAATATTAAAGTTTCAGAAGAGCATGTGGATCTTAACACAGAGCCTGTAACTAGCTTGCTATTGACTCTGGATTGTGTCTGAGTCAGATTTCAGTAATAAAAGGTTCCAGTCCTAATTCCAGTATCATTTCTCCAGATGTCTGAGATTATTGTTTGAATCTATGAGATTTCAGTTACAGTTTGTGACAATGTTCCAGCTTATCTCCCATGTTTAAAACCTTTAGATTTCACCACTGGAATTCATTATCTGAGATTTTGGAGTAATGGAATTTGAATGTTAACGGTATGATGATCACATTCAGTTGTACTTCTCTGTTTTCAACAAGTCTTTATAAGGTTAGGAAGGAGCCTGGAACTGATATTGAATTGGGTCAGAGCCAATTAAAATATTGCATATTTCAATGTATTCAGAAGTGCTTAACCTGGATGGTGAGGAGTTTGATCTAAGTTCCATAAGGACCACTTTAAAGAACAGGGAACGTTTTTTGCAGAATAGAAGATTATGGGGGAAATGGTAGCTGTTTTCCAATGTCTAAGGCTGTGTAATGGAGAAGTTGTAAATATTGTTCTACCAGGGCTAGAACAAAGGAAGTTTTTTTTAAAAAAAAGCAGACCAACTAAACACCCTTCCTTAAAGCACCAGCTGCACAATCATCCAAAAGACTGTTCTTGGGGACAGGGGGGACCAGAGGAGAAACCAAATTTAAGTAGAAGTTAGAGTACCATTTACTGGAGATGCATTGCACATCTTCTAATATCAGGAATTGTTTTAAGTTATTTCCAGGATTTATTTCAGTTCCATCATAAATAAATGCATTCTTAGAATTAAGGAAGGATTTCTTAAGATACAATGACCTCCCCCTCAAAATACTATTAATTATTAGATAACAATTCATGTGGATATTGTACTAAAGCAGTGATTGCGAACCTTTTTTTCCTCGAGTGCCGAAAGAAAGTGTGCATGCGCTATCATGCATACATGAGTGCCCACACCCATAATTCAATGCCTGGGGAGGGTGAAAACAACTTTCCCCACCCCCTGGAGGCCCTCTGGAGGCTGGAAATGGGCTGTTTCCCAACTTCTGGTGGGCCCAGTAGGCTCGTGTTTCACCCTCCCCAGACTCCAAAAGCTTCTCTAGAGCCAAGGGAGGGTAAAAACATCCTCCCCATCCCCCCAGAGATTCTATGGAAGCCAAAAATGCCCTCCCAGAACCTCTGTGCGAGTCAAAAATCAGCTGACCGGCACACAAATGTGTGTTGGAGCTGAGCTAGGGCAACGGCTCATGTCCCAGCAAATATGGCTCCGCGTGCCACCGGTGGCAACCATGTCATAGGTTCACCATCGCTGTACTAAAGTAATTACTGACTCTATACCTATAAGTTTTAGGAAGAAGCAACGATTGGTGAGGGGAAAAAAATGAAAATTTACTGGCATTTCCATTAACACAGCATTCTCAATTGAAAAAGGACCAATAGTTCCTTTCCTTGGATTTGTGAGTCTCTTCTCACACTTATTCATGCCTTAGTCACTTCACATATGGACCACAGATAATTCTTGATTTATTGCCATAATTGAGCCATACATTATTGTGGTCTTAAGTTAAGTTACTATGTGAGCAGACTTGATTTTATGAAGTCCAGATTGCTGCAACTGGGCTCCAGCCCTTTGGAACCTTCTGAGGTAAGATTGCTTCCCACCCTCATGATCTTCTGTGAGAGCCTGAAGACCTGGCTCTGCCAATTGTTTTGGGGCTCCAGTAATATCACATTTGGAGGTGGGTTCCTTCTGATTTGGACCAATTCGCCTGAACCAGTAGCAACCCGCTGGTGACATCATGATGACATCATGGAACCAGTTCAGTCGGTGCCGGTCCGTGGGCAAACGCCATCTTTTTTTAAAAAAAAATTCTTCTGAGCATATGCAAAAACCGAGTTTCCAGCACTGTGTATGAAGTCGCTATATTGTTTTTGGTTTTTCTTTTAAAAATCTATCTATCTATCTAATCTTATCTTATCTTATCTTATCTATCTATCTATATATCTATCTAATCTTATCTATCTATCTATCTTATCTATCTATCTATCTATCTATCTATCTTATCATATCTATCTATCTATCTATCTATCTAATCTATCTGTATACCTATCTATCTATCTATCTATCTAATCTATCTGTATATCTATCTATGTATCTATGTATCTATCTATCTATCTATCTATCTATCTATCTATCTATCTATCTATATCTATCTATCTATCTATCTATCTATCTAATTAATCTATCTGTATATCTATCTATGTATCTATGTATCTATCTATCTATCTATCTATCTATCTATCTATCTATCTATCTATCTATCTATCTGCATTGCACATGTAAGTTAGAACTCCATTTATCAGACCCAGCTCTCTAGAAAACACTCCACGCTCAGAGTGGCAATGGGTGCACTGTTTCCGAGGCCTCAAAAACCAGCTAAGAAACAAATCCTCATACTGAAATTCTATCTACGTGGTCACTAGGTGTTGGCAACAACACAATGGCACACAATGCATCATCATCACATTAAAATTAAAATGTTAAGTCGTTTAAATTAAATTGCCATTTAATCATATCTTTTGTTTCTCAAGTCTAATTTTTTTTAAAAAAAACATTTTTAAATGGACACTACCCATTACATCACTCAAACATAGGTTTGCACAATAATCGAGAAAACAAAATGTGCATCATGACAAGACAATAGAAAATTCGCCCCTGGATCCTTAAAACAATTCCAGATGAGTGATGCAACTCACCCACTTAATGTCAATAGATCATATCACCCATTTAGTCCTTAGTGTAAAAACTGCTGGATTTCCCTGGTTTGGAGAGTAACACTGAAGAGTGTTATTTTTTTTTCTCCTAAAACACTTGAAGACTAAATACTCTTCAAATCAAATTTGCACATAACCTATCATCCCAACAATTCTGCTGCAGCCTGCTTTAAAATAAAATTAAAAAGAACATTTTGTTTCTTCAAGTCAAACAATATTTTTAAACAGAAGTGGTTGAATTAGTAGAGCAATTAACATAGATAAACAGTTATATTTATGCTCTATGACACTGGAATCCAAACAATAACAAAATTTTCTCATTCTGATTTCATATGTATACAGCCCATATGCATTTTAAGGTATCTCTGTTCTTTACTCTCTGCAAAACTTGATTATCAGTTTTTCTGGGGAGTTTCGTGGGAGATATTTTGAAAAAATGTTTTAATGCTTTTATAAAGTTTAAATTTGGTTCTAGGCAGTAAGTCATTGCTATCCAGGCAGAGGTACTTGGAAAAATGTCTTAGGGGAGGCTAATAGAAATTGCATTTTCTGTATACTTATAGTGAGCAAAAAATCCCTTCTCTTAAGAATATAAACTATTGGGTGTTTTAAAATGATGAATAAAGTAATGGTACTGGATAATGCTTCTGGAGGTGGGTGGGTGTGAAAGGACCCCCCAAAAAAACGGGCAAAAATGACATGTTTTGCTTGGTTTTGGACTGCAGAATGCTATTGTAGGTTGGGGGATAAAAACAGGGCACATAGACACCCCAGGATAGGGGTAGGCAAAGTTGGCTCTTCTATGACTTGTGGACTTCAACTCCCAGAATTCTTGAGCCAATTATGCTAGCTCAGGAATTCTAGGAATTCCACATGTCATAGAAGAGCCAACTTTGCCTACCCTACCCCAGGAGACCAAAAAATGGCACATTTTTCACCTCCCCCTGCCTGCAGAAGAGAGAGCCAGACAGATAGACAGGCAGAAAGAGAGAGATGGGGAGAAAGAGAAAGAAGGAAAGAGGGAGAGACAGAAAGAGAAAGAGAGGGAGGGAGGGAGAAACAGAAGGGGGGAGAGAGAGAGAGAGAGGAGAGAGGGAAAGAGAGAGTGTTATGTCCCAGTAGCAGCCGGGCTGCTGGGATTGGAACGTTCGGAGCACGGGAAGTTCGGTGCCTCTCATTGGTCGGAGACTTTCTGATGGTTGGTTTTAACTGCTGCCAGAAGCAGCTGATGCAATTCTCTTTTCCTCTCGTTTCCTTTCATTGATTGCCTTCTGTTCTGATTTCCTACCATAATAAAGTTGTGTTCTGAGCAATAGTGCCTGGTTATTAGGACTCAACAGAGAAAGTAATAATAATAATAATAATAATAATAATAATAATAATAATAATAATAATAGTTGTTGTTGTTATTGTTATAATTTATTAGATTTGTATGCCGCCCCTCTCCATAGACTTGGAGCAGCTCACAACAAAATAATAACAGTATAACAAATCTAATATTAAAAACATCTAAAACCCATCATTAAAACCATGCAACACAATCATTCCATGCGTAAACTATATAATCCTGGGGTATCTCAATTCCCCCATGCCTGGTGATTTAAGTGTTTGAGAGAGTCATTGAGGCCACTTGGAGGTTTATCTCTGTCCTCAAAGTCACATAAGTAGTGCAAATGGGTGTGGAGCCTTCTTGGAAATGATGAAATGACTGTTTGTAGAATGGAGATAGATGATGACATATCCTTTCTACTCTGTTGAAAGAAAGCTATTTAATTTTGATATAGATGGCCTCTTCGACCCCTCTTTCAAACCAGAATCCTCACTGTCCAAAAGGTGGGTTTTGCTGTCTTCAAAAGAGTGGACCTTGACAAATGTACACTGAAAGCATATGCAACAATGACAAATTCCTTGTGTGTACAATCACATTTGGCCAATATTCTATTCTATTCTATTCTATTCTATCCAAAGACACATAGAGCAAAGCGGAGACGGGCACAATGCTGGTCAGCTAGAGCAGTGTTTTTCAACCAGTGTGACATGGTCAGGTGTGCCGCGAAGCTCAGCTAGAGAGAGAAAGAGAGAGAGAGAAAGAAAGAGAAAGAAAGCAAGAGAGAGAGAGAAAGAAAGAAAGAGAAAGAAAGCGAGAGAGAGAAAGAAAGAAAGAGAAAGAAAGCAAGAGAGAGAGAGAAAGAAAGCAAGAGAGAGAGAAAGAAAGAGAAAGAAAGCAAGAGAGAGAGAGAGAAAGAGAAAGAAAGCAAGAGAGAGAGAGAAAGAAAGAGAAAGAAAGCAAGAGAGAGAGAGAAAGAAAGAGAAAGAAAGAAAGAAAGAGAGAGAAAGAAAGAGAAAGAAAGCAAGAGAGAGAGAAAGAAAGAGAAAGAAAGCAAGAGAGAGAGAGAAAGAAAGAGAAAGAAAGAAAGAGAGAGAGAGAGAGAAAGAAAGAGAAAGAAAGAGAGAGAAAGAAAGAAAGAAAGAGAAAGAAAGAGAGAGAGAGAAAGAAAGAAAGAAAGCAAGAGAGCAAAAACGAAAGGAAGGAAGGAAGAGAGAAAGAGGGATGGAGAGAGAGAGGAAGGAAGGAAGAGACAGAAAGGGAGAGAAATAGAGCGAAAGGGAGGAATAGAGAGAGAGATAATTTTTTTGTCCAAACTTTTTTTAGCCCCCCCCACTCTCCCCCCCCCCCTGCTCAAGGTGCCCCATTATTTTGTATATTTAAAAAATGTGCCGCAGCTCAAAAAAGGTTGAAAATCACTGAGCTAGAGGACTCATGAGGAGGCAACCTCACATCTCATGAAGTGCTGCACTAGCATTGTCTAGTTAATCCCACCCTTGCTCTACTGAACCTGGAACCCAGATCTGCACAACGAGAGTGCTTTCCCAGGACCTGTTTAAGGGATTTGAATCGAACTCTTGCTGTACATGTGGGGGAAGGGGCAGCAGGGCAGCACAAGTCAGGACAAGAGATCATGAGGTCTCAGTCCAGGAATGGGTAAAAGTGGTGCCCAACCCCAAGGTGTGTAAATGATCTTCAAGCCCTAGCTGCTATTTGATGGGTTACCAAAGCAGCAGTTGTATTGGAAACCCAGCCTGCAATCTCTCAGGCAATTTCTGCAAATATATGACTTATAAAGCAGGTCTGAGCAGAAAAATATGCACTGTCTAAACATTATTTGAAACAACACTCTCAGATTCTTATTTCCCAGAATGTTTTTTGAAAATGTGGTGGGGGCTAAGAAAGATGTAAGCAGGAGACATACCCATACAGAATTTTAATGAGGCCACTGTAGCTTACTTTGCTTCCCAAACATTTTAATGAAGCGGTTTCAAAAACAGTCTGCTTTTAAAAAATTTAAATGAGAGAAACAGTTAAAACCTATTTTGAAAGTGCTCACAAGACCTGAAAGAGAAAATGAACAGTCCCTAAACATTTTTTTTATTTTTCTATCTTTCTTTATTGTCCACAAATGCTGAACCAGATTTGCATCCCATAAGAGGGACAAACCCAAACAAGGTTTAAGAAAACATGCTGCTGGTTTTTCAAAATTTCTTATTCTGAAAAACAAAACTACTTATTATTGTACTTGTTAATAAACGTATTGATTATCATGCACGTTACCTTATGTATTTATCGTTACTTTGGAAAACATATATGAATCTTCAGTAGGTAAACAAATTTTATCCTGCCCACCTACCAGTTCGAAAGCATGCAAATGAGAACAGATATATGGGTACCACTTGGGTGGGAAGATGACCACAGAAATATCTTCAGACAATGCTGACTCCCTCGGTTAAGAAAGGGAAATGAGTATCCACCCCCTAGAGTCAGACACAACTGTTTGCCTCTACCTTTAAACAAAGTTTAGATTTTGTTCTCTTCTTTTTTTCCCAAAGTAATATCAGCAGATCAGTTGAACTATAATTGAAACAGAATACCCTACGAAAATAGACTAACAATCCTGGGCCTAGGAAGCCTAGAACTACGGCACCTAAAACACAACTTGAGTATTGCCCACAAGATCATATGCTGCAATGTCCTACCGGTCAATGACTACTTCAGCTTCAACCGCAATAACACAAGAGCACAACAGATTCAAACAGATTCAAACTTAATACGAACCACTCCAAACTTGACTGTAAAAAATATGATTTCAACAATCGAGTTATCGAAGCGTGGAACTCACTACCAGAGTCAATTGTGTCAACCCCTAACCCCCAACACTTCTCCCTTAGACTCTCCACAATTGACCTCTCCAGGTTCCTAAAAGGCCAGTAAGGGGCGTACATAAGTGCACTGGTGTGCCTTTCGTCCCCTGTCCAATTGTCTTTCCTTTCTTTCACCTATCTTATATATTCTCTTCCTTTCGTATATCCTCTCCCCTAAGTTTACTTTCTCCCTCATCTATATTACCACATGTCTATTTTTCTTTCTATGTATTTGTGTATTGGACAAATGAATAAATAAATAAATAAAATAAATAATCTCTATCACCCTACGTATCAGATAGCAGGGATGGAAACTGTAGGAAGTAGCTATATGCTTTGAATTATGATGATCATGAAGGGTGCAATAGTTCATGACTTTAAAGAAAATATCCCTCCCCATAACACTAACCACATTTATGTATAGTCAGTGGAAGATAACAGATAAAAGACAAATATGAGACTATTAGCATGAAATAATTAAATGTTTCTCTTTGCAATGTGTTTTAGTTAGTGCTTCAAATTTGCTATCATTATTCATCAATATCTGTTAATTTCATTTTTATGAATGAAAGAGGCTTTTATTGCAATAACTGAATTGATATATCCCATTTGACTTTTGAGAAACCACCTGAAGACAAGAAATATTTACTTCGGAGTAAATGCACAATGCCTTGTGTGTAAATGAAACAGTTTGTTACAAAACACTTTCCCTTAAATGATTTCTGTTTTTCCATTTGGAAGAAGAGTGGTTCTTGCATGCTGATATACCTGTGCCCTATTTTGAAGCATATCATAGCCTGTTGGTCTTGCTCATTTACGAAACTAAGCTACCAGGTAGTTTGCTTATTTTCATTTAGCATGAAACTGATATCTACTGATAAAGACTTAATATTATGATGAAGTCGCTCATTCAACAAACCATACTTAGTGCTGAGTCAGAAAGATTTTTGAACACAACCAGTATTACCTTTGAGGCCATAATCCCAACTTTATCATTCTAGGATGCATAATTGCATAGTTAATACCTCTTTCAACATCTGACCAACTCTCACTAATGTGTGACTTGTGTCAGGTACCAGTATGACACATGTAAAGTTCCAATTAAACTGATTTATTATTACTCATGCCTTTGCATGGCAATCTACTCAATTAACTGTTGGCACTATTTTGGTGCTTGATAAGGGTCAATGGAATTCAAGAGTGGTTGGACTTGGTCCATTTGTGGCTACATAGCAATTCTAGCTTGATCTTTTGATTCCACACCCTCTCCCCCAGATTTTGTCACTTCTTCTCCTACACATGATAGATGAAATTATAGTTAGCCTGTTTATGGGATTTCCCTGATCCAAAATGGTTGTTTTATATGTATAGTTCACCAAACTATCAAGAACTCAAGGTGGAATAACTGAGGGTTCCTTCTCTCCCTTTTATCTCTGGACATCAGTTTCAGTTAAGAAATATTGACCCTTGTGGTTTCCATGAAGAAATCGAGATTTTCCTGTTCAAACAGCTGAGCCATTGCATCATATTGGCTCTTCAGTTCTTAAAAGATGAATGATTACTCCATAGATAAGGTGCATATTTATGAAATAGTTTTGCACATGCAATATAAACTAGTGTGATTCCATCATGTCTACACAAATTTAGGTTTCCATACCCAGGAACCTGAATTCAGCAAGGAAATTGTAAATTGTACAGAGTGAGGAAAATGAACTTGACCAAACCAAGCAAGAACTGCTACCTAGGCAAAGGGAACTGAAACATTCTTTAAGACCTAGGAAACAGGAAACAAATTCAGAAACAATTCAAATAATAGCACTAGCACTTAGATATACCACTTCATAGTGCTTTACAGCCTTCTCTAAGTGGTTTACAAAATCAGCATATATTGATCCCAACAATCTGGTTCCTCATTTTCTCCACCTTGGAATGATGGAAGGCTGAGTGAAGCTTGAGCCTGGTGAGATTTGATCTGGTGATCTGAAGAAGTAGCCTGCAGTACTGCACTCTAACCACTGCACCGCTGTGGATAATAAATAAATACTGGCCTGATTTACTATGATGTAAGGAGTGGGGGAGTAGAGGACAATTACCATACAGTATTTTTCACATTATAAGACACACTTCTCCCCCCAAAAAGTGGGTGGAAATGTGTGTGAATCTTATAGAACGAATATTGCTGAAGCCCTGCCCACCCTCCAGGCCCCACCCTTTGACCTCTGCCTCTGAGCAATTTGCCTCCATGCAGCAAACCACAAACATCCTGGTCAGCTTCAGCACAGCCTGATTTAGCACATGAGCAGCTGATTGGCAGTTGGATCGACCTTCCAGAATACTGCAGATCAGCTGTTCCAGACTGCAGGGATTGCTGCCGCCCATCACCGCCATCGTCACACATCATCACCGCCATCTATCCTGGCATCACAGGCCTCAGTTTTGGCCTCAGAGTGCCTCATTTTTGGCCTTCATGCAGTCCCCTTTTGGTCCATTCCAGGTGCATTGCTGCCGCCTATCACCGCCAAAAAGTTTTCTTTCCCAAAGGCTAGTTTTTCTTATGGTTTGGAGCATCTTATAGTGCAAAAAAATATGCTATACAGTGGTACCTCATCTTACGAACGCCTCTTCTAACAAACTTTTCAAGATATGAACCCGGTGTTTAAGATTTTTTTGCCTCTTCTTCCGAACTATTTTCGAACTTCTTACGAACCCAAGCAGCTGCTGCTGGGATGAAGGGGTTTCTTTTTTTCCCCTTTTTTGAAGAAAGAAAAGGGAGGGGCTGCTTGGAGTAGGAAACATTTTGCAGAGAACAACATCCTTGCAAAGGAACTGAAAGGGTGTCTTTTTAAGAAAGAAAAGGGAGGAGGGAGGGACAGCTCGGGGGAGGAAAAATTTTGCATCTTGCAAAGGCACTGAAACGGTGTCTTTTTAAAAAAGAAAATGGAGGGGCACCCCCCCCCCCTTGTCTTTCTTCCTTCCAACTCACCCTTTAGCCTAGCCTTGCTTCTTCCACCCGCCCCCTTTAGCTGCTCCTCCCTGCCCTCTGTTCGCCTCCCTTCTAAAGTTTGGGATTTTCCTGAAGGATTTGCACGCATTATTTGCTTTTACATTGATTCCTATGGGAAACATTGTTTCATGTTACGAACTTTTCACCTTACGAACCTCCTCCTGGAACCAATTAAGTTCGTATGATGAGGTACCACTGTATTTGCAAGATTCTGTTATTATAGCCAATCTCAATGAAATCTCTACGGGATTGATTATGCGGTTGGTCTATCTAGTGGGTTGGGCAATAATTATTAAATCATTTTCTCAAACATTAGCAAACAAATCCTGCATCTATTAATAGTTCATGGGTAAAACAATGAGTGCTCTTACATTTGTCATTTATTTATTTATTCATTCATTCATTTATTCATTTATTCATTTATTCATTTATTCATTTATTCATTTACTCATTTACTCATTTACTCATTTACTCATTCATTCATTCATCCATCCATTCATTCATTTCTTTGTTTAATTGGATTGCTAGGCTGCCCTTCTCCAGTGGACTCAGGGTGGCTTACAAAATAAAATCAATACAAAAAATACAACTGTAAGAAACCCATTAAATCCCAACAATCAAGATCATTCAACTAAAAACCAGTCACACTCATTCACTCATATTGTCAGCCAGAGCTGGTGGCAATGCTCAACAGCCCCAGGCCTGCCGGCATAGGTGTGTTTTTAGAGCCTTATGAAAAGCCAGGTATGTAGGGGCGCTGCGAATCTCTGGGGGGAGTTGATTCCAGGGAGGCAGAGCTGCCACAGAGAAGGCCCCTCCCCACCAAGCGACATTGCTTGGCTGATGGGACCTGGAGAAGGCCAACTCTGTGGGCTCTGACCGGCTGCTGGGATATATGAGGCAGTAGATGGTCCCATAAGTAATTTGTTCCTAAGCCATGTAGGGTTTATAGGTAATATCCAACACCTTGAATTGCGTTCAGAGACCAATAGGTAGCCAATGCAGCTCACAGAATGATGGTGACAGATGGGTATACCTCAGAAGGCCCTCGGTGGCTCATGCGGCTGCATTTTGAACTAACTGCAGTCTCCAAACATTCTTTGAAGGTAGTCCTGTGTAGAGAGCATTGCAGTAATCGAGCCGTGAGGTGATGAGAGTGTGAGTCACTGTGAGAAGCAACTCCCTGTCCAAATAAGGCCGCAACTGGTGCACTAGGTGGGCCTGTGCAAACGTCCCCCTTGCCACAGCTGAGAGGTATTGTTCTAGGTTCAGCTGTGGATCAAGGAGGACTCCCAAGTTGCGGACGCTCTCTGAGGGGTGTGTATGTTTGATTTTTAATAAGGGTTTTTTAGTTATTTTAATATTAGATTTGTCATGTGCTGTTTTATTATTGTTGTTAGCCTCCCTGAGTTTCCGGAGAGGGGTGGCATACAAATCAAAGCAAATCACTAAATCACTAAATCACTAAATCACTAAATCACTAAATCACTAAATAAATAAATAAATCACTAAATAAATAAATAAATAAATAAATAAATAAATAAATAAATAAATAAATAAATAAATAAATAAATAAATAAATAAATAAATAAATAAATAAATAAATAAATAAATAAATAAATAAATAAATAAATAAATAAATAAATAAATAAATAAATAAATAAATAAATAAATAAATAAATCTTCACCTAGACTGTTTTTGTGAAATGTTTTCCAATCAGCCTATGAAGTTGTGCATAAGCCGGAAGGAAGGATTAAAGCAGAGCCAACTTTGTCAAGCCTTGCGTGGCTGCTTGAAAATCAATTCCCCGATGTTTGCATATGCAAAAGGGTGCCCACCCTACTTGACCTGGGTTTTATCAAAAATGTTGTGTGCTTTCACACAGGCAATGGATCAGTGTTTGAGGCAGCTGGTTGAGCCTTGCAAAAGTTACTGCTTCTCCTTTTCAAAGAGAAGTGCTTGTGTTTGCACTAAAGTCCTGTGTAAGGCACCTCCTTCACATTCTTTACACAGCCCTCATATTGATGCCTGAAATACATTAGCAGAGCAAACAGTGCTTCATCATTCTGCAGCAATCTGTACATAACAACATCAAACATACATCTCTTTTTCAGAAACAGATTGTTGAGGTTTGATGCCAGGCATTACAGTTTTTCTCAAAAAAGAAAAAGTACAGAGGGTCTTGACAAGGTTGGAGGAGTTTGACATAACACAAACTCAGGGTATGTTTTAAACCCCAAAATTGGATGTAATATGGGCATGAGAAACAAATGTTTCCCTAGAAAAAATCTAACCACAAGAAACTTGTGCTTAATTTTCAATCATTCACTATTATTATTTTTTTATTAATGGATTTCTTATCTTCATTTTCACTCTATTGACTATGCTTTCCATCTTTGCTTATTTCCTCATATTCCTGTATTTATTTTTCTCTTATCTATATAACTTTAATTCTATTTCTTATTTGCATTCTTATTTATCCTTGGTGCTCTCTGAGCTTGTTTTCTTAGAGATGTTTCATTACCCAAACTAATACAATCAATTAAATTTTACATTTATTCATACCTCCGGTTTTACACTTACTAGTTGTTTGTGATGTTACCTCATTTGGGTAATGAAGCATCTGCAACAACATAACCAAAAAGACTTCAAGAGTTGTAAACCTAATCCTATGTAGCTTCTGCTCTGGCAATCTCACACTACTTACCAGAGCTTACAAAACTTTCGCCAGACCCATCCTTGAATACAGCTCATCTGTTTGGAACCCATATCGCATCTCAGACATTAACACCCTTGAAAATGTCCAAAGATACTTCACCAGAAGAGCCCTTCACTCCTCCACTCGAAATAGAATACCCTACGAAAATAGACTAACAATTCTGGGCCTAGAAAGCTTAGAACTAAGATGCCTTAAACAAGATCTAAGTATTGCCCACAAGATCATATGCTGCAACATCCTGCCTGCCGGCGACTACTTCAGCTTCAACCACAACAACACAAGAGCACACAACAGATTTAAACTTAATATTAACCGCTCCAAACTTGACTGTAAAAAATATGACTTCAGTAACCGAGTTGTCGAAGTGTGGAACTCATTACCGGACTCCATAGTGTCATCCCCAAACCCCCAACACTTTTCCCTTAGATTACCTACGGTTGACCGATCCAGATTCCTAAGAGGTCAGTAAGGGGCGAGTACAAGTGCACTAGAGTGCCTTCCGTCCCCTGTCCTATTGCTCTCCTATATCTCCTATTCCTTTCTTCTATTCCTATATCTCTTCTTCTATTCTTTCATTGATATGTTCTATTACTATATCTTCTTTTCTATTCTTTCTTAGATATATTTTACTATGAGTATCTCCTCTATAAACTTCATCGTGTATTTTACTATGTGTATATAGATATATACCCACTAAAACCCTCATTGTGTATTGGACAAAATAAATAAATAAATAAATAAATAAATAAATAAATAAATAAATAAAACAAGCACACACGCACACACACACACCCAGCACGGGAGCGTTCCAGTAGAGCCACGAATGGCTGCCCTTTACTGCTGACACCTACATAGGGAAACCTGAATTTGAGTTTCCCACTAAGTTGAAAGTTCACATTCCCCATTCACATTGTGCCAGTGTGGCAACTCCTTCTTCCGCTTCCTCTCCAGTGGTGGACATAGGATGGCCTTGAACCTCTTGAAATAATGCTTTGTGTCTGCATCTGCTCCCTCATGAAATCACCCCTCCTAGGTTTCCATAAACATCAGGTCTTCTCCAGATAGTGTGGCAAGCTGTTGATTTATCGCCAACTTCTTCACTGGCTTGACAGTTGATGCTGCTTGTCAGAAACCATTGAGAGGTGCAGAAATGTCAATCACAAGACCTGCTGGGATGGTTATAAAACAGCTACCGGCTGAACAGCAACCAGTCTCAATCACATGATCAGGGTGACACCGCAACATCGATAAGTGCAAGAACTAGTCATAAAGTTGGTATTATTATTTTATTATTATTTATTAGATTTGTATGTCGCCCCTCTCTGTAACTTTGAACGGTCACAAAATAGGGTGGTCATTTAAGCAAGGATTAGCTATAATCATGTTTGTTGTCTATTGTTAAGCTCTCACAAGTATGGCTTCACTCTGAGTCTGCGGAGAGGGGCGGCATACACATCTAATAAATAAAATAAATAAATAAACTCCTGAATAGTGTTTGGCGAACCGAATGAAATTCAGGTTCAGCGGGTTTGTGTGAACTTGGCGGCTGGTTCGGGCATGTTCATGGAACCTGAACCCGCTGAACCCTTCTGGCCCCACCCTTCCATCTTCTGCCAAAGCAGCCTGCAGGCGGCTCACCATGCCTTCCTGTCTTTGCAGCCGGCAGGAGAGCAAGTGAGCGAGCGGGTCTTCCACACCCACTACCCTCCCCCCCATTCCTCAAATCATGGTATCCTGCAGGTAAAGGAAAAAATAATAATAATGAAGGATCAGGGAGGGAAAGCTGTCATGGTCATCGAGGAATGGGGTGGGGTTTGCGGGTGATGAGAATGAGGAGGATGGGTGCGCGCGGTGTGTGTGTGGAGCGTTTCTCCATCGGGAAAGTAAGACGGCGGCAAGTTTCTTGGCGGGGACCACCTCAGCGGCGGTTTTAACACGCTGAGAAACTTGCCACTGTCTTACTTTCCCAACGGAGAAATGCTCCCCACACACACCGCGTGTGCCCATCCTCCTTCCGACGTCAAAGGGGAGGGGGGCAGTGGCAGGCAGAGGGGAATCCCCTGCCCCCACTCCCCCAGCCTCCCCACGAGGGGATTCTGGGGGCGGGGCCTTGACGGCACAGAGACGTCACTTCCTGGCCAGCCGAGCCGACCGAATGCCGAACGCGACCCCAAACTTTGCCCAAAGTTCTAAAAAAATTTGGGGTCGTGTTCGGCATGCCGAACACTGCAAAGTCCGCACGGACCCGAATTGTGCAAGTTCGGTTCGCCCAACACTACTCCTGAGATTAAGTCTTTGTATTTCATTTTCTTATGACTGGGGCGGAATAGAAGTAGCATCTGTTCAGATTCTGCCCATCCTGAAGTTTAACGAAGGTTTGTTATGCTGAAAAAAGGCAGAACGTTTCCAGCCTGAGGAGAGAGAAGATAATTTATTGCATGTACAGTTGATCCAGAGCATTTAGACAAATTGGTTCAGGTTTGCTTTTAATGATCCTTGATTTGTGATCCACTTGGCAGCTATTTTTCACAAGGCCTGTCAGCAAGGCCATGAGGATCAATCCATCTTCTGCTTCGTTTTCTGAAAAGACTTCCCTCTCTTTCCCAAGAAAATGTGCTAGGGATTTCCAATGGATTTTGTTCACCTGTATAAAGATTAGATGTCAAAATCCCTCATTGTTAACAGCTTTTCTTCATCCATTCTGCTTAAGGACGTTCATTTGTTTTAAAGAAATTTACAGTGCCTTGACACTCATTAAAGAAGGCTGCAGGGTCTGTTTTCCTCCAGTAGGCACATATGGACAAAGGCAAGACAGCTTTTGCAGGCTGCAAAACATAAATCAATGAGATAATATAGCATATAGCCTGTCACAAGAAAAGTCCTATAAAAGCATTTCTTCTTTCAGTTGGAATTTTCATTGAGCTTTCCACTGGAAATTAAAATGCATTTCTTCAAAACTTCTACGAAACAAAACATGTGTTTAAAAAAGGATCAAGAATAGCCACAGCATGTAGACTTATATACCACTTCATAGTGCTTTACAGCAGTGATTTTCAACCTTTTTTGAGCCGCGGCACATTTTTTACATTTACAAAACCCTGGGGCACACCACTAACCAAAATGACACAAAATGACATTCTAACACAGTACATATTATACATATAGTTAATAATATAGTTTCTAAATGTATTTATACTCACTTAGTGTGAAACCTGGGCCTGTTTCGATTAACACAAAAGGGCAGGAATGGTACAAAGACACACACGAAGCTCTTCCTCAACAGTTCTCAGTCTCTGTTTTTAGTTTTTATAGCAGTCAAATTTGAGAAGCTCAGCTCACATACTGTAGATATGTGGTTGAAAATGGGAGCAATCTTTGCTGGCCAGAATGGGGAACTCCTTGGCGACAGATAACCAAAAACTGTCCAAAGCAAGATCAGCAAGCTTTGGCTGTAAACCACGATTAGAAATCGGGACCATGGGGAGGAGGAACAGCTTTAACTACTCGCCATGGCCACACAATGACAAGTGTGCGGCAGCCCGAGCAGGGACTTTCCTGGGTGTGGATGAGAGGCGGCCTGCTATTGGTTCTTCGCTAGTGGTCGGGATGAATCCTAGAAGGAGATTGGTCAGTAAGCGTTCCCTTTGCCTCCACTCTTCCTGTCACTGATAGCTGGAGGTATTGTGAGGGGAATGTTTATGTTCTGATGGAGGCAGCTGGCGATGGGCTGGATAAATGGCCTCCGCGGGCCGTATCCAGCATGTGGGCCATAGTTTGGAGACCCATG
Source organism: Erythrolamprus reginae (assembly GCF_031021105.1). Lineage (NCBI taxonomy): Eukaryota > Metazoa > Chordata > Lepidosauria > Squamata > Dipsadidae > Erythrolamprus > Erythrolamprus reginae. The sequence goes on from NC_091950.1 coordinate 282,990,423, forward strand.
TTTAATTTCCCCACAGCACAACTGACCATGTCTCACGGCACACTAGTGTGCCGCGGCACACTGGTTGAAAAAAACTGCTTTACAGCACTTTCCAAGTGGTTTACAATCATAATGCCCCTCAACAATCTGCGTCCTGATTTTCCCAACCTCGGAAGGATGGAAGGCCAATCAAATTCCTGGCAGTGGGCAGAGTTACACTGCAATACTGCATTCTAACCACTGAGCGACTACGGTGATTAGAATGCAGTAAGAAAGACTGAACCGTAACATTTTAGGGTTCCTATTAATTCAGGAAAAGAATATGGTTCACCTACTTTATTCTATCTTGGAAACCAACAAGTTCTACAAGGCATCGCAGCAATGACTTTTTAGAATCAAGAATCATTGAATTCCACTGATCACTATAGAATAAACAAAGATCATCAACAGCTTAATCAAAATTATATCTATTTGATTATCCATATTATTACTGCAGCAAGGCTTGCTTTTGCCCAAACGTGGAAAAATGTAGAAACCCCACAAGACGAGTTAATACTAGAAAAAATAACCCAATGGGCAGAAATGTCTAAATTGACCCTTAAAATAAAAGGCAAAGTTGACTCACAATTCTATGAATGTTGGAATCTACTCTACCACTGGTTAGAAAACAGAAAAAATCCTTGCTAAGTACACTACGAACATGTAATTGGAAAACAAAAAATTATACCTGATGAAAGCAAACAGAGCAAATAAGATAAAGGTATGAACTTCTAAATGAACATCTGATCTCTATGTTACTTATATTCTGCTTCTATTTTCTTTTATATGTTATTTAAAAAAGACAAATTGAATTTTGATACTAACTGTAACTGGCTAAAGAAAATTTACATGGTTTCAGAAGAATTTATAGACTGACCCTGTACTCGCTCGTATTTTAATATGCATTTGTGATGTACTGTTTTTTTTTTCTTTCTTTGTATATACGGTTTTTTCTTTCTTTCTTTCTGTGTATTATATTTGTAAATAAACATTTATAAAAAAAAGAATAAACAAAGATGCACAGTAAGGGAAAAAATGTTTTTCACCTCTTGTAATTCAACTTTAGACATTACTTTAACGTCCATGAATGTAGATGGTTTTTAAGGGAGAATTTGATCAAATTCATGGAGGATAAGATTATCAGTGCTTGTTTGTTATTAATTGTTATTCCTGTAATTATTAGTCATGATGAAGAAATTCTGAGGAATGTGTGTTGGTGTGCATGCAATATAATAGAAACATAGAAACATAGAAACATAGAAGATTGACGGCAGAAAAAGACCTCGTGGTCCCTCTAGTCTGCCCTTATACTATTTCCTGTATTTTATCTTAGGATGGATATATTTTTATCTCAGGCATGTTTAAATTCAATTACTGTGGATTTACCAACCACGGATGCTGGAAGTTTGTTCCAAGCATCTACTACTCTTTCAGTAAAATAATATTTTCTCACGTTGCTTCTGATCTTTCCCCCAACTAACCGCCGATTATTCTTGTGTTCACTTTCCTATTAAAAACACTTCCCTCCTGAACCTGTTTCGATCCTGTCCCCCCTTTCTGTTCTGTCCTCCAGACTATACAGATTGAGTTCATTAAGTCTTTCCTGATAAGTTTTATGCTTAAGACCTTCCACCATTTTTGTAGCCCGTCTTTGGACTCATTCAATTTTATCAATATCTTTTTGTAAATAATATAAATGAAAGATATTTTGTTGCACTGCTTTTTTTTAGCAACATAGCAGGCAACACCCATCAACAGATAGCAACTTACATAGAGCTGTAGCTCATTTATATTTTTTATTCATCAACCTTAAAAATGTAACAAAATGGATTGGTCCAACAGTTCTTTTAAAACTTTTCATACCAATCTTTTAGAACGGTGTTTCCCAAACTTTTGACATATATATACATCCCTTCTATAATTTTTGTAACGCTTAGTACCCCTTGTTAAAAAAAAGGATGTATTTTAATAACAATCAAAATATTTTTCTTTTTTCTTTTTTTTGATACATATGCAAAATAATAATAAACAAAAAATAAAATTATTCATAATAAAATATAAATAAAAGTTATATTATAAATAACATTTATTTAGATCAATGAGAATTGTTTGTGCTGAGATGACAGATCATCATAATTTGGTTCCCTAGTTGTTAATTTTAATCTGAGATGCGGTTCCATGTCCAATAGTCTGTTCCTTTTTTTCGACTTAATGTCTACAAATGCTGAAAAAGCAACTTCACATAAATATGAAGTTGGAAAATGCAAGATGTATTTCAGAACTTTTTCTGAACGTATACCCCCACCAAACTCTTCCCGTACCCCTGGGAGTACGCTACACCACACTTTGGGAGACACTGTTTTAAGAACATAATTCTTGTGTTCCTTTTAAATAAATTTTTAATGCATCATTTGGAGATTGCGATGATGCAGCCTAATGAAGTTGGTGTCATTTCTTTACCAGTATGCTTCCAGTTGCAACTCAAAGTTATCCCATTTAAAGCTTTATATGATTTAGGGCTTATCTATCAGAGGGTCTTTCTGTTTCCTGCAATTATCAGCCTGCCCTGGATAATCGAGGTTGACTTTCTTTGGTTCTTATTCCTCAAACAATGTCATTTAACAGGAAGTAGCCCTTCTTTGGTACAGTACCAGCATCATGTGAAAACAATTGATTGCATCTTCAGTTGACAAGTCTTAATTGTTTGTTCCTGTAAAGCCATAACACTGCATTTGGTGGGCAGGAAGTTCATGATCTTGAATATATCATTCAGTCCACCAAACATTTAGTTCCATGGTGCAGGAGGAGGAAGGATCAGTACTTCCCATCTCTATTCTTCTATACCTATGCACAAAAAAGAGCTGAGGCTTGTATAACTAAGACCACTTCCTTTGAGACTGTCCATGCTAATTACCCACAGTATTCCCCCCCCCCATGAGTTTGATTGACTGATATCAGTAATGTGCCATCTTACCTCTTGTTTATGCCTCATACTCTTTGCTTTTGCCTGCCTTTAATCTGCTACTCATCCATTTTTGATGTTTCCTGATGTTTAATAAAATAACATCAACATCAAGCTATGGGTTTGTTGCTGTTATTGTTTTGCTAGCTCATTTGAGCGGAATGTATGCTCTTTTGATTTGGAGACAGGAATTGATGAGGAGAGTAGTGGGTACAAATCAGCAGCAGGTTGCACTTACCTGCAAACTGGTGCACTGCGTGTGCATCCTCTTCATTAGGGCGCTCTCATGTGCATGCCCACATATGCATCTCTTGTGAGTTTTTGCTTCTACATATGCACGGAAGCAAAAAACCACTAAAAACTCATGCGCAATGTGAAATTTTGCTTCTGCGTGGTTAGAAAGCAAACCAGCCAAAAACTGAAGAAAAAAGATGGTGCCGCCCAATGGACCAGCACCGATGCAGTCGCATGCAAATTGCACAATCTGGCGGCCGCTACTGGTCTGCAGTCACCTACCGCACCGGTAGGAACCCACCACTGGTACAAATGAGACTGGAAATTACTTCTGTAATTTTCCAACTCAGATGAGATCTGGTGAGCTAGGTGTTGTGTATGTAAATAGGACATGTAAATAGTTATGGTAAATAGGTTAATATGCATACTGGCCGCAGTTGTATAAGCCGCGGCTGGGAAATTCAAGAAGCTGCCTAGCCGCGCCTAGCGGAAAAAAGTTTTTAAAGGGCAGCACAGCCCAGGCCGGCATTCTTGCTTCCTATTTTGTACTTGTTCTCTCTTGGTTACTTGTTACTGTTCCTGCCCGATTCTTAATAAATGAATTAGATCAGACCCACCTTCGTGCATTCTTTACTATATTTATTTATTTATTTAGTCCAATACACAATGAGGGTTTTAGTGGATATATATCTACATACACATAGTAAAATACAGGATGAAGGTTATAGAGGAGATATTCATAGTAAAATATATCTAAGAAAGAATAGAAAAGAAGGTATAGTAATAGAACATATCAATGAAAGAAGAGAAGAAGATATATAGGAATAGAAGAAATGTATAGGAGATATAGGAGAGCAATAGGACAGGGGACGGAAGGCACTCTAGTGCACTTGTACTCGCCCCTTACTGACCTCTTAGGAATCTGGATAGGTCAACCGTAGATAATCTAAGGGTAAAGTGTTGGGGGTTTGGGGATGACACTATGGAGTCCGGTAATGAGTTCCACGCTTCGACAACTCGGTTACTGAAGTCATATTTTTTACAGTCTATGCATTTAGAGCAGTCATTTCTTTGAACTGAAGGGTGGAAGAGGAAGGAGTTGACAGCAGCTGATATCCTATTTTGACTCTGGAACAGAAGAAGAGGAACGTGAGAGAAATTCTCTTACGTGAAATCCCATTCTTTGGTCAGTGAATCCAGATTTTGAGACTGGTCATCAGGCAAGACATTCACTTTTCCTAATAATGCCAGGAGAAGAACGTGTTCTGTGAAATCCTTTTGTCCATCATGACCAAAGGTCATTGACATCATGCGATATGAATAAGAATATAAATTGTATACATACAGGCTGAAGACATCCCTCCTCAAATAGAGGCTGAAACTGTACATGTAAGAATAGAAAGCATAAATTAATAGAGTATTCTCTTCAATCTCTTTTTGGATTATTCTCGAGAATATTCCCAAAGAAACTCCAGAAAGTTATTGTGACACTGAAAGCAAAGACAGATATCTTGCTTCAGTTTGTTTGTTTTGATTTTCACTTCCCAGTTTACTTTAGAAGTCATCCAGAGCCACCAACGATTAGAAATTAGAGGTACTGACTCAGGTTTCATTCATTGTGTACCAAGAAACTGAGATAGAATGCCAATTTGGAATGTAATCTTCTTATAGAGTAGGGTGTCAAACTCGATTTCATTGAGGGCTGTAGCAGGGTTGTGTTTGACCTCCAGGGGCCAAGGAGGGCATGGACAGGGTGGGGCATGGCCAGCTTGAAGTCACTCATGTTGGGGGTGCCTGTGGTGACCTGAGGGCTCTGCCAGCGAAAATGGGCTCCTGAGCTCTGTTTTTGGCTGCCGTGGCCTCCTACAACCCTCTGCCAGTGAAAATTGAACTTTGGAGGGCAGCACGTGGCCCTCCAAGCTCTGTTTTTGATAGCAGAATCACCACAGGTTGGTTCTTCACTGTTTCCAGGGCAGTTCCATGGGCCAGATCTCAGTACCCTGTGGGCCGGGGACCTTCCCCTGAGCCTCTTACAGCAATTAAGCAATTAATATTTCCTTATTAAAACAACTCTGGTATAAGATCTAGTGAATCATTGAGATGAAGCAGTCTTCCTCTAAGATTTTACAAAACTGAGATGTTGAAAACCCCTTTTCACAGATGGTGACAAGAAAGAAAAAGCCCTGTTATAGGAAGTCAGTGTGACTTCAACACTATTATTTAGAAGTAAAGTCTGATTAACTTGAGGAAAGTCCCAATGTTTAGTCATGTTTACAGTAGAAAGAAGAATGGATCATTAAAAGTTTTGAACGGGTTTCGGGGCTTCGAGAAGAATTGCTGACATTACTTATGCGTCGTCACCAGCAAAGGTGGATTCCTCCCAGTTCGGACTGGTTCTATAGAACCGGTAGTAACTTGGTAGTCTGTCTCACTGGAACTGGCAGTGACCTAGGCCTGCCATGCCCCTGAGCCAGTTCTCTTGACAGCACCATAGGTGGTGCCATCTTTTTAGTAGTGTGCCTGTGCAGAATATCATTTCTGGGAAGTGACATGTGGGCAAAATGTGCACTTCTATTGTGCTGCAAACCAGTGGGGAAGGTAGGTAGAACCAACCCCTGATCATCAGTCTTTGTGTAAATGAAAACACCTTAGTTGTTTCTCTCTGGTTTTCATTGTCACTTCATATCTTGCACTTTATTGCTCTTTACACACAGGTGGTTGGGGGGGGGGTTTTGCAAATTTTTTATAGTCTTTTATACATAACTTACAACATCTATTTATTATTTTATTTTATTTTATTTTATTTTATTTTATTTTATTTTATTTTATTTTATTTTATTTTATTTTATTTTATTTTATTTTATTTTATTTTATTTTATTTTATTTATTTTATTTTATTTTATTTTATTTTATTTTATTTTATTTTATTTTATTTTATTTTATTTTATTTTATTTTATTTTATTTTATTATTTTATTTATTATTTTATTTTATTTTATTTTATTTTATTTATTTTATTTCATTTCATTTCATTTCATTTCATTTTATTATTTTATTTTATTTTATTTTATTTTATTTTATTTTATTTATTTTATTTATTTTATTTATTTTATTTATTTTATTTATTTTATTTTATTTTATTTTATTTTATTTTATTTATTTTATTTATTTTATTTATTTTATTTTATTTTATTTTATTTTATTTTATCTTAACTTGTATAGCCATCCATTTCACATATGTGACTCTGGGTAGTACAATAAAACAATCAGGTAAAACAATAATATAATATAGCAATTTAATTTTTTTTAAAGAATTTAAATCCTGCTTAAACCCAGTCTTAAATAAGACTAGGGAAAAACGAACAAGCATCCAACACACATAGTGTAGCCACCTCACAGGCCTCCTGAGGCCTGTTGAAAGAACCCATTTTAGAAGGATTTCTGAAATGCCAGGTGGTTCAGATAATGTTTATATTAGTACCTACTGAGATCCAACTTGCCAAAATTGCATGGAACATTTCAAAATTTGTCTATTTTGAGGGCAAAATATATAAGAAGTTGATTTCTAATTTGACTCAATGAAGATCCCTGCACCACTGGATGCATTGGTGAGAGCTCACTAGCGTGTTATGTGATAGATGAATGCCAATCCATCTTAAATCTAAGATTTACAAGACAACCATCCACCCTGTTGCACTGTATGGCATTGAATGCTGGGCAGCAGCAACAGGGACCAAAATATATCTCCATGCCATGGAAGTGCAAATGCTTTGTTAGATAATGGGCATCTCCCTTCTTGACCACATCACAAATGACACCATTCAACAACATTTTAATGTGGCACCAATTATAGAGAAAATGAGAGAAGACCAACTTTGCTGATATGGAAATGTCCAGAGAGCAGCACCTTCCACTATGGCTATCAACTAGAAGTCAATGGCCAGAGACCTCATGGGCATCCAAAACAGAGATGGCAAGACACCATCAACAAATAATATGCAAGCCGTGACCCTGAACCCTGGAGACACAGCTGACCATGCAAAGTGGCATTCAATGATCCAAAAAGTGGACCCTGCACCTGTGGGTATATACTAAGGAGGAGGCGGAAGAGAAAGGAGAAGGTACCTGCACTCCTTGGGTATATTTATCCTTCAATATATGACTAAGTTACTATTTCTTTTGCCTGTTCTGTACTAAAGAGAAATAAAGTCTGCTAATTCACCAGTTTGGCTATCTTTAAGTATTTTTCAGTTACAGCTTGGGAGATTGCTTTTTATTGGGGATTTAGAGAGGTACTTTTACTAAGGTGACCAATTGTCCTTCTTTAGGGAGGACAATCCTTCTTTGGTAGGTTCTGCCCTTCCTCGAAAAGTGTCCTCCTACCTGTCCTCCTTTTTAATATTTGTAAAACTAATCTCTTAATCTCTGTATTCAGAAACATGCGCCGAACTGCTACGCGTCATGTGATGGTACAGTACGGAAAGCCGCAATTATGAAACGCATGCGCAGGGCACAGGAGAAGTTCACGTATCTTGCATTTGTCTACCACCATTGCCTCTATATTATACTTTGTGTTTACTTCTAATGGAAATACGAAATTATTTCTTTCTCGGTGAATATTATACTCAGGTAAGTACAATTCACGTTTTATTAATTCAATTTTATACAACCGTTTTCAACCCAAGTGTAAAATAATTTAAATATAGAGTTAGTAAAGTTTTATCACTTTTGTTATTAAAGTTTTAGTTTTAATTATGAATTTTATTTATTCATAATGACATAAACGTTTTATTTATTTATGTTGTACTTTTTTCTTAAATTTTTTCATCCTCCTTTTTCATTGTAAAAAAATTAGCCACCTTACTTTTACGGGCCCACAAAGATCTTTAAAATGCTTTGGATGGATTATTGGCAGAGGTATGCATAGCAAGCAGCAGGCCTCAGTTTTTTATGTAATAATTATAGTACATTTGCTTTGGCTTGATTCTATTTGGAGATCCTAACTGAAGCTCCTACAAGACAGCACCACCACCCTATTAAGAAACATGAAGCTGCAGCTGACCCAGAATTACTGGAAATGCTCTGCCTCCATACCATAATGAGAGGGTATATATGCGATGCACAGTTGTGCAATTACAAACTGTAGCAATTATAGCAAATACAGCTACACCAGACAACCAGTTTAAATGGACAAAGTACAAAGGCAGATTGTCCCAAGGAAACCTGAACTGCCCTTCCCTAAGAAATACCTTTTGGAGACTCAACCACTCTCTTTTCTTAGCTTTCTACCAGCTTTTTTTTTAAAATGTAACTGGACTAATACAATTTCTACACTACTATATCCAGGAATTTAATTAGGAAAAAAAATCTCTTCAACTCACTGAAAATTCTCACCAGGACAATTTTATAAGACAATGACCTTTTATCGCAAGATGCTTGCATACCGAACAAAAGTCAGCCTTGAATAACTGTAATTTTTTTCTTGTAATTGTAACTTGAAATATTGTAATCCAAGGCCAAAGTCATGCACATAGTACTCTTTAAATAAAGAACAATATTTTCATAGACTTAAATACGAAACCTTCTTATCGTAAGATATAAATTCTCCATGAAGAAATTTTGAAGGCAATGGTGCTGGGATTGCTTAATAATTTATGGGTTTATATAATGATTGTACATAGATTTTTTTTTTACTTGTATGCTTTTATATTGGTGACATATTTCTATATTACTTGCAAAATGTTTTCATTTGCATTACAGTGTTCCCTCACTTTTCGCGGGGGTTGTGTTCCTAGACCGCCCGCGAAAGTTGAATTTCCGTGAAGTAGAGATGCAGAAGTAAATACACTATTTTTGACTATTTAAGCCTTCCCTTAACACTTTAAACCCATAAATTGCGATTTCCCATTCCCTTAGCAACCATTTAGATTATTACTCATCATGTTTATTTATTAAAGTTTATTTAAAAAATATTTATTAAAGGTGGATGAATGTTTGGCGATGACATATGACGTCATCGGGCAGGAAAAACCGTGGTATAAAGGGAAAAAACGGGAAGTATTTTTTAATTAATATTTTTGAAAAACCGTGGTATAGACTTTTCGTGAAGTTCGAATCCGCGAAAATTGAGGGAACACTGTATACTGGTTGACGTCAGTGTTGCCATTATCACAAACCGAAACCTTATATTATCCACAAAGTTATATGACAGTATCTTAAACAACTACAACAATTAAGAATAAGTCAAAAAGTAATATTTTCTTATCCATCATGTTTATTAGAAGGAAATGTGCATCAAACAATTAAATTTACATCTAGACTTACAATGTTATTTCTTCAGCAGATACTCAAGTGTGCCTCAACTTGAACTTCTATGAGCCATACTTTCTGTTACAGTTTACTTCCACCTGATCTCACTATCAACTCCTAGAAACTGGGATTGTTGTATTTCTTTTACTGGTAAAGGATAGCAAGATACATGGGTAGACAAGGTTGGAGACCTTCAATATCTTTGCAACTTACACCTTAATCACACCAGAGAACTTTTGAGGATGTAACACTGTATTGGGTGAAAACTTGGCACATGTGGCGTTTTAAAATTCTCTGCCAATTCTGGAGTGGAGAACTTGGATGGACCATTTCTTATCTTCAAGAGAAGGAAAAATGAATAAATAGGAGGACTCCCTCATAGTGGTTACAGTAGCACCACTACTGAACAAGCCCAGATGGGAAGAATTTCCTGGTGACTTTCCTTACAGATGAATTAAAGCATGGAAAGCCAGAGAGGATGATACAGCAGAGGATATAGCCTAATGAGTGGCTTTGACACACACTCTTTTGACTCCTTTATAAACTAAGGAAATACAATAATGCTTCATTCTATTCTCCGATCAGCATTCATTAGGACATGGCATCTATATTATGCAATAATGATGCTTCCCATAAGAAAGCAGATTAATCCGCCATGTCAGCTGAATTGAGAATATGCTGTGAAATTTCTTTGATAGTTTGGTCATACAACTTCTCCAATCTGCTGTCCTTTAGAAATGGAAAACTAAAATATCCATTATTCCTCATCATCCTACAAGGAAAGCAGAGCTCCATAACACGTACACATCTGTCTTGATCTCCCCTTCTGAAAAATAAATAACATGCACAACCAATTGGGTAGCTGGAGCTACTTCCATGGGAAGCTGTTAAATCAGCGCTCGGAGACTGCTTCAGTTCAACAGGTTTATTTCGTTAGGCATAATCAGTAGAACAGCTCTCTTGACAATCAACTCCCAACAAGGGCAACGGCTAATCCGTTGCCCTATTTATACTGTTCTTTTTATGCGGGAACATTTTCTGACAACCGTTTATTTTTGGCGGCATTCTAACTTAAGCCGCGTCTTAACCAATCAGTGATTTTACCGTTTATTTCTTTTTTACAAACATAACAGAAGCTATTGTTGCACAGCTTGTCACATTTGGGGGAAATCGTGACTTTTGAAGACTTATCGGCTTCCCTTTCTAAGTCAGAAACTGGAGAGCAGTCATGTTGGAGCTACTGTTGATGGAGATTGTCATCTGCCCAACCAGGAGGTTCTTTATTTATAGAAAAGTCTTTGAACAGACCACTGCAGTTTAGTGTAGTAATAACAAGTTACAGCAAATTCAGAGAGTGGTAGAGTGTAACACAGCCATGCATTACGCCCCATTCTAAATTATCTTTGAGGAAAAGTCTGTAATTAAGGGAGATTTTGAATGGCAGAACCTGGGTCATTCTAAGGGATACTTTCTCAGTTATTTTTATGGGCAGGCAGAAAAAAAATACATGCTGCCAAGTAGAGTGGGTCTCCATATAGTCCTTTTTTAAAAAGCTTTGATGACTTGGGAAATCCAGGTTAAGTGTAACAATCTTTCAGAAAGTACCTAGAATTTAGTATCTCACAAATAAGATTAATTTAAAATGTTAGTGTCACATGTGAGCAAAATTGTGTTCCTCTTTCATCGAAGGTATCCTGGAAAGAGACTATTCCAGATTAGATAAGGAGCAAATTCAGGCATGCATTGGATTAAAGATGTCTCATTAGTCATCTCCCAAATTTGTGTCCACATGCCTCTACTTGTATCTCAGGATCTTTCCATAGCTGAGATAATGCTAAGGTGCTAAGTGGAAGTATTGAAAAAGGTGTTTTCCTTAATATCTTGACTCAGGAGTTTGCTTGTGAATAATGTAAAGTATATTGGTGTACATAAGAGGTCTTCAGACTTGGCAACTTTAAGACTTAAGGACTTCAACTCCCAGAATTCTCCAGCCAGCAGGCTGGAGAACTCTGGGAGTTGAAGTCCACAAGTCTTAAAGTTACCAAGTTTGAAGACCTCTAGTATACATTAAGGAGATAGTTAGAAATTTTAAATTCCATGATGGCAATGTAAGGACTCCAGTTGTTGTGCTCAAATACTAATTTAAGGGTCCTTGGTGTTCTCTGAGCTTGGTTATTTTCTTACAGATGTCTCATTACCCAAACTAGGTGTCATCGTCAGTGCTGATAATGTTACCTGGTTTGGACAATGAAACATCTGCAAGAAAATAACCAAGTTCAGAGACCCCTCATTTCAACCTTGAGCGACAAATATTCTCCTTTATTGATACTGACCCATTTGTCTGCCCTTCTCTCCTTCAGTCTGATGTGGAACCTGGATCTCTTGGAACCACAGCTCATTTCCTTATTTGCAACTGGGACAATCAAGCAATCATCCAGGCAATGCACAGAGCACCTGTTCTTGATATCGACTTCACTGTTCCCAGTTAAACAAATACTATGAAAACCATTGCGGCTAAAATTTGATTCTTTGAATTGCTTTGTTATCTGTTTGTTTCGATTCATTGTGCGGTCAGCCCTTGTGTTAATAGTCAATAAATCAAGCAACCAAGAGATGTAGATAACTCTTTGCTGCTACCCGTGTGGACAAAGGAGGGCCACCCCTGAAATTGACTAACCTATTCCTGGCTTCAAACATAGAAACATAGAAGACTGACGGCAGAAAAAGACCTCATGGTCCATCTAGTCTGCCCTTATACTATTTCCTGTATTTTATCTTACAATTGATATATGTTTATCCCAGGCATGTTTAAATTCAATTACTGTGGATTTACCAACCACGACTGCTGGAAGTTTGTTCCAAGGATCTACTACTCTTTCAGTAAAATAATATTTTCTCATGTTGCTTTTGATCTTTCCCCCAACTAACTTCAGATTATGTCCCCTTGTTCTTGTGTTCACTTTCCTATTAAAAACACTTCCGTCCTGAACCTTATTTAACCCTTTAACACATTTAAATGTTTCGATCATGTCCCCCCTTTTCCTTCTGTCCTCCATGTAATTAAAGGTGAAATAATAATAATAATAATAATAATAATAATAATAATAACAACAACAACAACAACAGCAACAACAGCAACAACAGCAACAACAGCAACAATAATAATAACAATTTAAAAACCCCTCTGCTTTTATATTTGGGATACTTGCTTTGGGGAATTCCCTTCCCAGAAGTTGTGGCTTCCAAGGCAACCTTGATTCTTGGAATTAACACACCCCAAAGAGCAACCCCTTTGTCAAACCTCTACTGTTCAATGGTATGTCTCATCTGAACCAGTATTGGGTTGCTACCGAGTGCATGCCACACTGCGCACTGGTAGCGAAAATGGAACTGCTTGCATATCTCCACATCTGTGTGCACGTATCTGAGTGAGATTTTGCTTTTACACATGCGCAGGAAGAAAAATCTCATGAGGGATGCATGCGCAAGAGAGAGTTTGGCAATTTTTTGCTTTGGTGCATGCCCGGAAGCAAAACAATCACCAAAATCTCTCTTATGCGCACATCCTCTCGCAATATTTTGCTTCCTGTGCATTGCACAGAAATAAGATCTTGCTGGGACGCAAGTGTGTGCAAGCCGGCAACCCAAAGCTGCACGCGCATTGCACCAGTAGCAGTGGTAAGTAGGAACCCCCACCTGATCTGAACACATCAAGATGGTCACTACACAGCAGCCAGATGCAAAACAGTTTGCCTTTTTTCTTACTACCCAGTGCTTCAACAGTGGAATGATGCAATAGTAGTTAATAAAGATTTTTCAAAAATGGTCAGTTGTACAACAGGACAAACCAAGGGATAGAACCCAAACTCTCAATACACAGAGTAATTTAATACTACTACTAATAATAATTTATTAGATTTGTATGCCACCCCTCTCCGAGGACTCGGAGCGGCTCACAACAATAAAACATCATATACAAATCCAATGTTAAAACAGTCTTTAAAACCCCCCTATTAAAACAGTCATACAGCCCAAACACACCATCCATAAAATCAAAGGAAGCTAAGGGTATATCAATTCCTCCATGCCTGGCAACATAGATGAGTTTTCAAAAGTTTGCGAAAGGCAAAGAGGGTGGGGACAGTCCTAATCTCCGGGGGAAGCTGATTCCAGAGGGCCGGGGCCACCACAGAGAAGGCTCTTCCCCTGGGTCCCCCCAGATGGCATTGTTTCGTCAACGGAACCCGGAGAAGGCCAACTCTGTGGGACCTAATCGGTTGCTGGGATTCGTGCAGCAGCAGGCAGTTTCGGAGGTGTGGATGTCGGATGAGGTAGATCTTTCAGCAGAAGGAACCACCAGCCATAGTCCCTGGTCTGCTATGTGTTAAAGGTGTTCAGGCAGCAGCACAGTCCTGGCCCACTTCAGGTACACGGTAAAGGTGTTTTGTGGGGGGAAATCCCTGGATGTTCCCTAGAGTGTTCTGCCTGTGGCAATACATTTTGTTTAAAAAAGAATTACAAGTTGACAAGAAAAAGTGACTGCAGATCTTACCCGCTGATAATGTAAGCATCCCACCCCCGAACGTCTCCTGAACTTATTCATATTCAGCTCTGAATATTGAGAAAGCATCTAATCTTTATCCTGGTTGCTTAACTTTTCTACCTAGACTGGTGACTTAATTTGTACATGTAAATAGATAAAGAAGGCAAGAATTGAACTCTGAGGCAGCAATTGACATAGGGGACAATGTATGTATTCTGTTTCAGATAGCAAAATTAATCATTTAGGCTCAGAAAAAAAGACAGTGATGATTTCAAGAAGTCCTGTATAGAGTTACAGCCAATAAGCCATGAACAAACTGTTTGAACATGTTCTATTAAATCTAATTAAATTCATACCGGGGAATAAAAAAGTTAACTTGGCAGCACATTTTTGAAACAGCTAAGACAAGACAGAAGCCAGGGAAACCAATGAGAACTAACCCAAAAAACAAACAAAATTACCCTCTGTAAATAGATTTTTTTTTTCAGACAAAAGGTTCAGCAAAAACCTTTTAAAAAAAAAAGTCTTATTACTGACTTATTATGCTATAATGTTGCATTTGTTTCAAAGAAGGAAAAAGTTATTTTCATCCAGAAAAAGAGACTTTTCAAGTGTGTGCTCTCACATTTTGCACTTTGTTGTCTCAACTGTCCCTCACTGCAATGATGGGAAGGAAGGTACCTGAGGAGATAATTTACACCACCATCCTAAAATATGGGAGAAAATCATGGTATCTCCATTATCAAGACTGCATTATGATCAGACCACCAATCTATTTGTCAGGCTGTTGAAAACACAATTCCTCTGAAAAGGACACAGGGAAATATCATTCTAGTTAATGTTCTTCTATACTACAGTTGGGCTTCAACTGCAAACCAATGAACCTTAGATTGTAGGTAGTGATGGGCAAACTGAACCCGCACAATTCGGGTCCGTACCGAATTTTGTGGTGTTCGGTATGTCGAACACGAACCCAAAATTTTTCCAAACTTCAGGCAAAGTTCGGGGTCGTGTATGGCGTTCGGAGCTTTGACGTCACCAGCAGGTTGCTAAGGACACCAAGGTGATCACTTCCTGGATTCCATGTACGAAAAAGGATGCCGCAGCGGCACTGCAAGCAAAGGGCGGTTCTTTCACATAAAAATAAACATGTTTATTTTTACGTGAAAACTTCCCTTTGAAGGAGCTGGGGAATCCCTCCCACGAAGAGATTCCGGGGGCAGAGCTTTGATGTCACCGGAAGGTTGCTAAAGACGCCAAGGTGATCACCTTGGCATCCTTAGCAACCTACTGGTGACGTCAAAGCTCTACCCCCAGAATCTCTTCATGGGAGGGATTACCCGTTCAGGTTCGAGTTTGGGGTTCGGTTCGGGTTCAGCTGAATTTTGTGTAAAATTCGGCCAAACTTGCCAAACCCGAACATCGTTGGGTTCGCCCATCACTAATTGTAGGGCATGAGGAGATAGAACATGTGAGAAATTAATATGGTGGTGGGAAGATTGGATATTGTTAGTGGTACTCAAAGGTGGTTTTCTAAAGGCAGCAGATTGCCCAATCAATAGTCCTAAACAAATATAGGTGAGGGATACAGCCTTTTATCCGCATTATGTTCCAGTCAATTCCTTCATAGTTGCTAAAATTCATTTCTGAATAAACACATGGAATCAGGCTTTAGTGACTACCATGACGAAAATGGCGATGGACATGGCAACAAAGGGATGAGAATGAGAAGAGGGACAACAGGATGTAATTAAACCACAGTTCTTGCCATTGTGGGCTCCTATAGCCAGGAATGAAGTGCAACATGAATTATGTTCTCCATGTTGGAAGCAAAAGAGCTCTGGGTCAGTGCAAGAGCCTATAATGAAGCACTCTCCTGTTTTTTGCAAATGCCTACATCTTTTCCAGCAATAAACCCTAAATTAATAGTCTTGCTGCCATGAGGAAACGTGGTTTCAAAGCAATGTTTTATGATGTGGACCTCTAGCACAAGTTCCAGGCCCCTGGGAATACTTTTGCAACTTTTGTGAATAGATGCTTCTAATCTAAGTACTTTGCATTTGTGTTAATAGCATTCTCTAAGGCAGTGGTTCTCAACCTTTCTAATACTGCGACCCCTTAATACAGTTCCTCATGTTTTGGTGACTCCCAACCATAAATCTAGCCCCAATTCTCTCAACAGAGCTTTAAACTGATTGACAGGATGGTCAGAGGGACACCCCCACTGTAAACATCTGATTGGTTGGATTGTAAAAATATGTTCCAAGGACACAGAATAGAAGCTTTTGTTCCTAACAATATGGGAAATTTGTCTTTCCCCATGGTCTTAGGTGATCCCTGTGAAACGGTCATTTGACCCCCAAAGGGGTCCTGACCTCCAGGTTGAGAACCACTGCTCTAAGGTGTTGCAAGGGAAGCATTGTGCTGCTTCCCCCTGTTCATTGTTAGCCATTCATCAGGTTTCTAATATAATGGAATTATTTCAATCTGAATTTTGTCATGCATTTTTCATTCCTATGGATTTCAACAACAAAAAAGACTAAGTACCATTATGTCCTTGATAAATTTTGCACCTATTATAAATATGTCTCAATTGCCAAGCACCTGAATTTTGATTAAGCCACTGGAGGGGAAGCTGTGATGGGAGTTACTTACAACTGGGAGGACCAGTTGTAAGTAACTTTTTTTTCAGTATCTTCATAACTTTGAACAGTCGCTAAACGAATAGGCATAAATTGAGTAGTAACTGTGAGATCTATTTGGCCAATTCTAATGTACATACACTTTCCTACATTAAATTTCTAAATCAATTTTAGATTATGGCAAGATAGTTTTGAGCTGGAAATATTCTGTTTGAAATCCCCCAGTCAGTTGCCAAATATTTTGAATAGCACAACTTAATTTTGAAGAGAAATGCTGACACTTTTAGGACGAAGTATTTTTTTTCAAGAAATGTTAGGTTTTTATTTCAAATTACAGTATTTGCCTTGAATTGCCAAAACACTTAGGGGGGGAAATCTGTCTATGAGCATGAATTACAGGACAATTTTTCTACTTGTACATGTAAATTAAAAATAAAGATAATAGTTTAAAAGGCTGTGAATTAATATTGTAAACCCCATGTCAGGGTTCCAAATAATATATTTATAGCAAATAGAACTCTGAGGCAGGTAGATTCCTCAAAGAACAGTTTTATTGAATATATCATATTGGCACACGCTGGTGAAAACTGACTCTAAAGGTTCCTGTGGTTTTCACCTAATTAAAAGTTTTTTCCCTTTCACCAAACAATCAGTCACATGGTCCAATCTAGGTGCTGCCCAGCTGCTTGGTAACTTCACTCCTCCCCTGTTCAGCGACCGGTCGAAATATTCTTGGTTCCTGGGAAAAACTTTTGTTTTGGCTACAAAACCCCAGCTATCTCTATTTCCCCCCTCTCCTCCTCATCTCCATTGTGACAGCACCAAAGCCTCCAAGATGGCCTCAGTCAGGTCAACTTCAGAGTTGAGACCCCATTGTTTTTATGCCCAAGAAAGTAAGCAGAGGAAGTGGAATACACCAACCTTGCTGAATACCTGACATCAGAGTCACTATCCAACTTCCTTGTATTCTGTGAATGCAAATGCTTTATAAAAATGTGTGAGGGAGTTTGACTCTGATGGCAGGAACAATGCAATTTATTAAGAACGAGAAGAGCGTTTGGGATGTGTACATTGTTAAGGTGGTAAGGATTTGTTTTGCTTAGTACCATCTTCTTTTGTAAAGCAACTCATCGTGGGGCAACTTGGCATGTGCTATTTTTATACTTGAAGGACATCTTTTGTGAAATTACACACATCCCTTTTATATATGTATATTTTCATAAAGCAAGGTGTTGGCCGAGCTACAAGCTAATATAAGATAAACCTTTTCTCCCCGTAAAAGAGGCTGAAAATTTGGGTGCATCTTATACTCCAAATGTAACTTCTTCCCTTTTTCTGGAAGCTTTTTTTCCAGCCCTAATGAGGCAATAATGATCTTCCCATCTCTTCCCAACTTGCAGGCTTTTTAAAAAAAAATGTTTATTGAATATTAAAGAAAAAAGGGAGGAAGGGGAAGGGCTTGTTTTCATTGCTACTCTCTCCGAAAATGTTTTTTTCATCCCTTACAAGGTGCTAGTGATCTTTGCAGGCTTGTTTTCATTCCTACTCCCTCCAAAGAAGGTTTTTTCAGCCCTAACCAGGGGATAAAATAATGGACTGAAGCTGACCAGACTAAGGACTCTAGCCAGATGAATACCTGGTAGATAGATTTTTCCCTCTATTCTCCTTCCCCAAAATTAAGGTGCAGCTTATACTCTGATGCATCTTATTCTGAAAAAACTATGGTATTCCATATTCTATTGCCAATATCAGACAGTGGCATCTGGCAAGACTGCTAAAATGTTGTTTCAAGGAAATCTGGCACCTTACTCACTCATTCTGGAGTAGCATTTTGATTTTCGTTCCTTTCAATGTTGTCCATTTAAAAGATGTGCTCTGTTCAATATTACAGACTGCTAAGAATGTACACAAAGTAGAAGTAACAGATTCTAACACAGAAAAAACTCTTTAAAATTTCTTTCTCTACTCCGTCTTTTACGCCAGCTGAAATAGTCTTTTCTACTAACTCTTTGAAAGTGTAGGATTTTTGTTCTGTTTTCCTTCCTAATATTTTATCCATTTTGGGGGGAAGGGGAGCAAGTTACTTTGAAAACTATGTAAAAGGGCCAATGCACACTTTTAAATCTAATCCTCAAAATATTTTCTTCTGATGCAAAGAATCCAATTCCCAGGAAATTATTTATTTGGAAAACTGAAGCTTCAGTCCAGAGAGATTTAAGTAAACCTATTTTTATTGTTAAAACAGAGGGTGGAGATTTCATAAAAATATTTTCACAGAGACATGCATAATGGTGCAGCTTATCTTAGTCAAACAACCCTGTATTATTTATTCAATCAGGAGATGTTTAGAAATTATACATCTCCACCTTTTAAAAGCAAATAATTTGTTATCCACAGCAAAAAAAAAGAGGAGAATTCTGCACTGATGATAATGTAATTAACTTGTAGTCTGGAAATGTTTTACTAAGATATAAAGGGCATTCAAAATCAAACAAGATGAATTGTAGTACAGCAAGACTTTTGAAGGTCAGAATTTCCTTACTCCTGGTTTTCTCTTGGTCTACATTGCATCAAGTTGAACTTGATCGTGCAAATGCTTTTTCATATTGTTCTCCATCCCGTGGCTCCAATCACTTACGGAACAAGATGCATTATGCAAACTGGTTTTTGTTAATAGTATGAGTAGGAGAGTTTGGAGTGGATTTCTAAAAGACATGGGGAAATTACCTATGGGAGATAAAACCCATATTATTCCAAAATCATCTAACCCCCAAAACTTTTCCCTTAGACTATCCACTGTTGACCTCTCCCAATTCCTAAGAGGTCAGTAAGAGGCGTGCATAAGTTGCACCAGGGTGTCTTCCATCCCCTGTCCTAATGTTTCTCTCTTACTAATATCATGTATATAAATATTGTATACCACATCACAGCTTCCCCTCCAGTGGCTTGATCAAAATTCCGGTGCTTGGCAATTGAGACAAATTTACAATAGGCGCAAAATTTATCAAGGACATAATGGTACTTAGTCTTTTTTGTTGTTGAAATCCATAGGAATGAAAAATGCATGACAAAACTCAGATTGAAATAATTCCATTATATTAGAAACCTGATGAAAGGCTAACAATGAACAGGGGAAAGCAGCACAATGTTATCTTTGTATACCACCAATGAGTACTTGACAAAACAAATAAATAAAATAAATAAAAGTATGGAAGACGTGTACCCAAGGATTAATGCCTTCAGGAGTATTGCCATGTTTCATGGCCACTGCCACAATGGCCCCAAGAAACAGAAACAGCACAATATCTAAAGGAAACTAGTCTTCCAAATGCTGCCTTTGATAGCATTTGATAGGGAAACATCATGTTTCTTAAAAATAAAAATAAAAAACCAGTCCCAATCATGAACACCGTTGAGGGGGGAAAGCAGTGGGACTTCTTACAGCTAAGATATTGTGAACTCCATCAATCAGAGCCTGCTACACCCACACCCATGACATTCGGCAGAACATTTCGCTGAGACAGGTGGGCAAACTGCATTTTTCCTAAGGGAAGAAATATTCCTTTGTTACAGAAGCACTTCCTCATGGTACATCCCCTGCAATGGGCTCATTCTTTCCTCAGAAGAACTCTCATGAAATTGCAGACAGAGATAAGACTTCTACAAGAGATAGCTGGAGTTAACACTTTACTGTCTTGCACAGAGCACCTGGGTTGCCTTCTCAATTTTCCCTAATTACAGGAGTGTAAGATAACTGTGCCCTATTGTGCCTAAAATTTACTGGGAGTCTTACAAATTAAACAACGCACACAAAGAAGCCACATCTTCCATAAAAGAGTTGACTTTCATAGGATTCGTTATGGCAGGGACCAATGGTGAAATCTATTTTTTTTTTTTACTACCAGCTCTATGGGCATGCTGTGGCTTGGTGGGCGTGGTTTAGTGGGCATGGCAGGGGAAGAATACTGCAAAATCCCCATTCTGTCCCCACTGATGGGGGAAGGATATTGCAAAATCTCCATTCTCAATCCCACTCTGGGGCCATCCAGAGGTGATATTTGCTGGTTCTCCGAACTACTCAAAATTTCCACTACCAAAATAGTGTTTTTCAACCAGTGTGCCGTGGCACACTAGTGTGCCGCGAGACACGGTCAGGTGTGCCGCAAAGCGAAGCTCAGAAGGGGGAAGGAGGGAGAGAGAAAGACATAGAGGGAGGGAAGGAGGGAGAGAGAAAGAAAGCAAAAAAGAGAGGGAAGAAGGTTTTTGTAAATGTGAATAATGTACCGCGGCTCAAAAAAGGTTGGGAAACACTGCTCTAGAATCTGTCAGAACCTGGCGGGGACTATAATTCTTAACTATTGGTACTTACATAGCCATTCATCTGTTTTCATGTGAACAAAGAAAATATTGCATTCATCCTGATTAGACAGTAGCATTTTCACAAGTGTAACATTTAAAGGAATTTCCTTCCTTCTTTATTTACTAGTATGTTTTAATGTATTTGGGATATATAGTCTTATGCCAGCATGCAGATAATAATTAATAATATTTTATTAAATCTCTATGCTGACTGGCTCTTTAGAATTCCAGGCAATCTTTGTGTGGTGAAATAGATGTTCAAAAACCACAAATCTTTGTTGGTGGCATTCATTGGCATCCAACTGAAAGTATTCCCTACCCAAAACCAGTAGTCCAGAAAGGAAAAGCTGTTAAGGGAATGTCATACAAAATATGTGTATTAGGAAATACATATCACAAAAGGCCATTTTGTTACAAAATTTGAGGAAACAACTCATGCTGGAATGCTTGTGAAATGACAGGAAACCGATTAGGCTTGATCTGCACCTCTTGAGCGAAATATTTATTATTAGATTTATTCCATTTATTAAATCTAACAGTTTATTCATCTATTCACTCATTCACTCACTCATTCATTCATTCATTTATTCATAAACTTCTTAAAACCCACCTCTGCCATCAGGCATGGGGGAACTGAGACATCCCCCCCCCTTGCCTATGTAGCTGTATGTATGATATGTTTGGGTGTATGCTTTTTATATATTGGGAGTTTTAGGCTTTTTAATGTAAAATTGTTATTTTAAACTTTAATATTATATTTGTTACTGTATATTGTTTTTATCATTGCTGTGAGCCGCCCCGAGTCTGCGGAGAGGGGCAGCATACAAATCTAATAAATAATAATAAAATAATAATATTTGATTTTTATGCCGCCCTTCTCCTTAGACTCAGGGCGGCTTACAAAATGTTAGCAACAGCACTTTTTAACAGAGCCAGCATATTGCCCCCACAATCTAGGTCCTCATTTTACCCACCTCGGAAGGATGGAAGGCTCCAGATCTACAGTCAGCTTCAGTGGCCTGCAGTACAGCATTCTACCTGCTGTGCCACCCTTGCTAATAAATCTACTAAATGTTACATTCTTTGTGTGTAGGACAGATTTAACTGTTTCAGACATTGTTCTGTATAAGTCAAACAATTCCTTTCTAAATCACGAATAGGCTTTCACAGATATGGATGAAGAACTGGTGCAAAATTATATTTTAAGAAGTGTAACTCTTGATAGTATTCAAAAGAAAACAAAGCCTTCCCCTCAACACAATTTTTAAATTTAAAAGTATGTCACTTTCCCACTATGGGCCAACGTCTTTGCCTCTCCTTTTAATTCAATAACTGGGGTTTTTTTTAGAAAATTTAATCTCCTCTTGTTTTTAAAAAATGTGCAGGATGTTCAGAAGTGCCTCCTTCCTTGGTAGGGTATCAAGGGAGGAGGCAATACTGATTTAGTCTTTTTTATCCTGCCAAATTTATCTAGATTTTAGAAGAGGAAAAAATGCTTCCTGTCATCCCATCTTAGTACCTACAATTGAGAGGGGAGAAGAAGTATTGATTTTCATGAAAAATAGCTGAATTCAGGGTCAGTTCCTTGTATAGTGTAACCCAAATGATAATGTTTCTCTTGAGTCTTATTGAAAATGTTGGCAATGGATCTCATTCCTCTCTCCAGACATCTGTAATTAGAGCCACAATATACTCTTGGAGGTCTTCCTAGTACAGGGAATACATATTTTAAACAAAAGGGACAGCCTTCTGAACATACATACAAACCAGCGGTGGGTTGTAACTTATCTCGCTGCCTGTTCGCTTCCTCTTGCACCATGTGGGCACAAATGCATTGTGCACCACACAGCCGTGCATGCACTTTGCCTGTGTGTGTACATGCGCAGTACCGAGAAACCAAGCTGCACATGTGCAAAAGCGAAAAACAAAAATGTCAGCACCTACAGCACCACCATTACAGTTGGTTTGGGAGCGTGGCCAACTGGTGATCGCTCCTAGTTCTGCGAATGGGGGGAAATTCCTGCTACTGGCTCTATAGAACTAGTCCAAACCAGGAGAAACCCATCTCTGATACATATGTATCAGGGATGGGTTCCTCCCAGTTTGGACCAGTTCATCTGAACCAGTAGCAACCTACTGGTGATGTCACAATGATGTCACTGAACTGGGTTGGTCGATGCCAGTCCATAAGCGCTGCCATCTTTTTTAAAAAAAAATTTTCTGAGCATGTGCAGAAGCCAAGTTTCCAGCACTATGCATCCAGTCGCCATCTTGTTTTTGGTTTCCTTTTTTTGAATTTTTTTGGGAGGTTTTTTATTTTTTATTTTTCTTCTGAGCATATGCAGAAACCGACTTTCCAGCACCGCGCATGTGGTCTCCAACTTGAGGCAGCGAGGTAAGTTAGAACCCAGCCCTGCTTGGGTCCCCTCAACTTTTCAGTCCCAGAAAGCAGTTGTAAAATGCCTTTTTGTTTTTTGAAGCCCTATATCATTTTCTGTCCTTCTTCCCATTTTTATTTCATTTTCTCTCTCATCCTGAAAGGAGCTTCAAGCAAAAGGAAGCAAGGGGGGAGAAAGAGGAGAAGGATTCGGAAGTGGGAAGGGAAGTGATTGGGGGAAATGAGAACAAGGAGGGCTTCCCAACTAAGGGAAGGCTTAGAGAATCTAAAGCATGCCTTTCCTCTTCTCTCCTGTATGCTTTTATTTCCAAAGCCCCCCCTCCCCCAACTCCAGTCTTTTCCCCTAAAAAATGGAGCTCTGGATCCGAAGCAATTGGTGTGAAATGAAAACAAGAGTTAAAGGAAACAAAGTTGAGCTAGATTGTAATGAAAACAAGAAGTACTCTCAAGGTCTGTGCAAGCCATACTAATATTCCAAACTAATGAATCTTAATGTCTGGTTAATATATGTAGTACTTTCATTTAAAGAAGAAAAGCATAGCTTAGACTATTGCTATGATTTTTTGCTCCTATATTCTGTTGTTTAGATATAAATTTTGTTAATGTGGAAATTTTACATAGAGCCTATTAAACAACAGAGCTAGCTGCCTCCCTGAAATCATATATATCTAATATATTAGAAGTAATTCTCACTGAAAGAGTAAATATGAATAGACTTTACATAGGTGAGAGATAGGGTATTGATTAGTATCAGATATATTATAGAGAGAAATGAAAACTTCTGTAACACTATAACAACAGATACTTTGTGCCCAGACCAGGTAGGTATGTGTGTGTGAGAGAGTGGGGAGGACGGAAAGGGAGAGAGAAAGAAAGAGGCAAAAAAGAATGAAGAAGGGGGGGGAGAGAGAGAGACAGAGAGAGAAAGAAAGAAAGAGGAAGGAAGAGAGAGAAAAGGAGAGAAAGAGAGAGAGAGAAAGGAAGGAAGGAAGGAAGGAAGGAAGAAAGGGGAAGGAAAGGAGAGGAGAGAGAGAAGAGGAAGGAAACACCACAAACCCTAGTTCTAGATATGCCTTCAGAAGACACTGAAACAGCACAGCAATTTAGGGCTGGAAGACATCTCGTAGGTCATCTAATCCAAATTCCTTATATTGTCTGGATTATTTTGGTGCCTCTAACAGAGAGGAAAATTGCCAGAAAAGGGAAGGAGTTTACCAGGACAAGGCTACCATGCAGAGGAAAGCAGAGATAATCCTTCATTAATAACCACAATTGAGCCCAAATTTTTGGTAGCTAAGCAATAGCAGTGTTAAGTGAGATTCACCACATTTTACTCAATCCATGACATCTCCTGGCTCTAACAGTCATATGCAAACTAGGGAAGTACATCGGAAGGTATGTATAATGTTCTAATGTACAGAAGTGTGTGTGTGTGTGTGTGTGTGTGTGTGCGCGCACACATGGTGCATCCCAGTACCTCCCCACAGATTGTGCAATTTATGCATAATGGCTTCGGTGCTGTTCACTGGTCTGTCGCATGGTGCCACCTTTTCTTTAAAAAAAAATATTTTGCTTTCTGTGCATACTCGGAAGCAAAATCTCATGAGAAGACACTCATGCGCACGCGATTTCAGTAATTTTTTTTTTTGCCGAAGGGGATGCCTGTGTCCCCTTGTGAAATTTCTGGGTTTTTAGCTTCCTGTGCATGCATAATCCCACAAGGGCAATGCAGGTGCATATGTGCCTGAATCATCATGATCAGTGCACTGGTAGGCAGGTAAGACGAACCTGCTCTAATACACATACAATATATATAGTAGATAATGTATATTTTTGTGTGCCTGCATCTAATATGTACATACACATATGGCATATATACATAGGATTAAATAGTATATTTTGGATGTTCAGTAGTAGTAAGTAGACAGGGAAATTGTATCTCAATGAGGCCTTTGGGGCAGGAAGAGGCCAGGCACCCTAACCCTAACTCTTGATGTGAATGACGTCAAATTTGCCATGGCCACCCAGTTACAAGACAATCCAGTCACATGCTCACCAAACCACGCCTACCCAGTCACATGACAGTCAAGCTACTCCCATCCTCACATGACTGCCAACCCATTCCCATAAAATTAAACCACACCCACAAAACCAAGACACGCCCACAGAGCGATAGTAAAAAAAATGGAACTCACCCCTGTTACATGCAGGCATGTAAGCAAAACATTTTCTCCAACAGGATAGGAAATGCAAATATATGCCTCTTACCCAGGATCTCAATAAACTGGTGGACAGCAAAACACACCCTCCTATCAAGTTTAAAAGTGACTCATTCTATTGAAAAGGTCATCAAACAAGTTTCTTTAGTTTCTTGCTTACTGTTCAAGTTTACTAAAGGGCATCTAAGCTGGACATAAACTATTTGACAGATCTTCTGTTTTTTAAAAGAAAATAGAGAGAAGGAAGGAAAAAATGAACATATAGTATTCCAAGTTTGCAATATGCGGAAAAGTCAAATCTAATAATACAATCAATTGCATACATTAAAAAAAATATAGACTGAGGTCATTTGGTTCCTTTGCACAATGAAGCCTCTGTATACGTGACTTCACATCAGCACAGTTAAGAAAATTTATAAAGGGATTTGTTCTTATCTTTGTGTACACTCATGGGCCACACAGTTGTTTTCACAATTCTAGTAGATACACAAAAGTTGGTAGACCTGAAATAAACTGAGGATAACAGCCTAGGTTACATTTTAGCTGTAGGATTGAGCCTCTCCCTGAGTCTAGAGAAGTGGAAAGCCAATGCATCCACTAATCGAATTTTGCTGTTTCTACACACTAAATAAAGTTCTCCCTTGAAAGATCTCAGAAAAAGCTAATTTTTAAAAAGGCGGGTGAGAATCAACAGATAAAAAGATAAGTTTAAATCAACAGATTTAAACTTAATATTAACCGCTCCAAACTTGGCTGTAAAAATATGACTTCAGTAATTGAGTTGTCGAAGCGTAGAACTCATTACCGGACTCCATAGTGTCATCCCCAAACCCCCAACACTTTACCCTTAGATTATCCATGGTTAACCTCTCCAGATTCCTAAGAGGTCAGTAAGGGGCGTGCATAAGTGCACTAGAGTGCCTTCCGTCCCCTGTCCTATTGTCTCTCCTATATCTCCTATACCTTTCTTCTATTCCTATATCTCTTCTTCTATTCTTTCATTGATATATTTTATTCCTATATCTTCTCTTCTATTCTTTCTTAGATCTATTTTATTATGAGTATATCCACTATAACCTCCACTAAACCCTCATTGTGTAATGGACAAAATCAATCAATAAATTAAAGCAACATTGAAGAACAATTAGGAGAAAAGTAGCCTGGACGACAGAATAGGAAAAAAGTTTATAGGGTATTCATTTGATAATTTCACTATTGAGGGGGGGGGGACTTCTGTCAGATAGCATTCAGAAGAAGAAGAAAAACAATGTGCAGCCTAACTTTCAATTTCTTGATTGTGATAAATTCTGAATCTGCTGGGGCATATTGGCCAGTTGTTATGGCTCTGCTTTCCTGGAATGTGTGTGTGTGTGTTTTAACAGACAGAGCCTCCCCCAAAACTCCCAGGTCACTTCGTTCATCATGTATAGTATACTAGAGTGGAAGATTAATAATGGGAACAATCTTCTCAGCAGGAAGCCACTTCTTTGGAAAGGAGTCTAGGTGCCTTTCTGTTGGCAAAAAAGTCCTGCGTTAGCATAAGAGGAAGAATTTGGAAGTGATTGTTTATTTACTTTGCAAAACTGGCCAATACAGTACATCATTTCGGAATCCTGGCTAACATGTCCCCAATTGCAAGGAGCAAAATGAGATGGGCTTGAAAAGGTGCCAAGAATCCAATTCTCTCTTCTTTTTTATTTATTTCTTTTCTTAACATTTCCTCCATCTGGAACAGTGTCAGGTTTCTTCTTCACAGAGCCAAGATAAAGAACCAAAGACCAGCAGCATGAACCTGTGAAAGATTAGCAATTTTAAGGCACTCACGTTCTAATGGTAAAATTGGACGGGCTGAATGATTTGCTCACCAAAATCAGAGAAGTGCTATTAAACATATCCCCTTGGGGCACCTCTTAAACTTTTCAAGATGATGGTGCTCCAAATCACGAGGAATACTTACGACTGTTTCTCTAAATAAAATGGATTCTGAATGAAAAATAATTAAGTCAATCTTAGTTTTAGCGTTCATCGCCTCCTTTTTTTCGCAAAATGGTTAGGCAGCTGCATCTGGAAAGTCAATAAATGTGGATAGAAGCCCAGCAAGTGACATTTCAGGATGGACTACCTTGCTGTGGTGTTCCATATCTTCTACATATTTGATACCTTCATAAAACTTTGAAATAAAATCCACAATTTTCATATAAAAATCACTATGAAAACATATTAATGAATTCATGCAAAACACTAGACCAGTGATGGCGAACCTTTTGTGCCTCGGGTGCCAAAAAGGTGTACATTCATGTGTGCCCACACCCATAATGCAATGCCTTCCCCCTGGGCATGCGCACAATCCCTGCACTGCCCCCCTGCACTTGCATATAAACCCCACCACCACCTCTGCCCTCACACATGGACACAGGCCTCACTGAAGCCTTCGGACTTCTGGTAGGCTCATTGGGCTGGTTTTTTTGCACTCCCCAGGGCTCAGGAAAGCCTCCTGAAGACTGGGGAGAGTGAAAAACAGCCAAATGGACCAATCAGAAGTTCACAAATGAACTTCCAGTTGGGCTTTTGGGGCATTTTTCACCATCCGCAGGCTCCAAGTCTTCAGAGAGGGGCGGCATACAAATCTGATAAATTATTATAAATTATTATTATTTCATAAAGCCTGAGAAGAGCAAAAAGGGCTGAAAAGAAGGCCAAAAATCAGCTGGGCAGCATGCACATGCACTCTGGAGCTGACATAGGGCAATGCTTTATGTTCCCCCAGATATGACTCTGCGTGCCACCTGTGGCACCTGTGCCATAGGTTCGCCATCACTGCACTAGACCAAAATTCAGCAGCCTTCTGTGGTTATCAAGCCAGTTTACAATGGACTGTGTATTATTTGATTCTCATAGAGAAAATTACTGACCCAAATCATGACTAATAAAATTAGTGAAATTTTGCCATTCTGGTTTTACGGTGAAGTGAACTATGATCAGGCAGGAAGAAGAAGAAACCTGTTCTTCATTCTTGTTCTACAGGTGTTTGTGAAATTTTCTTGGACCCACTGATATGGTGCTACAATTGTATTGAACTGGTTTTATTCCTATCACAAAGCAATGTGACTGAGATCTATCTTTCATGATCTTTTAATAGGCAGACTGGGAAAACTAGATCATCTGGATTTTTGTGTGTGTGTGTCCCAGAGGTGCTTTTTCAAGAGGCAACTGGACTTTTTTGTTTTTCTTTGAAGACATTTCACTTCTCATTCAAGAAGCTTTTTCAGTTCTGACCGGATGGTGGGGAATGGAAGGATTTATACTCCTTGGAGCCGGCTGTTTATAGTGGAAGCCTCAGCCATCATAGGTATCCAAGAGTTGCCAAACTTTTTTTTAAAAAAATCTCAAATGTGTTTTTTGAAGAAGCAACATTTGTGAATCTTTTTTTTTAGAATCCTACTTGAAGATGTTCTGAAACTGCTTAAGATAAATATTTATTTATTATTTATTTTTATTTATTTATTATTTAGATTTGTATGCCGCCCCTCTCCGCAGACTCTAGTCTTCTGCCAAGAACTTTGAAAGAAGCTTTGGAAGTATTGTCAAACACTTCACATTTTACATGGGCACATTGCAATTTACATTTATAATGTAATTTGGGCAGCAAACAGCTATATCTTCATTGTGCATCCTTGCCACAGGAACAGAGATGGGGCATTATTGCAAACCAGGATCAGATGTGCTAACTCTTCTGATATATGGAAAGATGGTGTGTTGCTGCTAAGTGTGTAGCAAAGACATGCAAATTTTTATCTCTTTTGAATACTTCTTTGACATTTCTTCCTGAACTGTCCTACATTCATAATGACCCTGCAGTATGGAAACCAGTTTAACATTTCTTCACTCTCACTGTATTTCAAAATTAAACACTGTATGTTCAAGATTATCATTAGCCATTAGGAAGTTACCTTTACTTATGATCAGCTATTACTCTGTGGAGCGTTACTGTTGAGTGCAGTAATAGGTTTAATTTTGGAACATCTTCAATCTGGTTGGAGAAGGCTCTTTCCTAAAAGAAATGATATGCAAAAGAACCAATGAGTTTACATCACATATTATTCCACCATACAATTTGCTTATCTGTGGCTTGTGGTGATGCAAACCCCCAGCCCTTAGGTTTTCTAAATGGCCATTTATAGTTTTCCTCTTGAAGTCAGTACTTCTTGGAAAAGTCAGGGCTTGATTTTCTTGAGGTTAAAAACTCATTGATCAATTATGGCCTTTTAATTTTTTTTCACAGATAAAATAAGTCAATGTTCTTTGAAATTTACAT
Organism: Erythrolamprus reginae; assembly: GCF_031021105.1. Lineage (NCBI taxonomy): Eukaryota > Metazoa > Chordata > Lepidosauria > Squamata > Dipsadidae > Erythrolamprus > Erythrolamprus reginae. The sequence continues at coordinate 283,020,421 of NC_091950.1, forward strand.
GCTAATCATTTGATCTGCTTTTTATTCCAAAAATAGTAACAAACTGAAGACAAATGAATCTGAGTTTAAAAAAGCAGACCAGTTCTTCCTAATTCTACTTCAGACAACAAGAGAACATGAGATTACCCACAAGTGCTCCATACAGTTGTTCCTCATGAAGAGACCACAACACAGCAATTTCCAGCAAATTTAGAGCTCTGGGAGAAGAGAGAATACCCATCTTGCTCAAACCACAGTCTGTGCTTTGAAAACGACACTGGGTTTGCACACTTTCAGAAATTGCTTGTTAACTGCTTTTCAACTATTAGGAACTTTGGGGTAGACATTTTACTGCATAGGGTAAGCTTCCTTTAAGCCTTAGCTATAGATGTTTTAAATACAAGTTTAAGAACTTAAGGAAGTGTAGCATTTTCATTTGTACAAAGTATAAGCAAGTGATAGCTTGTGACTATTTGACAGCAGAAAAAGTAAAATGAACCAAAGGAATGTTAGCTTTCCCACTTCAAAGCAACTTTGATAAGCAGAGACCCCAGGAAGGTGATAAAGGTCATTGGATGGCTGCTCATATCAAAATCAGAACTCCCCATGCCACTCAAACCCCTGCTTTCTCTCTCTGTAGAACTGAAGTTGCACCATCATGACTGGGGAATTATGAGAGTTGAAGTCTGCACCTCTTAAAGTTGCCAGGTTTGGAGACCACTGGCATAAAGTTTCCAACTCCAGAAGCATGCAGAAAAAGCTGTGGAATCTGGTGAAATGTTTCACATTAAATTATTTGCATTGAAGCAGATACCTCTGGTTAAGTTTGCAAAAAATCGGATTCTTGCTGATTGCATTGTGTGCCTAAATAATGATAAACAATAGTATCATTGGTTCTGGAAAATTAACTGTAATTAGTTCTCTTCACTATCCAATATTATAAAATTGAGCTGATGCTGAATTAGTGGCAGAAATTCAATGTCTTTTCAGTCTTGGCTTGCTTATGTTAAAAGCCAGCTATCTTTATTGATATTTGTTTTGGGAGGAGTCCAGTGGTCAGTTACTGCATATTAATCCAATATTTATGTTAGGAGAAGATAAGGCCAAAGGGAGATCTCCATCACCACCTCCCTTGGTAAGCACTGTGTTCTTGTGAACTCTATATCAAGAGGAACTATGTAAAGTGGTACTTGGAAAGATATTGATATATTTGAAGAAACTGCTGAGGAATATGCTTCCTACTGTGACTTCAGTTGAATGTTTACAGTTTTACAATGATCCTTTCCTCACTTTTCTCCCCCCTTTTTGCTTCTTGTGGCTTACAAACTCCTCGCAAAATAGAGGAAAGAATTACACACACAAATGCACACCAGCCAATTGGTGTGTGTGTGTGTGTGTGTGTGTTAAATTCACTGAGCCTGTGGTAATAAAGGAAGACGCTGTTGAAATTGAGCAAAGGGGTGTGAGGTACAAGTGATAGCAGCAAGTGAATGAAACAAGCAGTTTATTTTTATTTATTTTATTTATTTGTCATACAAGAATTAAAGTTTGTATTAACGTAACTGTTAGATCCTTACAAAAATCAACTGCTGACTCTCTGAGTAAGTAACGGTTCTTTTTATTAGAACAGAAGGTAACGGTTACAGAAAAGAAATAAGACAACAACACCATGGCCGTGCCTGGCAGCTATATATATCCCGGGCGGCCAGGCTGAGCCAACCAATCACCTTGCAGTATTTTCCCGCCCAAGGAATATGGGGCGGGTACAAGGCCTAACTGTCCTCTGGACACAACAATAACAAAGTACAAAGAGGTGATAAAAAGGATAATAGGACAGAAGGACAGGGGACGGTAGGCAAAATAGTGAATTTATGCACACCCCTTACAGACTTCTTAGAAAAGGGGAGAGGTCAACAGTAGATAATTTAAGGTTGAAGATTTTGGGGTTGTGGTTAGGTGTGAGCATTCCATCCCTCTTCAGCTTTGGTTGCTCTGAGAGCAGAAATTGGGGAAGAAACTGCGGAAAACGAACTAATGGGCAGGTAGGATTTAAAAAATGAAAAGAAAGTGGTCAAACTGGAAGCAGGAGAGGAAGAAGGCCTTGTCACTATAGCAACAAGCACAAGTGTCTCTACATACAGTGTCTCTAAGGTTGTGTGGTAGCATGCTGCTTTTCATTGTGATCATCACATTTGTTTCCCAGCAGGAGTACTCCAAATCTTATTCTCAATTTATTTTTTTTAATCTGAGTTCATACATCATAGAACCCACAATGTGATTTCTTGGTTTTGGGCATAGAACCCATATTGTGGTCTGTTTGAAAATCATGGTTAAAAAGGTTCCTGGTTTAATATTGCAATCAAACACAGACATCTTTATTTAGCAGTGAATAGGAGATAAAAGTCTATTTGTTCAGCAGGGCAAATTTCCATATACCCATATACATCAAGGAAGAGATGACACAATGGATTATGAACAGTGTAATATTCTACGCAAAGTTCAGCTTTCTCAATTTGTCCACTTTTATTTGCCAACTCTAACTGAAACCACCTTGAAAATATTCCTCCTGCATTTTGCACACATGCATAAAAACCAACAAATGCTATGTGCAAATGACACACTGCCTGTACATGAGTGTTCTTTTTTTTATACCTCCCAGGAGATTTTTTTTTTTTAAGGCAGCAACAGGATAAAAACATTGGTAACTACTGTTTAAAATTAATTCTGTATAAAACAAGATGTGGCATTTACATAATTCATTGATCTGAATAAAGGATTGATAGTAACCATTCACTGCCCCAGTGGCAGGAGTGGGCAGCAGGCAAGACGGGGTGGAACGCCGTTCCACTGGTAGAAATGAAGTTGATTGCACAGCTCCAGCTGACCGGTGGCAGTAACTTCCTGGATTACTGGTCTCAGCTTGGCTCTCCTTTTTTCCCCTGCTTCTGCTGTGTGTGCTCCACGCTTTTTTCCTCTTTCTTGCTTCCTAGCCTTGGATGAGCTCCCCTCTCTCCTGCACGGCTCCCCTCCAGCGTCATGCGGCCACCTCCCAAGGCCAGAAAGGAGGAAAGAGGAAAAAAGCAAGGAGCGTGCAGCAGCAGGGGAAAAAAGGAGAGCTGAGCTGAGCCACACCAAAGCAGTCTTGGCTGTGGTCTTTTTCCCCTAGTGAAACTTTCACTCTGCCCACAAGTGAGATGAAAAGGCATCATGTAGCAATAATAACCTTGTGACTCTCCCTTGGCTTTCCGATATTTTTAAACCCCTCCTCATCCTCCTTGGAAGACGGCAGGGAGACCAGCACCAGCAGGAGTTGCAGGGGGTCCTTTTCCTCCCCCATCTTTTCTCAACAGCTGACTGGCACCTGTGCACCTAGCTACCCAGCTTGAGGCAGGAGGTGACCCGGGAAGTAGAGCATGGGAAACGCGAAGCAAATTGTCACTCCAGCATGTAACACTGATGAGGTTGTAAATCGAGGACTTAACAGATCACTTGAACGATGATGATCATTCAAGCCATTCCCACCTGATCATATGGCCAGCAAGCCACTCCTACCCAGGCACATGGCCATCAAGCCACACCCACAAAATAAGCCACACCCACAGTGTGTGGCAGTAAAAATTTTGGCTGCCCATTACTGCCCAGTGGTAAAGGAAGAATAGAAAACAGAGACACCAAAACTAAATGGAAATTGAGGAGAAGTGGCAACTGGATAGGACAAGAAAAAAAGGGTTATGCAGTGGGCTGCCGCATGGACGGTCCGGTGCGCAGTCCCGCTTGAAAAAATGGAGATACGCATGCACCTCCACATTCCTGATGCATGCACGTGCATGCCCATGTGAGGTTCAGCTTCTGCGCATGCGCAGGAAGTGATATCTCACATGAGACTCGCGCAAGAGATATTTCATCGATTTATGGTGGTTCTTTGTTTCCGTGCATGCGCAGAAGCAAACAAATCACTGAAAATCGGCAAAATCTCACACGCGACAGCGTCCTTGCATGAGATTTCACTTCCTACACATGCGCATAAGCCGATTCTCACACCAGAATGCATGCATGTATATGCCGGATGAGCAAGTTCCTGCGCCCATCACCAGGAGGATACCAAGAGTACTGGCGAGGGGCTATAGACATATGTTTAGGTGTAAATTTGTCCAGGAAACCGTTTTTTCCCTAGCAACAGCTAATCTTCAATTAGTAGTTTTTCAGCAGTGAAATCTGAAGCCATTTGCACTTCTTCCTAATTCCTTTAGGCAAAGTCCTTCTTTTTTTCAAGTGGCAACTGGCCAACTGAGATATCTTCCCCAGGCCTATATAGTTTATGTATGGTATGTTGTATGCATGTTTTTTAAATTATGGGTTTTTAACTTTGTAATATTAGATTTGTATTCTACATTGTTTTCTATTGCTGCTGTGAGCTGCCCCGAGTCTGCAGAGAGGGGCGGTATTCAAATTTAATTAATAATAATAATAATAATAATAATAATAATAATAATAATAATAATAATAATTCTGGTTTTTCTTTGAAGACATTTTGCTTCTCTTCAAAAAAAACCTTCTTCAGAGCTGAAGAAGCTTCTTGGATGAGAAGCAGAAACATCTTCAAAGTAAAAACAGAATGGCCAGTTGCCATTCGAAAAAAACACCTTTGGGACAACCATGACCTGGATGACTGAGAACGCTTAGCCATGAAAACCAGATGGGTGACTTTGGACCAGTCACTCTGTCTTAGCCCTGCCCATGTCATAGGGTGGTTGTTGTTTAGAGTAGCAATAGCAATAAGACTTATATATCACCTCACAGTGCTTTACAGCCCTCTCTAAGAGGTTTACAGAGGGCATATTGCCCCCCAACAATCTGGGTTCTCATTTTACCGACCTTGGAAGGATGGAAGACTGAGTCAACCTTGAGCCTACTGAGATTCGATCTGCCAAACTGCTGGTAGCCGGTGATCAACAGAAGTAGCTTGCAGTACTGCACTCTAACCATCGCACCACCGAGAAAAAAAAGAGGAGGAAGGCACCGTTCCCCATAAGCTGCGCACGTGTGTGCGCGCACCCCAAAATACCCCGCGTGCGCCCTTTTCCATGGGTGCGCGCTCCCCATCCCCCTGCCAGCCCGCGGGGTGAGGGCGGGGAGGTGCGGCAGTAGGAGGAAAGGGAGCCGCGGGCGCCCCTGCCTCCCCACGGTGCCTCTGGCCAAACGCGCCCCTGGCTTCTCCGCCCTGCCCCCCGCCCGATCCACCTCCTCTCCTCCTCCGCCACCTCCTGCCTTGGGGTGCGATTTCTCTCATGGCGGTGGCGGCTGCGGGACGAAAGCGCTGCCAGCCAGGGGGCTGCGAGAGAGGGCTTTCTCCGCGGGCTTCGGGAATGCCCACCCCTCTCGCAGCCCCTTCACTGGGAGTGCTTTTGTCCCAGACTTCCAGCAAGGGGGCTGCAGTAGAGGCAGGGCAGGCGTTCCCGAAGTGCTCGGAGAAAGCGCTCTCGGAGTCGCAGCCCCCTCGCCGTCGGTGCCTCAGTTCCAGAGCTCCGCCTCACAGCTGATCACCCTGCCGCTGCCCCATGGCTACTGCCCAATGCCGCTGCTAAGAGAGAGAGAGAAAGGGGGGAGAGAGAGATAGCAAGAGAGAGAAGAGAAAGAAAGCAATAGAGAGAAAGAAAACAAGAGAGAAAGAGAGAAAGAGAGAGAGAGATGAAAGGGGGAGAGAGAGATAGCAAGAGAGAGAAGAGAAAGAAAGCAATAGAGAGAGAGAAAGAAAACAAGAGAGAAAGAGAGAGAGAGATGAAAGGGGGAGAGAGAGCTAGCAAGAGAGAGAAGAGAAAGAAAGCAAGAGAGATAGAAAGAAAGAAAGAGTGAGAGAGAAAGAAAGCAAGAGAGAGAGAGAGAGAGAGAGACCAAGAGGGGGAGAGAGAAAGAGAGAGAAATGACTCTTGATTTAAAGCATATGGTAAAAAGCACCCAAATAATAACAGAGAAAAAAAACTCCAGCCGTTTGTGTGTGTGTGTGTGTGTGTGTGTGTGTGTGTGTGTGTGTGAACTCTTGAACCATTTCCAATAGCTCACCTCTAATTGGAAATGGTTCAAGAGTTCACACACACACACACACACAAGGGGGAGGAGACAGGGATGGAAAAAGAGAAGATAATAATAGTAATAGATTTTGGTTTTGTTTTATTATTAATTTCTTTTAATAAAAAAAGAAGGGGATTTTTTTCTTATTTATTTATTTATTTATTTATTTATTTATTTTTCTATGCCGCCCAGTCCCAAAGGGACTGTCGCTCAGACACTATACTTTTCTGCCCACACCAAAAAAAAATTAGAGGGAACATTGGAGGAAGGTGATTGGATATGTTTGCCATCTTGAGTTATTTGTAAAAATAATAAAGGCAGGATACAAATAAATAAAATAAAAATAAAATAAAAAGTGGTTGAAATCATAGAACAGTAATGAGATTTGGTTATGGATAGTGTTATTGTGGCCCACGATCAGAGAATAGCACTAGCAATAGCACTTTATTTATAACACATATTTATATACTGCTTCACAGTGCTTTTCAGCCCTCTCTAAGTGGTTTACAGAGTCGGTATATTGCTCCCAACATTCTGTGTCCTCATTTTATCCAACTCAGAAGGATGGAAGGCTGAGTCAACCTTGAGCCACTGAGAATTGAACTCCTGGAATGAGCAATGAGTTAGCCCTGCAGCACCGCATTCTAACCATTGTGCCACTACAGCTCAGAAGCCAAGAGTTTGGTCACTCTCTGGGAACAACACAAACCTCCTTCTTCTTCCCCACATCAGTGACTGGGAGTTTAGTCAACAGAACACTTCATAAAGTCTTCGGAGAGGGGCGGCATACAAATCTGAGTAATAAATAAATAAATAATAAATAAAACCTATCTCTGTAGGGCAGAGCTAAATGAAGAATAAAAAGCACTTTGGCAATTGTGTTGATAACTTATAAGTTTGGGTTGACAATTATCAGTTGCAACTCAACGGCCTCCCAGTGAAATGTTCAGTCATCCCTGGAAACTGTCAGTCTCTTTGAATTTAATGTTGTCTCTTTTCAAATTTCTACTGCAAGCACCTCAACTCCTGGGCAAAATAAGAAGAAATCCAGATTGTAGAATTCTATCAGCTTCGGTTCTCTGCCCAGCTAGAAGCAATTACCATTCACTTTCACACTTATGCAATATGAATCCAATATGGTCCAGTTTCTGCTGGACTTTAACACTTGTCCAAATGTTTGCTTTTGCTCTTTTGTAGGACAAGACCCTCCTTGTACAATATGTTTGGATGACTAATTGGCCTCAGGCCAATTTACAAAAGGAGCAAAAACTACCATTAGATCTATTCCCTGGCTATCATCTCAGTGTAAGCAATAGATTGTGCCCAGTCACGAAGTATGTTTTGCTCATAAATTCCAATTAGAGCTGCTTGAAATCACTTGATTCATCTGGATTATAGGCTCCTCTTGACTAATATCACTAGTATTATAAGCAGTATTGTACATTTTATTAAACTGTTATTCTGACAGAATAAATGTGTACTGTGTTTTTCCTTTAGTCTCTTGAACATACAGTCCTGCTTTGATATGCCTTTAAAACAATGACATATTACTTTAGTAATATAATGCCAGCTTTTCTTCTTTGCTTCTTTCCACAAGCTCCCAGTTTTTTGGCTGTTCTTGGTCGAAGCCCTCAGAAAATCCTTCCAGTTCACAGTTTTCATCTAAGCAATTTAAAAGCCTTTCCTTTTTTTAATGTCAGAACTCCTTTGTGTTAATAACTAACTATATAATGTAAAGTCAACAGTTAAAACTTTTCCCATCAGCTAACCTCCATGCCGGGAAATTATGTTGAAAGCTGTTTACTAAAGGCAACATGAACATTATTGATTGGAGAGATAATAGAGAATGAAAGTGGCCAAATATAAATAAAAAATAAAAGTTTAGAATATGCATGTATACACAGAGAGACAGAGACAGACTGACACTCATTCTATGTGCTTATCATATTTTATATCCACTCAATCGCTCATTGTTAGGTCATTAAAATTTTTACCATAGATATTTGTCAGGGGCAAAAGGCATGAAGGTTCAATTTAATTGATTTATTGATAAAGCCCTATTCACAAGAATTTTCTCAACTAAAGATCAGCACCAGTAATGGGCAGCCAAAATTTTTACTGCCACACTGTGGGTGTGGCTTGATGGTCATGTGACTGGGTAGGTGTGGCTTTCTGGCCATGTGACCACATGGGAGTGGCTTGAATGACCATTACCGTACAAGTGAACTGTTAAATCCTTGACTTAAAACCTCACCAGTGCCACTCTCTGGGATGACAATTTGCTTCGCGTTTCCCGCACTCTCTTTCCTGGGTCACTCCCTGCCTCAGGCTGGGTAGCTAGCCAAACGGGTGCCAATCAGCTGTTGAGAATAGATGGGGGAGGAAATGGGCCCCCTGCAACTCCTGCCGGTGCTGGTCTCCCTGTTGCTTCCTGAGGAGAAGAAGGAGGATGGGAGGGGGATGGTCATCTGGAGCTGGGCACACAGCTTAATTTATGTTGTGAGCCGCCCCAAGTCTTCGGAGAGGGGCGGCATACAAATCCAATGAATAAATAAATAAATTTCCACTGGTGGAACTGTGTTCCACTCTGTCCTGCCTGCTGCCCACCCCTGATCAGCACCCAATTAGAGTTACATAGGACCAGGGGTGGGCAGTAGGCAGGACGGGGTGGAATGCAGTTCAACCAGCGGAAATGAAGATGCGTGCACAGATCCAACTGATCAGCGACTGTCACTTCCTGGATTACTGGTCTCGGCTTGGCTCTCCTTTTTTCCCCTGTTTCTGTTGGTGCATCTGCGCTCCTTGCTTTTTTCCACTTTCCTCCTTCCTGGCCTCGGGCAAGCTTCCCTCTCTCCTGCCTGGCTCCCCTCCAGCCTCACACAGCCACCTCCCACCTAAGGTGCAAGCAGAAGGCATGGGTGGAAGCAGCGCTGGCAGCATTTATAGTTCTGGCAGCCCATTCACCTAGCTTCCCAGCCTGAGGCAAGGGGGCAACCCAGAAAGGAGAGCATGGGAAATGCGAAGCAAATTGTCAACCCAGTAAGCGACACTGGGAAGGTTGTAAGTCGAGGACTTAACAGTTCACTTGAACAATGATGATCATTCAAGCCACTCCCACCTGGTCACATGGCCAGCAAGCCATTCCTACCCAGTCGCATGGTCATTAAGCCACACCTACAAAATAAGCCACACCCACAGTGTGGCAGTAAAAATTTTGGCTGCCCATTACTGCATAGGACCAATAAAAATATTTAGTTAAGATTAATTTTCTCTCTTTCTTATATTGGCCACTGTTTTTAATTTCTGTGAGTAATCAAAACTCTCTATATTGCACAAATCATGACATTAAATACTCTGCTATTCATTTTCAAAGCACCCTTCTTTTTACTTATTTATTATTAAGAACTTTTTGCTTTATGTTACACAATTACACCACCCATATTTATGGAATCTGGGCATAATTTCTTCCTTAAATTTAAGAGAAAGTGTAGCTCAAAATTGGTCAAATGATTCTTTAGTGATATGTCTGTTAGGAACTGTTTAATATAGCTGGTTGAATACATAACTGACTAGGGGCTCTTTTTTTCTTAAGCTTTTATTCCACAATGTAGCATTTAATCATAGTCCCATTTAGATACTTGGCATTAGTAAATTCCATTTAGGTACTTGCCATTAGTAATTAGTGTTTGTAGGATTTTATTGACCCCTCGCATCCTCGACACAAACTGTTTCCACTCCTACCCTGAAAACGTCGCTACAGAGCACTGCTCACCAAGACAACTAGACACAAGAACAGTTTTTTTCCGAATGCCATCACTCTACTAAACAAATAATTCCCTCAACACTGCCAGACTTTTTACTAAATCTGCACTTCTATTTCTACTAGTTTTTTGTCATCATTCTTATCATCCTTTTCCTCTCACTTAGGACTGTATGACTGTAACTTGTTGCTTGTATCCTAAGATTTTTATTAATATTGATTGCTTTTTCATTGCTTATTTGACCCTTATGACAATCGTTAAGTGTTGTACCACATGATTCTTGACAAATGTATCCTTTTCTTTTATGTACACTGAGAGCATATGCACCAAGGCAAATTCCTTGTGTATCCAATCACACTTGGCCAATAAAACTCAGTTTGTATGAGAAAAGAATAGATAATCAATCATGTAACTGGGTAAATAAATTTCAGCAGAACCTCTGGTCACAAATGCTTCTGACCATGACCAAATCAGGTTCTGACCACAAAAATTCACAATTTTTTTTGTGTGTGGCCCATTTCCCCTTCTGCACCATTTTTTTTTTTTTTTTGGTAAGCACCAAATTTTTAAAATTAGGTTCAGGTCATGACCAAATCAGGTTGTAACCAAAGTTATGGAATGAATCATGGTCATGACCGGAGGTTCTCTTGTACAGCTTTTTAAATAGTCCTCCAATCAAGACTTCCTTCACTCTACTGCATAATGGAGGAGAGTAATCTATCCATATATATTAAGTTTAGCCAAATAATTAATTTACTATGATTATCCCCTATACGTTTAGCAGTATTTCCCTATCCTATTCAATATGGTAACTTCTGAAGCTGCACAGGCACTCAAACCGAAGCAGTGGAAGTGATGTGCCGGTGCCTGGAGGCTGTTGGGGTCTGGATGGGTGTCAACAGACTCAAACTCAACCCGAATAAGATGGAGTGGCTGTGGGTTCTGCTTCCTAGGGACAATTCCATCTGTCCATCCATAACCCGGCGGGGGGGAATCATTAACCCCCTCAGAGAGGGTCCGCAACTTGGGCGTCCTCCTCGATCCACAGCTCACATTAGAGAAACATCTTTCAGCTGTGGCTTCTGCCGCATGAATCCCAGCGACCGGTTAGGTCCCACAGAGTTGGCCTTCTCCGGGTCCCGTTGACTAAACAATGTGGTTTGGCGGGACCCAAACTTCTCTGTGGCGGCCCTGACCCTCTGGAACCAGCTCCCCCCGGAGATCAGAACTGCCCCCACCCTCCTTGCCTTTCGTAAAGTTCTTAAGACCCATCTCTGCCGTCAGGCATGGGGGAACTGAGACATCTCCCCCGGGCCTATACAGTTTATACATGGTATGTTTGTGTGTATGTTTGCTTTTAACAATGGGGTTTTTAGTGTTTTTTAAATTATTAGATTTGTTCTTACATTGTCTTTGTTATTGTTGTGAGCTGCCCCAAGTCTATGGAGAGGAGCAGCATACGAATCGAATAAATAAATAAATAAATAAATAAATAAAATAAATAAGTTTCCTTGGCCATTTTGTGAATGAGACAAATGCTTTCAAATGTACCATTTTGCTTGGCTGTTTGTTTGAATTCTGAACAAGATCAAGGCAAGACACAAAATCAAGATAACTGGTTATGGGAAAGGGAAAAACCACCATCATGTGGATTAGCCTTTAACATCTTTTCTCCTCGGGATACTTATTTTTACACAGGACTGATCACTGTCTTTCATTATGAAATTAAAACATTACGCACTCTGACATTTGGGTAATTTTTCACCGACTAAAGGAAGATTCTTAATTGCGTCTTAATTTTCCCTTTCCTGAGCAATAACATATAGTTTTAGCTGAATATTCCCTATCAGCCTAGAGATTACCAAGTGTGCCTGTTCTTTTTACAATCACAATGTCTAGACTTCATGTCCAAACAGATTCCTTTCTACTATAAAGCAGTAAGTAGAAATGGGGTGAAGGAGGGAGGGAGGGAGGGACAGAGGGAGCTTGCTTCTCCCAGCCACCAGCAGCAGCCTGGGAAAAAACAGAATTAAAAGCTTACTTTTCTTTTCAAGTTGTGGATTGCATAGGATGCGGCAAATTGTCTCGCCAATGTTTGTTTTGTTTACATGTGGTCTAAAGGTCTTTGTGATGATCCTTGTGCTTAAATGCATACAATTTTTGAATAAGGATTGAAATTCGAAAGAGCTATGATGCCAATAGCAAATTACAGGGCGTTTCCTCATTCAAGATCACTGGCTTTTGCTATTGGTTTTGGGGCCTGATTTATCCATACGTACCAAAATGGCCTATCTCTTCCACCCGAAGTACATATTGTGTTTTTTCAGCATATCTGAGGGAAGGGCATACAAAAGAATATGCTCACTCATGCCGTCTCTACCCATTGCAGTACTTAGCTTGAAAAATATAGGGTGATCTGGGTGAGGTTGTTCCAGAGGGCAAACACCTTTATGTGGTATCCCATCATCCATTTCAAGAATGCCGCATCCATTTCATTCCGCTCTTCTGCGGTGAATTTTATGACTTTGAAAACAGGATGGCAATCTGGATGGCTATTTCTAAAAAGACCAAATGAAATGCTTCTTGGGCAGAAATCCAGGGTGGGTCTGTGTTGAATGTACAAACGTTTTTGCTTAAAGTCAATCTATAAGCAGCCGGATCCTTTCTTAATGACTGAAATATGTTAAAATTCACTTCAAACAACACAACTGCATAAAGCTCTTCTGATATCCCCTGTGAAGTCTGGCAAAAGGATACTCTGACAGAGCAATGGTTTGGGCAACAACTTCCACAGTCCCTCACCATGAGAACCCAAATCCAAATGATATAGAAAGTCTAAGTTGCAAAGGCCAACCAGATTTCTGTAGAAATGTTAATACAGTGGTACTTCTACCTAAGAACGCCTCTACTTACAAACTTTTCTAGATAAAAACCGGGTGTTCAAGATTTTTTTGCCTCTTCTCAAGAACCATTTTCCACTTACAAACCTGAGCCTCCGAAACTGTAATCGGAAAAGGCAGGGAGAAGCCTCTGTGGGGCCTCTCTAGGAATTTCCTTGTAGGAAACAGGGCCTCCATTCTCCCTGTGATTTCTCCAATCGCACACATTATTTGCTTTTAAATTGATTCCTATGGGAAAAATTGCTTATTCTTACAAACTTTTCTACTTAATAACCTGGTCACAGAATGAATTAAGTTTGTAAGTAGAGGTACCAGTGTACAAGGACTGTTGCTATGGTGGTTGATGTGTCAGGGGACACATTTCCTGCTGAAGAGCCAACTGCTCCTACCAATAGCAATAACATTTAGATTTACATATCTGTTCATAGTGTTTTACGATCCTCTCTAAGTGGTTTATAGAGTCAGTATATTGACCCCAACAATCTGGGTCTTCATTTTACCAGCTTCAGAAGCATGGAAGTCGAGTCAGTCAGGATCAAACTCCAGACTTTGGCCAGAGTCAGCCTGAAATATTACATTCTAACCACTGCACCATCATGGCTTTTGTAATTGTAACAAATTGCAGTCTACTACAGAACAAAGTAGTATAATAATCTATAAAATTGACAAGAAGTTCCATGTTGCTTGTTGGAGAAGCATTTCAGTTCCCGTAGTCTCCAATCTTCTGTGCATTATATTTCCAGTACCTTGATAAGTCTTGTTCAAAATATGAGCACTTTGTCTATCCCCAAATCTAGGGAAAAGTCAGAACTATGGCATGCAGAGTAGGAAAGGCCTTACCCAGCCGCACCAATTTCTATTTCATTTTTATTTATCCTCACATGGCCATGGCAATGGACGACAGATGGTAGAAACCAGAATACCCATGAGATGTCATAGTTATTTCATGGGATCCTCTAGGACAGGGGCAGGGGTGGACTACTGCCCGGACAGGGGGGAATGCAGTTGAGTAGTGAAAATGGAGCTCCACCCCAGAGCACCCAATTTGCACTGAAAGATGTTGAAAGAAAATACAGGGTGTCTTGCATAAGCCACGCCCACAGTGTGGTAGTAAAATTTTTGGTAGCCCTTCACTGGACAGGGGTGTCAAACTCAAGGCCTGCAGGTTGGATAAAGCCCATGAGGTGCTTAGATCTGGCCTGAGGGCCACCCTGGAAACAGCAAAGTATCAACTCATGGTGCCTCTGCCAGTGGAAACAGTGCATTTAATTTTATTTTCAATATTGTGAACCTCCATCAACTAGACATTGTATTTTTCTTTTACAATCCGCAAGGTTTAACACTTTTTGTTGCGCTTAAATGTTAGCTTTATTATCTATTAGGGTATCTACATATATATATGTTTTCGTACATTTTCACGGGTATATGTATGTAGATTGTTCTGAGTTCGGGTTTTGCCCCGTGTAATATTTTGCATGCAAAATATTACACAGGGCAGAACCCGAACTCAGAACAATCTATATATATACATACATATACATATACATATACATATACATATACATATACATATACATATACATGTACATGTACATGTACATGTACATGTACATGTACATGTACATGTACATGTACATGTACATGTACATATACATATACATATACATATACATATACATATACATATACATATATAAAACATGTTTTTTTGCTGAATTTTAAAATTAAGGCAGATTAGGATAGATCTATTTCAACCTTATTTTGGCCTCATCAGCTAGCCATACCCACTGGGACTTGAACCTGCAACCTTTGCCTTGTAAGGCAGAGAATTATCCTCTAGGCTACAGTATCCAATCCCTTCAGCTCTGCACCAGGGAAGGGTTACATGGTGTATTGAAAGAACATCACAGCTCCTTATTTGCCTCTCGGCCCAACCCAGGGCCATTTCCAAGGCAGTTAATTTTATTGATAGCCGACAATTCTATCTGTATATGTCACATATCTTTTTGCTGAATTTGAAAATTAAGGGAGACTAGGATAGATCTATTTCGGCCTTATTTTGGCCTCATCAGCTAGCCATACCCACTGGGACTTGAACCTGCAACCTTTGCCTTGTAAGGCAGAGAATTATCCTCTAGGCTACAGTATCCAATCCCTTCAGCTCTGCACCAGGGAAGGGTTACATGGTGTATTGAAAGAACATCACAGCTCCTTATTTGCCTCTCGGCCCAACCCAGGGCCATTTCCAAGGCAGTTAATTTTATTGATAGCCGACAATTCTATCTGTATATGTCACATATCTTTTTGCTGAATTTGAAAATTAAGGGAGACTAGGATAGATCTATTTCGGCCTTATTTTGGCCTCATCAGCTAGCCATACCCACTGGGACTTGAACCTGCAACCTTTGCCTTGTAAGGCAGAGAATTATCCTCTAGGCTATAGTATCCAATCCCTTCAGCTCTACAAAACTGTAGAAAAGTTTTGATTTTTCCCTTTATTTCTAATCTGGGCTCTGGGTATGTTTTTCCTATCGCAATAAATGAGGTTGAATGTGTATAATTTTAGAAGAGCAGTGCGTGCATTTGTGTATGTATATACAAATACAGTTCATAGAGAAGATAATGTATATTTTATGTGCCTATATGTAATATGTATGTACACATATGGCATAAATAGATAGAATTAAATAGTATATTTTGGGTGTTCAGTAATAGTTAATAGATAGGGAAATTGTATCTCTTTGAGGCGAGGAGAGGCCAGGCACTTGCCTAACCCTAACCCAAATCTTTGACGTGAGTGACATCAAGTTGGCCACCTTTAAGCCAGTCACATGACCTTTAAGCCACCCTCAGTCCTATGATCATCAAGCCACTCCCACCTGGTCACATGGCTGGAAAGCCACACCCACAAAATAAGCCACACCCACAAAATAAGCCACACCCACAAAATAAGCCACACCCACAGTGTGGTAGTAAAAATTTTTGCAGCCCTTCACTCCTCCAAGCTGTATATACTTGAATGCTTAGTGGAGATAAGCATGTCAAGTAATGTGTATTTGTGTAATGAGGGGGTATGTGGCCTAAGGAGATCAACACCCTATATCAGTGATGGCAAACCTTTTCAGCATGAGTGCCCAAAAGGGAACACCTTGAGCGCACAAAAGTGCTTTGTGCACACTTGCACTCAGCTGGGCCACAACCAGGAAGAGGAGATGTTCAGGTGAATTGCGCGCACCGGAAAATGAACTTTCAGTTTCTGGCACATGCATGCACGCCAGCCAGCAGGTCTTCCAGTTATTGCCGGGCATGCGAATGCGCCGATCAATTGCCCAGTGCGCATGCTCGCGCTGGAAAATGAAAGACCAACTCTTCCGGTTTCGAGCACTACTGCACATACATAGGTCAGCTGATCGTCATCTGCACATGCATGCCAGAAACCTGGAATAAATAAAATAAAATAAAATAAAATAAAATAAAATAAAATAAAATAAAATAAAATAAAATAAAATAAAATAAAATAAAATAAAATAAAATAAAATAAAATAAAATAAAATAAAATAAAATAAAATAAAATAAAATAAAATAAAATAAAATAAAATAAAATAAAATAAAATAAAATAAAATAAAATAAAATAAAATAAAATAAAATAAAATAAAATAAAATAAAATAAAATAAAATAAAATAAAATAAAATAAAATAAAATAAAATAAAATAAAATAAAATAAAATAAAATAAAATAAAATAGTTCACAAAATTGTCTGCTATAACATCCTGCCTACCAATGACTTCTTTAGTTTAAACCACAATACAGACAAACAATCGATACAAACTTAAGGTAAATTGCTCCAAACTCAATTGCAGAAAATACAACTTCAGCAACAGAGTGGTCAACGCCTGGAGTGCCCTACCTGACCCCCTTGTTTTAGCCTCAAACCCTCATAGCTTCAATCTCAAACTGTCTACCATGGACCCCACCCAGGGGTGGGCTGCTGCCCGGATGGTGGGGAACACAGTGAGGTAGCAAAAATGGAGCTCCACCACAGGGCACCCAATTTGCACTGAAAGATGTTGAAAGAAAATGCATAAGCCACGCCCACAGTGTGGTAGTAAAAATTTTGGTAGCCCTTCCCTGACCTCACCCCATTCTTTACAGGTCCTTAAAAGGTCCTTAAATAGGTGCACCAGTGTGTCTACCGTCCCTGTCTTATTGTTCCCATTTACCTGTACTTATTATTATTATTATTATTATTATTATTATTATTATTATTATTATTATTATTATTATTATTAATTAGATTTGTATGCTGCCCCTCTCCGGAGACTTACTTCCTTTGTTCATGTATATGTTCATACTTATACTTGTTACCTTGTACATATTTGACAAACAAACAAACAAACAAACAGCATGTTAAAACCCTTGGATAAATACAGAGAAGGAATCAGATAGCATTTAGACGTATATACTGCTCATGGTACTTTTACAGTCTTCTCTAAGCCATTTACAGAACCAGCATATTCTGTGTTACTAAAAAAATGTACTCAAGGAGAACTATACAATTTGCAACATTTGATTATTTATAAGACAAAGATTAACGCTGTTGAGATTTTGGAATGCTCAAAACCGTCCAGCCAGTTATGGTAACTTCAAATAAAAACTACATTAAAAGAATGGCAAAAACAAGGAACAATACTTAGAGAGCTGATTGAATTCAAAAGCTTCCAACATGCAACATAAAACATTTACTGAGTCTAATTTAATGTTAGCGAGATGTGTCTCAGAAAGCGAACAAATTAATCAGTGAATGGTTAAATGGATGCTGAATTTAGATACAGTAATTGATATTCCACAATGGCATTTCAATTAATATTGAATTTAATTGACAATTTAACAATATGAATTGTTAATTCATATTGACAATTTAACAACATGAATTGTTAAGTTCATATTGAATTTAATTTAATTGAAATCAATACTAGAACAAAATTTCAGCAGTGAACATCTTACAGCTGTTTACAAAGTATACAACAAAGATGTTTTACTGCTGATGCATTACTCAGTTATCGATTGCTAAAATGGACAGTTTGTTCTCCATAATTGCTTGGAGATGTAGCAACCAGGTTGGATCATTTTTATATAATTGATGGGAATGCTATAAAGTTCAACAATTTGAGAAAATGATTTTTAATTTAATGATATAAATTGTAAAAGGTGAACTTCTTTTATAACCTAACATCTTTTTATTTGACATTACTAAACTTTATACCTCCACAAGTCTACTAAGCTAATGGCTGGAAGAATAGAATAACAGAGGTGGAAGGGACCTTGGAGGTCTTCTAGTCTAACCCCCTGCTTAGGCAGGATACCCTACACCAGCGTTTCCCAACCGGTGTGCCGCGGCACACTGGTGTGCCGCGAGACACCGTCAGCTGTGCCGCGGCGAGAGGCGGCGGAGGAGAGTGGGCGGATCGGGCGGGCAATGGGGCAGGGCGGAGAAGCCAGGGGCGCGTTTGGCCGGAGGCACCTACTGCCGCACCTCCCTGCCCCTGCCTCCCCACGGTGCCTCCGGCCAAACGCGCCCCTGGCTTCTCCGCCCTGCCCCATTGCCCGCCCGATCCGCCCACTCTCCTCCGCCGCCGCCTCCTGCCTTGGGGCGAGCAATCCGGGAGTCTGGGACTGTGTGGCTTTGCGCCATGAAGAGAAAACGGCCGACTTTTCCCTGCTGCCGTTTTCTCTTCATGGCTCAAAGCCACACAGTCCCGGACTCCCGGATTGCTCGCTTCTCCGGTCAGCAAAGCCATCTGCCCAGGAAAGCGCCGTGCTGGCCGGAGAAGCGAGCGATCCGGGAGTCCGGGACTGTGTGGCTTTCGGCCGGGCTAACGGGAGGTGGCACGAGGCCGGGCGCTGGGGACATCTGGGAGGGCGAGGAGGCTGATGGCTGCTGCGCACTCCACTCTCTCTCCGGCTCTCTCTCGCTCTTTCTTTTTCTCTCTGTTGCTGGCGTGGTGAACGAGAGAGAAAGAGGGAGAGAGAAAAAGGAGGGGAGAGAGAATGAGAGAAAGAAAGCAAGAGAAAGAGAGGGAAAGAAAGCAAGAGAGAGAGAGAAAGAAAGGGGGAAGGAGGGAGAGGGAAAGACATAGAGGGAGGGAAGGAGGGAGAGAGAAAGAGAGCAAAAAAGAGAGGAAGAAAGAAAGAAAGAGGGATGGAGAGAAAGAAGGGAAGGAAGAGAGAGAAAGAGGGAGGGAGAAATAGAGTGAAATGGAGGAAGAGATTTTTTTTTTTGTCCAAACTTTTCTTTAGCCCCCCCGCCCCCCCCCCCTTCAGTGTTCCCCAGAATTTTGAAAACATGAATAATGTGCCGCGGCTCAAAAAAGGTTGGGAAACACTGCCCTACACCATTCCAGACAAATGGTTATCCAACATCTTCTTAAAAACTTTCACTATTTGAGCATTCACAACTTGCGGAGGAAGGATGCATTCCATTTCTTACTATAAAGTACCTATAATAGCTTCCATAAAAGAAGGGCTACTTGAAGTGAAGGGCTACCAAAATTTTTACTACCACACTGTGGGCATGGCTTATGCAGGATGCCCTGCATTTTCTTTCAACATCTTTCTGTGCAAATTGGGTGCTCTGGGGTAGAGCTCCATTTTTGCTACCCCATTGCGTTCCCAGCCATTCGGAAAGCAGCCAACCCCCACTATTTGAGTCTTGTACATACAGTATGTTTTGATGTTTATAACAACCTTTCATATAAAAATTAAATCTGACATGGAGTGTATTTCAACTTGTAAATCATTTTAGATTATAATTCTGCATATAGGGTGGTACCATATATTAAACCTGGGTCTCTGAATGCAACTTTAGGTCAAGACTTGATTTTCTAATTTTGGTGGTTAACTCTATGATTATTTTTGTTCACTAGGTGGGGAACAATGGCTCCTTTATTACTTATGGACTCCAACTCCCAGAATTCCTGAGCCAAGAATTCTGGGAGTTGAAGTCCACAAATCATAAAAGGGCCATTGTTCCCCACACCTGATTTAGAGTTTCACAGATAAGATAGGCAGTTATATAAATTTGTTTAATGAATAACTAAACAGTTTACTACTCTATCTTTAATCTGTTATCTAAGATTATATAATGTATATTCAATTGCTTGGATAGAAACTACTGTAATTTTTATTCTTATTTTACCATTTGTGCTATATAATTATAGTTGTTGATACTTACATAATATTTGGATTTTAACAGCAACCTGTAGTTTTATACAATATATTTAATTCTTTAAACCTAATTAATCAAATATTGAGAGTATTAATATAATTCTATAATGCTTGAACATAATTACTGTATAAAATTAAAATGCTACTTTGCAATAACCTTATTTGAAGGAATATATTAAATGTAAGTGGTTTCACTTTAAAAAGGCAAATCAATAAGTCACAGAACCTAGCAGTTTAAAAGCATTTAAAAAGGCAAGTATTAAAATAGGGACCACCTTGGTGGGAAGGTAACAGCGTTCTGTGTGCCTTTGACATTTAGGAATGCTGGCCACATGACCACGGAGACATCTTTGGACAGCACTAGCTTTTTCGCTTAGAAACAGAGATGAGCACCACCTGTTAGAGTTGGGAATGACTAGCACATATGTTCAAGGGGAATCTCTACCTTTACACTGCTCACCACTGCTCTATTGACTCTTTTTTTTTCTTAACAATCCCTTTCTTTCCAAGATCCCATAGTTTTCTTTTTGATTTTCTAATACGGAAGCAACTGGTTAACCATTTCATTCGATCAAATGAATGTAACTCATTCTGTGAATGGAGCCATGGTGGTGCACTGGTTAGAATGTGGTATTGCAAGCTAACTTTGTCAGCAATTTGCCACTTCCATTATACCACTTCCATTTTCTTGTGAACCCTGGGAAGAACCCCAATCAGAACAAGTTCAGCATTTTCTGAGAAACATAGAAACATAGAAGATTGACAGCAGAAAAATACCTTGTGGTCCATCTAGTCTGCCTTTATACTATTTTCTGTATTTTATCTTAGGATGGATCTATGTTTATCCCATGCATGTTTAAATTCAGTTACTATGGATTTACCAACCACGTCTGTTGGAAGTTTGTTCCAAGTATCTACTACTCTCAGTAAAATAATATTTTCTCACGTTGCTTCTGATCTTTTCCCCAACTAACCTCAGATTGTGCCACTTTGTTCTTGTGTTCACTTTCCTATTAAAAAACACTTCCCTCCTGAACTTTATTTAACCCTTTAATATATTTAAATATTTCAATTACATCTCCCCTTTCCCTTCTATCCTCCAGACTATAGAGATTGAATTCATTTAGTCTTTCTTGATAAGTTTTATGCTTAAAACCTTCCACCATTTTTGTAGCCCGTCTTTGGACCCATTCAATTCTATCAATATCTTTTTGTAGGTGAGGTCTCCAGAACTGAACACAGTATTCCAAATGTGATCTCACCAGCATCCTTGAATTTTCAGAGACTCTTGAGTTCTCTGTGCATATTGTAAAACCAGGCAGCAGCTACCGCTTGAGTTTCTATTTCAAATCTGATACCTCTGACCTTGCTATAATCTTCAATTTTTCCAGAAAATGGCTTGTTCTTGTGCCTTTTTTGTATGGCAGTCTTTTTTCATAAGGGTGATCACAATTTGTTTTTCCTATTATTGTCTCATGTGAAGCTTTCAATAGTGTCTCAACTACTACACTCTCTATTGTTTGTTTCAGCAGCCCAAAGTAAAATTTCAGTTTCTTCTGTTTGTCTTTTCTTTTAGAGGCACTTCCCCAAGTCTTCCCCAAGTTCTTTTTCAGCCTCTTATGCTTTTATCTTTGTTTGCCCATGTGCTCTACCAACAACCAGCAATACTTCAACAGCAATATTTCATCCATTGTTTTGTTACTCCTGGCTTTTTCTTCTTCCACAGTTTCCCTTGCTACACTTTTCATTTCTCCTAAATGTCTTGGTTTCCTGGTCGTGGCACAAACACGCATATTGTTTGATGTGGATAATCTTCCCTATAATAAAGGCTATGAATTGATGTTTATTGTATTTACTGTGCTTCAAACTCCTTTCTCCTCTCCCACTATCATACACTGGCAGCCTCAAAGATGTTTCCTTCCTGGTCCCACCAGGTATCTGTGTCTACTAGTCTCATTAAGTTTTGGTGACAAATAATTATAGGCCAGTGATGGTGAACCTTTTTTGGCTCGGGTGCCAAAAAGGTGCGCACATGTGCGATAGCATACGTATGCGTGCCCAAACCCATAATGCAATGCCCTTCCCTGTGCATGCATACAACTTCCACACTGCCCACTCTGCATGTGTACAATCCCCCTGCACTGCCTCCCCACCCATGCACACAGGCCTCACTGAAGCCTTCGGACTTTTGGTAGACCCATTGGGCTGTTTTTCACTGTCCCAAGGATTCAGGAGGCTTTCTTAAAGTCTAGGGAGAGTGAAAAACAGCCAAAAAGAAGGCTGAAAATCAGCTGACTAGCGCACTGGAACTGACATAGGGCAGTGCCTCACGTCCCCTCAGATATGCTCCACATTCCACCTGTGACACCTGTGCCTAGTTTGTTATTACTGTTATAGGCAGTGGTGGAATTCAGCTGGTTCACACCGGTTCAGTTGAACTGGTTGCTAAATTAGCCCACCCTCCTGCTATCAAAGTGGATCCTGGAAGCTGCACTGTACTGCAATGGAGAAACAGAAAGGAGAAGGCCGCTTTCCCTCCTCCTTCCCTTGTACCAGCCACTGAGTTTCCCACTTCTTTATTGCAGCACAGGCGAGGGCAGCACCTAGGATCCACTTTAATAGTGCGGGTGGGTGGGTAAGTTAACAACGAGGGTCAGGTTGGCCATCGCAGGAGGCTCATTCCACATGTCCAAGTCTTGTTCCCTCTCTGAGTCTTCGGAGGGGGGAGGCATACAAATATAATAAATAAGGTTTGATATTTTTTTATATAAATGGGTCTTATAAGAATTAGTTTTTTAGAGTTTATATTCGACTTCTTTTTTATTGCTGTATCTTTTTGTATTGTTATTATGTTGTAAGCTGCCCTGAGTCCTTTGGGATTGTAAATAAATAAATAAATAAATAAATAAATAAGATGACGATGACGATGACGATGATGATAACAATAACAATAACAATAACAATAACAATGTGCTGTGGAGTTGGAGGATGGGGACAAGCCATGTCTTCCACAACAGCCAACCTGACCCTCAGCAAACTGGATGTTAAATTATTTGAATCCCACCACTGATTATAGGTTGCTGCACATAATCTTTAGACAAAGGGCTGATTTTCCATTGACTTTTTCAGAAGAGAAAATTTCTCTTTCTGTGAAATTACTCTGTTCCAGATCTACAAAATCTGAAAGTTGACTATTCTTTTTTTCAGTGGGAAAGTGGTAATCTATCTCAGCTATTCTTATTATTCATTAGTTTATCTTTAGTCCCACCTGCCATTTTTAATCTTTATTTAATAGGTTAAATCAAAGCAAAATTGCCTCAAATTTATTAAATGCATCATCTTTTCAATATTTTTCTACCTTGGTCTCATTTAATATGGATGTCTGTGCAGGTATTAAAAATATGAAATGGTGGCTTCAACCCCATAATCAAAGTTCCACCCCTCTTTATATAAAGGGCCAGAGCTTCAACCACATTATTGTGGTTTATATATTTATTTTATTCATTAATTGGATTTGTATGCAGCCCTTCTTCGATGACTCTTGATGTCCCCTTCTTCTCAAACTCTGCTCCTATTATTTCTTGAATAGTTGAATAGAAACTCCACATAAAATGCCTACTTTGGAGTTCACATATAAACATTTCTGGGGGGGAAAGTAATAATTAAGTCCCATTGTAAACCTTCTGTATACAGTTTCTTTAAAGATAGCATAGGAAGCCATTTCTGAAAAAGTTTATTGTATTTCTCTTTCCAGTCTGGTGGATTTCCTGAGTCTTTTTCAGTTTTTGTGTTCCAGTAGCTGTCTCAAAATTTGACAAAATGGTGTGGGCATCTCCCCAGACAGACATGAAGAAGATCCTCAGAAGTATCATTATCTTTCCACTATTGTAAACCTTAAACTGCAACATTTCCTTTTCATGCTGATGTTGATCTCTCAGCTGGAAAAAGTTCAGCTCCTTTTGTTCTCTTCAAATCTGAGAATATTCAGTACTTGGCAGATTTGAAGTTTCATTTCTTTCTGTGCTTTTTTCCCCTCTTAACAATAGCTTTTTAGTTACTAACCGTCTTAGATCTTCCACACAAACCTCTTTACCCTGAATAATGTGTTCCTCACATTCTTTATGAAAGCAGCTTTTCCATTATTCAGAATCTGGCAGTGCTTTCTGTTTATAGCTGTGCTCCCTCCTCTTTCTGGTCCTCTCCTTTTTCTTTTCTCCCCATGGAACTAATGTTAATATCTTTCCTGTGTTGTTTGTATTGTATTTTTCTTTTTGTTCTTTTTACAGCATTTCTACAGCTCTTTAGACTTAGATCCTCAGCTCCACTTTTTCTCTGCTTCCCCTGTAAATGTTATTCCATCCTTCTGCTACCACTTGAGGGGAAATGGGATCATTGGTCAGAGGTTTAGATTGGGGATCAAGACATTTACAAGGGTCACCCAGGAAGTAATGTACCACTTTTTTTTTTCTCGGCCTACAGTAGTAGTACGAATGTGAAACTTTTGATATCCATTTATTTGAATTGTCAGGAGCACGTGTGTAAATTTTGCATTTCTTCAGACAGATAGCGTAGCTGCAACGGTGTTTCAAAATGGCATGTATAAGTGATGTACATTACAAGCAGCATGTCCTCATTGAATTTCTCACTGCAGAGAAAGAAACTGTTGGGAACATTCACAAACATTTGTGTACAGTTTATGGAGAATCTGCAGTCGACTGATTCAGCTGGAGTTGGAACGATCTTCTTATTTTTTAAGATTTCAAAATGTGATAGAGACAGAGAATGAAAACTTAGGGGAGATTATGATAACCATAATTTCAGGAATATTACAAACCAGTCGGGAAGAGGTAATAAGTGAACTGGATGAAATTTACAGAATTAACACTAATTATGCCCGTAGAAACCGACTCCCGAGGGAGATCCACCTGAGATTTGCCAGAAGGATCATGAGAGACAGGGTATATGCAATTTCTAGAGGAAGGAAAATGACATATAAGGGTAAAGAATTAAATATATTAAAGCAAATTCCTAGAAAGGTAAGAGAGAGAAGGAGAGATTATAAGACACTAGCCTCTGTCCTAAACAAAAAAGAAATTACATTTAGATGGATTAATCCCGAAGGGATGATGATAAATATTGATGGCAGAAGAGTTAAAGTAACTCCCCTAGTATATGCTCCCTTGAAAAAGCACAAGAAATATACGAACAATTGGTTAAAACTGAGATAGAGTTAGAGAGCGGGGAGAGATTAGAATCTAGCAAAGAAGAAGAAATTGAAATTGACAAACAAACAGGTGGAAGGACGGGGGAGACGGGGGGAGAGAGAGAAAGGGAAGAAGGGGCTAAGACCAGATCCCAAACAGCAGCAGCAGCAGCAGACAAATAGAAACAAACAAACAAAAGGAACTAAAAACAACCAAGAAGGAAAAGCCCTCTTTCTTTTATTCTTGTTTATATATTCTCTTTCTACCCATTCAAAGCTAAATGCCACTGGGAACTAAACTAATTTCAATAAACATAAATGGTCTCAACAACAATCAGAAAAGAAAAAAGGTTTTCTCCAAACTCCTGAAACAGAAAGCACAGATAATATGTCTACAAGAAGTACATATCAAACTTGCACACAAAAAATATTTAGAATACACCAAATTGGGAGAGCTATACACTTCTCTAGATGAAAAAGAAAAGAAAAGAGGGGTAGCCACATATGTGAAAAAACCCAAGAGAGATAAAAACTGACCCAAAAGGAAGATATATTATAGTAGAAGTAGAAATCAAAGGAGAGAAAATATTATTAGTAAATATATATGCACCAAATCATGAATTGAAACAATTTTATAAAAAAATACATGAAATATTATTACAATTTAACCAAACAAATATATGTATAATAGGAGACTATAACGGAATAGTGAACCAAAAACTGGACTACAAAATAGAAACCAAGAGTAAAATAAAAAGAGCCACACTACCAACCACATTTGAGAAAATGACGGATGAACTAGATCTGGTAGATATGTGGAGATTAATACATCCAAATGAAAAACAATTTACATTCTACTCTGCCCCACACAACTCTTTCTCTAGGATAGATATGGTATGGCTAAGTAAGAATATGCACAAAAAAATAAAATCTGTTGACAGAACCAAATACGTGGGCTGACCATAACCCAATAACAATCACTTGGCAGGGGGAAAAGAAAGAATTTAGAAGATGGTCATTAAATACAAACCTACTTCGAGATGAAAAATATACAGAAATGCTAAACAAAGAAATAAAAATATTTCTAGAGGAAAATAAGAAACAACCCACCTCAACTCAAATACTATGGGACACACTGAAAGCATATACTAGGGGAGTTACTATATCATATACAGCTAAAAAACAAAAAGAAGAGAAGGCAGAATATAATCACTACGTAAATAAAATAGCCAACCTGGAAAAAACTCTTCAACAAAACCCAACTAACAAACAGACACAAATATCACTAAGGGAAGCTAAATCCAAAATACTGTAAATATATTAGAACAGCAAGAATTTATTAGAAATTTAAAACAAACGAAACAAAAATACTTTGAAACAGCTAACAAACCAGGTAGATGGCTTGCACAGAAAATCAAAAAAATGAGAAGCGAAAAATTAATTTATCAATTAGAGGATAAAGACGGGACAATACAACACATGGAACAACAGAAAAAGGAAATAATACAAGATTATTACAACAACCTATATAAAGAAGAACCAATCGAAATGGTAAAAATTACTAAATACATACAAGAAAATAATACCATACAAATTGAAGAACTCGATAAACAAATTTTAAATGAAAAAATTACTTTACAAGAAATTCAATTAGCATTAAAAAAAACAATAAAACAATAAAACCCCAGGGCCGGATGGACTCCCGGGGGAATTCTATAAAGGAAATAAAGATCTATTTGAACCCATATTACTGGAGACATACAGTGAAATATTAGAACAAGCAAAAATTCCAGAATCCTGGAATCATACATAACGATGATACCAAAGGAGGGGTTAGACAAACAGAAAATAAAAAACTACAGACCAATTTCTCTGCTCAACGCGGATTATAAGATCTTTATGGTAATCTTAGCAGACAGAATAAAAGAAATATTAAATAAAATCATCAACACAGACCAAAATGGTTTTCTACCCTCCAGACAAATTTTCAACTGTACCAGGACAGTTTTAGACGTCTTAGAATATGGTGAAGCCCATCCAGGAAAACAAATAGCTCTTGTCTTCCTGGATGCCCAGAAGGCATTTGATAATGTTAATTGGCAATACTTAAATGAGTTAATTAGAGAATTAAAATTAGGTAACAGATTTGAAAACATTATCAAAAATATATATACCACCCAAAAGGCCAGAGCAATAATAAACGGAGACACTACAAAACCAATTTTGATAGAAAAAGGAGTCCTCCAAGGCTGCCCAATGTCACCCTTATTATTTATACTGACACAGGAACTACTAATAAATAAAATAAGAAATAATAAAAATATACAAGGAATTAAAATTAAAAAAGAAGAATATAAATTACAGGCATATGCGGACGACATGGTGTTCTTTTTAGAAGAACCAACCAGCTCTGGCCCAGAGCTAATCAAAGAAATTGAAAATTTTGGGGAATTTGCAGGTCTAAAAATAAATAAACAGAAAACAATGTTAATGACAAAAAACATGAGTATACGACAAATTAGGAAATTAGAAGAAACTACTAAACTCCAAAATACAAAAAAATTGAAGTACTTAGGATTAATATTAACAAACAAAACAATTACACTTAAAAAAGACAATTATGACAAATTATTGCAAGATACCAAAAAAAATTTAGAGAAATGGAAAGACCTACAAATATCAATGTTAGGCAGAATATCTGTAATAAAAATGGATATTCTTCCCAAATTTTTATATCTTTTTCAGACAGCTCCGATTAACTTGGAACCAAATTTTTTTAAAGAAATCAATAAAATCATCTCCAAATTCATCTGGCAAAACAAAAGGCCAAGAATAAAATATGTGTATCTCCAAGATAATAGAATTAGAGGAGGCCTGGGGCTCCCGGATCTAAAATTATACTACAAAGCGGCAAGCCTAATTTGGATAAAAGAGTGGATTAACTTAAAAAATAAGAGAATACTTGTATTAGAAGGTCATGACTTACAAACAGGCTGGCATGCGCATTTATGGAAAGATAAATTGCAAAAACAAACTATATTTGACAGGCACTTGATCCGTAAATCACTACTAAAAACCTGGTACGAAATTAAAAATAAACACTACGACAAAATTCCAAGATGGCTTTCCACTATGGAAGCCATCATCTACCCAAATTTGATCGACATAGCCAAAACCATCCAGTACAGAGACATATTACACCCAAACGGGGAACTCAAATCTAGACAAGAACTGGAAAGATTAAATCATAAAATGGATTGGTGGACATACGCCCAAATAGAATCCAGATTTAAAAAAGACAATCAAACACCCGGTATTCAAAAATCTATGAACCCATTAGATAAGATTCTGATAGGAAATGAAAACAAACAAATAAGCAGAATATACCAAATACTTTTAGAACAGGAAAGAATAAAAGATATGACCAAAACACCAATGATAGCGTGGGGAAAAAATCTGCAACACGCCATCCATATTGCCGACTGGGAAAGAACATGGACCACAATATCCAAAATAATCCTTTCGGCAGCATATAAGGAAAACTATTACAAATTATTCTACAGATGGTACCTCCCACCGGCGAGATTAGCAAAGATCCACCCAACATTATCAGACTCGTGTTGGAAGTGTAAAAAGGAAAGAGGTACGTTTTTCCATATGTGGTGGTCCTGCCCCTTGATACAAAAAATTTGGACAATAACTCATACTTGGCTCACAGAGATTACGAAAGAGGAAATAGAACTCACACCGGAAGCTATGCTTTTAGGAGTTTGGAGAAAACATTATTCAAAACAAACAATGCTCCTCACAACACATATAAACACCGCCACGAGAATTGCGATAGCACAACTCTGGAAAAGTGATCAGATACCAACGGAAGATTTAATTATAGATAAGATATATGCATGTGTAGAGATGGACGAATTCACGAACTCAATTAAGGGAAATAAATTAATAGAATCAAAAAGGACATGGCAAAAATGGCATGAATGGGTTCAAAAGAGAACATAAAAGCAACATAATATGAAACAACAGTACAATTGAAACGACCTACAGTTACCGTGTATAATTAATGAACGTAATAGATTTTAGAATTTAAAAATATAAAATACAATGTATATAATGAAATGAAACCGGTCAAAACTTACTGTCAGAATGTTAACTGAGAATATGTATAATCTGTAATTCAAAATAATATGTGATGGGAATGATATAAGAAAAATTAATAAAAAGATTTAAAAAAAAAAAGAAGTACGGTTAGTCGCTGGGCAACAGAGGATGAGGCCATTAGAAGATGATTCCACATAGCTCCAAGCTTTGTGACCAGAACAAGAAGTGGTACCAACAGGGCATTCTTTCTTGTGTGTAAGTTTCATTGTGTTCAATAAATAATTGTTGAAGAAAAAAAATGTGGTGCATTACTTTCTGGGCGACCCTTGTATGTTAAAAACTTGATGTTGACCCCCCCAAAATGATAAGCCCAAATTATCCTCACAAAATGATAACTGTAAAGTTTTTATACTGTTCTTTACTATGTATAGATACTATTCTTGTTTCTTTTCTTGGTAGGATGGTGTCTTAGACATGAGGAGGGCTTTGCAAAATCTTCTGTCTCTCATTTATTTAAAAGACCGGTAGATGGTGAACTATTAAAATATAATTCACAATAACATTTTATTACAAAAATATATATTTAGAATTCTTTATAGTGTCTACATAGAGAAGAATTTTCATAGATTCTTTTCTTTTGTGAATTCTGGCATCCTCTTCTCCTTCCTTTTTCCTTCTCTAACTTTTCTCCAGCTATCCACTGTTTCCTCTTAGTTTTCTCTCTTGAAGCTGCATTCAATTTCTTCCTGTTTCTATTTTTAATAAGGAAGCAGCTAGTTTACTCTTAGCTTTTTCTTAATAGAATGTAATTTGTGATTTCATCACAAAACCTATGCAATTAGTATACTTTTAAGATTTGAGAAATAGAATATATGTCTGGGAGGCAGAGAAGAAATTAGAAATGCATGTTATTCAGGCCTCGCTTTGGAAGATTGAAGGCAAACCATTTATATATTTGTTCATCCAATTAATGTACCCTAAGTGTATATAACAATTGGTATTCCGAGACCGCCCTCTGCTGCACGAATCCCAGCGACCGATTAGGTCCCACAGAGTGGGCCTTCTCCGGGTCCCGTCAACTAAACAATGTCGGTTGGCGGGCCCCAGGGGAAGAGCCTTCTCTGTGGCGGCCCCGACTCTCTGGAACCAACTCCCCCCAGAGATTAGAACTGCCCCTACTCTCCCTGCCTTTCGTAAACTCCTTAAAACTCACCTTTGTCGTCAGGCATGGGGGAACTGAATCACCTCCCCCGGGCATGTACAATTTATGCATGGTATGTTTGTGTGTATGTTTGCTTAGTAAATGGGGTTTTTTAAAATATTTTAAATTATGTTTAGATTTGTCATGAATTGTTGTATCCTGCTGTGAGCCGCCCCGAGTCTGCGGAGAGGGGCGGCATACAAATTTAAATAATAAATAAAATAATAAATAAATAAATATTCCCAAAAGATAATTGGAAAGCTTACATTATAAACCAGAGAAGAGAGCAATAGAATGAAGGCATCTTAATTTAGGGCTTAATAGGGTATGCCATATATCCTAAATAATAAAATATATTATATACATAAATTTATATTTGTCACATGTTTTTGCTGAATTTGAAAATTAGGGGAACACTTCACATTTAATGGTGGTCCTTCCAAGGTGGGTAAAATGAGGACCTGGATTGTGGGGGCAATATGCCAGCTCTGTTAAAAAGTGCTATTGCTAACATGTTGTAAGCCGTCCTGAATCTAAGGAGAAGGGCGGCATAAAAATTGAATAAATAAATAAATAAAATGAAAAGGAGATACATGAAAATCAGACTTGCAGAATTTTGGAACATTGCAATACGTAGCTGAAAAAAACATGGTTGTGTTCAACAACATGCCAGCCTATTTTTTCTATTTTTGTTTGCAAGGTAGTCTGTTTGCCTGTTTGTAACAGAGCATCTTCCACCTCTAGACAAGAATATTTCCCTCTTAAATTTCCGCAGCTTGTTATTATTGTTCTTAAATTCTTAGTTGCTGGGTCTACTTGCTCTTCACTAATTCTGGTTCCATCATGCAAGCAAGAGTTTTATTCTTTGGCTGGCTCATTGAACATGAACGATCCAAGGGAGGACTATAACCAGGCTCTCCACATATAATTCAGCACCTTACCCTCTAAATTGTGCTCACTCTCACATTTTTGCAGTGCATAATATTCATTCTGTGGGATCTGTTTTTCAATTCAGCCATAGCAGTTGTGGACTTGCTGTGATTATACATGAATTCAAAGCTGGGGGGAATAAATTATAATCATATAGCATCTAACATACCTGATACTCAGGTGTATCATTCATTCATTCATTCATTCATTCAATTTCAATAGCCGTCCAACTCAACCACACAACTCTGAATGGCTAATAATTCTAAAATTATAAAACTATTAAAAATTTAAAAAATATAAACCCAGTAAATACAAACAGCAGCAATGATGTTTAATCAATTGTTAAAGTGAAGAAACCAAGGCCATTGAAGATTTAATGGCATTAAAGATGACAGGCAATCGCACTGAAGCAGTGCGGTTCATTCTCCTAGCAGAAGACGCACCGAGGCCTAACAAATCTAGGCAGATATGTGGTATTGAAACATTCAAAGGCTCATCACTGTTGTTGCTAGGGAACACTTCACATTCAATGGTGGTCCTTCAGAGCCAGACCTTTCACAGAGAAAGCACAAACAGAGGAACTAACCAAATACCGGTAGGAAATGCAATTTAACCCTTAGCTGGTAGATGTGAAGTGCCCTCCTTACGGTTTCATTTGTCTTATTTTCAATTGTTTTAAACACATATAAAGTTTGTCCTGCTCATCACAGGGTCTCATGATAGCTGGAGATAATTTTTGCTTCCAGTGATAGATCATTCTGGGCTTTTGCAAGACCTTGCCTTTGGCGCAAATTGCAAGCCAACCTAGATAAGCTAATCACTTCAAACGGGCCTGTGGGTTTTTTTGGCCACATATCTATCTTATCTCTCCAGTATTCTGATCCATGACCAATTAAATTCATAAATAATAATTTATTAATAATACTGCAAAAATCAGAATGTTTTAAATTATGATTTGTTGAGCATACCATAGACTCACCCACAAAAATATATTGATAAAATTGAATGGGTCCAAAGATGGGCTTAAAAAATGGTGGAAGGTCTTAAGCATAAAACTTATCAGGAAAGACTTATTGAACTCAATCTGTATAATCTGGAGGACAGAAGAGAAACATTTAAATATGTTAAAGGTTTAAATAAGGTTCAGGAGGGAAGTGTTTTTAATAGGAAAGTGAACACAAGAACAAGGGGGCACAATCTGAGGTTAGTTGGGTGAAAGATCAGAAGCAACGTGAGAAAGAGTAGTAAATGCTTGGAACAAACCTCCAGCAGACATGGTTGGTAAATCCAGAGTAACTGAATTTAAATACGCCTGGGGTAAACATATATCCATCCTAAGATAAAATACAGGAAATAGTATAAGGGCAGACTAGATGGACCATGAGGTCTTTTTCTGCCGTCAATCTTCTATGTTTCTGTGTTTTCTATAGTGGTTTAAACACAATGGTTGGATCTATATATCACATTAAAACAACACCCAAACTACTTAATGCTATTTGTAAACTGGGCTATATATACATAATCATGATTAAAATATATATTGTTTGATATTAAGTAAAAAATAAATTATATAAAAAATATTAAATTTGACCTTGCGATATACATTCAAGAAACTATATTAATGAGAAAATTTTTTCAACAATTGTACAATCAGGCTGCAGTAGAACAAAATTGACAGAAGTGAAGGGGGTCTGTATACTTTCTGAATACGCTGTAGCAAAACAATATATTTTCCTATGATATATTTGTGCAAATGTCAACTCGTAAATCATCCCTGGCCTACTCTTAAGTTGCCATAAGAAAGGGGAGGGATGGGAAACTGATGAAACAGCATGATAGCTGAAGACAGAAGTACATTCCAGATTTACCTCTCTCAAGGCTATATCCCAGGGTTGCAGCGTCCAAAGAGGAGTGACTACAACCCATGAAATTTCTCCCTTGGAGAATGTGATTGATGAAACACCTTGGGGGGAGGGTGAAAACATGGCCATCAGTAGGACTGTAAACTGACTTCACTTGGGAATGTGCCGACATGAAGCTCCTAATAAATAACTGGATTTCTTTTGAAGCTTGGCTCAAGGCTCACGATTAAATTAGGGTATCCATTAGAACCGTGACAGAAATTCAGTATCTGATTATTGAAGCTAGGTCTAAAAATGGTTTCCATTTCCTCTTTGCTCAATTGAGTTGTATCTACAGTCAATTGCTTTTCAGACACTGTGGAGTAGGAATGGTATTCCTTTGGCGGGCCAATTTTTCAAACTTACCATCCCTATCCTTTGAGTGTTTCAACCCTGCATAAATGTTTACCCTGCAAGAATTCTTGGTTGTAATTAACAAAGTTATTTTAAATGCATTCATAGTGCCTAAATCCCCCACCTCAAATACTTTCTTTGTCAAAAGAGGGCTTATTTTTCTGATAAAGGGTGATTGCAATTATTTGGTGCAGCACCCAGAGACCTTTGGAGGTCTAGTTGCTAAAATTATGGTCCCGACACTGCAGATTTTTTTTTAATATTAGCAGATTATTTATAAGCCATCAGCCAATGCTTAAATGAAGAGGAGTGGAAGTAAAAGAATTATTTTCCCAGAGGTTGGGGTTTTTTTTGCTAGTTTTCAAATGCAATCAATGCTGCTTGGCTCTTAATTCAGTCTGAAAATCCTGCAGTCCGACTTACAAACGAAGAAGCTTCATAGGACTTTCCGATTTGAATAGGTAAGTAGAGTATAGAAAAATACAGGCAGCAATTTATCCAAACATTCTGCATTACAGGGGGAGGGGAGGCACCTGCAGATATTTTGGATTTGTCAGGGAAAATACAAATCGAGAGCCTATTTCCATGCAATTTGTGTAGTGATATCATGTGATTTGTGAAAGGCTTTGTTGATACACTTCGTATCATCTCTAAGTTGCATTTGGCAATTCCATGTGCCTCCCCCCTCAAAAAAAAAAGTGTCTGTGCTTGTGTTGCACATACTCAAATGGTTCTGTGCCCTGAATTCCCCTATACAAACCTAGAGAGCACCAAGAACTCCACAGTACAACCTTAACTACGGTATACTCTCCTCTTATTGGAACATGTGGAAGAGGATCTTCCAGCCTTTCCATTCCCTGGCTCCTCACATTCACCTGTGATTATTTATTTATTTATTCATTCATTCATTCATTCATTCATTCAATCATTTGTTCATTCGTTCGTTCATTCGTTCGTTCGTTCGTTCGTTCATTCGTTCGTTCGCTCGCTCGCTCGCTCGCTCGCTCATTCATTCATTCATTCATTCATTCATTCATTCATTTATTTATTTATTTATTTATTTATTTATTTATTTATTTTATTTGTATGCCGCCCCTTTCCGTAGACTTGGGGCAGCTCACAACAAAAATAAAACAATTCAAGACAAATCTAATAATTTAAAAACATTTTTAAAAAACCCCGTTATTAAAGCAGACATACACACAAACATACCATACATGAATTGTATAAGACATACATGAATTAGCAGCCTTGAGAGGTTTATTCTGAAATCAAAACTAGATGAAGCAGCTTCAAACTGGGGTAATAGAAGCCAGGTGCCTGCTTTGTTTTAGAAGTGATTCATTTAGAAGCTTTCACAAACCGGTGGCTTAAATCTCTACAATAAAGCTGCAGTTTTGTGTGACTCACTTAAGGAGGTGTGCAGAACAATGTCCTTTTCAGGATATTGACACCCCAATTTCAGAAATGTCATGGGGAGGGGAACTCTATCCACTTCCACTTAGCTCCACCAACATTTGACTAGGGCTCCCAAAGTCTTCCAACCAACTAGAAAAAGTTTCTATCCCTGAAGTGAGCATGCACTGCGTGCACAATTATTAGGCAAGTGAGTATTTTGACTATATCAGCATTTTAATGCATATTTTTCACCTTCAAGAAGTGATGGGCTCCTACGGGTATAGGCTTGAGCCACTTTGGAATGTTATTTCATTGTTCTGGATTTAAAAAAAATTGGTTTAGACTCTTTTGTCTTGGAAACAATTCCTGAATATATCTGTCAAGATCATCTTCCTTCCTCTTTTACAGTACCAAAGACCTATTTATTTGGCCTTTTAATCAGATCCACCCTACAAAAATCCAGGCAATCACTAAGTGACAGTAAACAAATGCAGAAAATGCAAACTCTTGGTTGCCATCTTGTGAGCATCCAAATTTTTGCAATCCAAATCCGATAGCCCTGTTTTAATCATGTTTAGTATGCTTTTATTTCTCTACTGTTCAAAGTAGTTGCTGCTTTGCTGTAGATATTGTTTTTATTGTGTTGCTGCTCATTTTATTACTTCTATTGTTCTAAGGGATTACGCAAGTTGCCTTTATCATACATACAGTAAATAAATTTCAGAAGTGTGTACATCTGTGAATATACGCTCTTTATTGCGTGATTTTGAACTGTGCCAGCATGATAATCTGTTGAACCCAAGTTCAAATATTAAATTTCCATTAAAGCAAGAATCTCTCTTAGGCCAATGAGATTCTCAGATACAATACTAGATATCAATATAATTTTAAATAAGCAAGCCCACAGATAAGCATTTCAGAACATGTGTGTGCAAAAGAGTTATTTTTCCTTTATATATCTGAGTGTAATTTTAATTACGATGACCACTGCAACTTGCATCAACAGCACAGCTGATAAGTCAAAATAAAGTAGTGATAAGGTGAAACGACACAGGAAACTTTTATTCAAAAGGAAAAGTTGATGGGTTTTTCTCTCCCCCCCCCCCTGACTATTTATCACTGAACAGTTTGAAAAGTAAGATTGCAGAACTTGTATCTTCTGTGGGTAGCAACTGACACTTTTCCTTGCTCAACTCTCATGATCTTATCCAAACTACAAGCTCAGCTATCCAGAAAGCATGCACAACAAGACGTTATTTCTTCACATTGGGAAATGTTTTGTGGTGCTGCTGCTTCAGACCACTGTTTATTCTTCAGACAGGTTGAAAGCAAAGCAGATGAGTAACCTCCAAAACAGTCAGAAGGACCCAACAATGTTTGGCAGAGAACAACCTGTCACATTGCTTGGGCAATGAAGATCCACCCCGACTCCAGACCCTCCTCCTCATATGGTGCATTTCGGTTCTTGTTAATTATAACCTGCATTGCTCCCTGTCTCTTCTCTTTTTTAGCCCAAATTTAACTCAGCCTACACAAACTTGGTGCCATCCCCACTGCTTATTACTGTAAATTATTGACCTCAGAAATGCTGAATTGTAAAATTGAGGTTACAGAAACCATCTACATGGGTTCCATTTGTTGAAGAATTCTTTCTCTTTAAGCCTAAACCTAACCATTGGCCAAATGAGCCATTCTAAGGAGCCTGCAAAAAAAATAAGAGGCACTTCAGCTTTTGCTAGACACGGAGAAGTCTGATCTGAAACATCACTGGGGCAGCAAATTGATATGTGCCT
Organism: Erythrolamprus reginae; assembly: GCF_031021105.1. Taxonomy (NCBI): domain Eukaryota; kingdom Metazoa; phylum Chordata; class Lepidosauria; order Squamata; family Dipsadidae; genus Erythrolamprus; species Erythrolamprus reginae. Next base: position 283,057,246 of record NC_091950.1, read on the forward strand.
GGATGGAAGAATGTCTCAGAATTGAGTGCCATGAGTGATTCCTGAGGCACATGGGTGCTGTTGCTGCTTTCAGGCAGTTGTCGTGGCATGGAAATTTTATATAGTTAAATATGCCACTAACCTTTCAAGCTTTTACCCAAGTTCCCAATTCCCCCATTTCTGTCTCCAGCAAAATACAAAGATAAGATAGGCTGGAAAGCAGCACCTGCGGAAATAGAAAGGTACATTTTGCTTCTATTAAAACAGTGGTTCTCAACCTGAGGGTCGGGACCCCTTTGGGGGTCTAATGATCGTTTCACAGGGGTTGCCTAAGACCATAGGAAAAGACAAATTTCCCATGGTGTTAGGAACTAAAGCTTCTATTCTGGCGTCTTGGAACATATTTTTACAATCTGACCAATCAGGCATTTACAGTGGGAGTGTCCCTCTGACCTTCCTGCCAATCAGCTTAAAGCTTAAAGATTGTAAACCACTGTGTTAAAGGAATATTTTCTGGTTTTCCATGATCACCATTAAAGTTATTTTGTGATAGGCAACGTCTGTAATGGCGGTTGTTTTGCAAAAGCACATCTATCACACTTCCACAGTGCCAAACAAGCTTGTTGGAGTTTCATGATGGTTCAGTACTAACTATTCTGTAAAAGCATCCACCATCGTGTAATGGTGGGTGAAATGAAGGGTTTTTTGAGAAAGTTTTTTATTTATAATACAATTTAAAAAACCAGAAAGAACAAAAAGACATGGACTTGACGTGATATTCTAAGTTACATATTTTCATCAAGTGATTTCTCTTCCTAAATATAGATCTTTATCTCTATATAAATATACAGTATCTCCATTTTATGTACAGTGTTAGTTCCATTTTCCTTCTTTAATAATATGAAAATCTATACATCTCCAATTTGTTGCTAAATTATAATCCCAAAATTCCTCTTAGATTCCCACCAATATTATAAATTGCCCAGATTTCGAAATACTCTGATTATAAACAAACCATGACTCACCTTTTCAATCTTTATTTCACCGATAATATTTTATATAAAATATTGTCTCATGCAGAAATGGACAGACTCAGGAGCCGAACCCCGCCGTTCATCAAGGCCACACAAGCGTCCCGCTTATTTAGAGGATTTTGTGTGCACCAACCAGGTGGGAAGGGGTGTTGTATCCAGAGGACAGTTAGGCCTTGTACTCGACCCATATTCCTTGGGAGAGGAAATACTGCAAGGTGATTGGTTGGCTCAGCCTGGCAGCCGGGGATATATATAGCTGCCAAGCACAGCCATGTTGTTGTTGTCTTGTTTCCATTCTGTGAACCGTTACCTTCTGCTCTAATAAAAAGAACCGTTACTTACTCAGAGAGTCTGCAGTTTGATTCTTGTAAGGATCTAACACGTTCCATCGTGAGTCTGTCCATTTCTGCATGAGACAATATTTTATATAAAATATTATGGGTGAAAAAAAGTTGAAGCCCTCCATTTTAGATGGAGGTGGTGCATCCACCTTGACCCTCCTTGATCTTTCTGAAATATTAGATTAGGAGATTGAAACGGTGAGTCATGGTTTGATTATAACTTTCATTCTTTCTTTAAAAAAAATTCAAGTCAGGGTTGGTGAGAGGGGTGGGGTTGAAGTTGTAGATTCCTTTTCCTACAGGGTGCCTCAGCATTCTTCCCACTCCTGTTTAACATCTACACAAAGTTGTTAGGTGAGCTAATTCATCAGCATGGAGTAAAGTGTTCTCAGTTATGCTGACCATACTCAGTTGTAAATCTAGGTCTCTGGTCATCTATGTAATGCAATCAAGTTCTTCCCTGTGCCTGGAGGTTGTGGAGTCCTGGAAGTAAAGTCTTCAATTTAACTCCTAGAAGGCTGAATGACTCTCAGTTTAGGTCCTTTGGATCTGGTGCTATTCCATCTTTGAAGCTGGGTGAAGTAATGCAGAGTAATCATAGAGATAGAGCTGGTGCACAATTTGTGGGTCGTACGTGGGGGGTTCCTACTTAGTTTCTACTTAAGGAGCAGCTGTTAGCCATGCCAAGAAGATTTTCACACAAATTCATCTTATGTACCAGCTGCATCCAATCCTGGGGAGTGTGGCTGTGTGTATGTACACATCATGTTTCTCTGAAAATAAGACCCATCCTGAAAATAAGCCCTAGCCTGAATTTTTGGGAGTGGGTCTAATATAAACCCTACCCCAAAAATAAGCCCAGAGTATGGGCGTGGCCCGCTGGCCCTTGGCACAGCATAGATACCTGTAATTCTAAGCACAGAGACAGAGGTGGGGGAGAGACAGATGATCCTGCCTGGTTATTTGGCTCACAGGAGGCTTGTGGAGTGGCACAGGCAGCAGGTAGAGGGAGAGGCTTGGGGGACAGGGCAGGCAGGTGATCTCAACAGCCCATGCAGGCACCTGCTTCAAACAAGCCAAGAGACAGTGGGATCAGGGGTGAAATTCAAAACTTTTCCCATCCGGTTCTGTGGGCATGGCTTGGTGGGCATGGCAGGGAAGGATATTGCAAAATCTCCATTCCCTCCTGGGGGAAGGATATTGCAAAAACCCCATTACTACCCCACTCAGGGGCCAACCAGAAGTGGTATTTGGGGGTTCTCCGAACTACTCAAAATTTCTACTACCATTCTCCAGAACTTGTCAGAACCTGCTGCATTTCACCTCTGAGTGGGATGAAGTGGGTGGCATGGCCTGCCCTACCACCACTAACACACACACACACACACACACACACACACAAACACACATGTCTCTGGCACTTTTTGCCCAGAGGGAGACAAAACTTGCCTGCTTCCAAATGAGATGCTCCATTTCAAAACATTCCATTTGTGAGCAGATAAAGCTTTGATTCTCTGTCATTTTCTTCATCTGGGTAAAAAGTATTTGGGTGCCTATTGGGTGCTTGGGAATGAAGTGTTTGTTTGTTTGTTTGTTTGTTTGTTTGTTTGTTTGTTTGTTTAATTAATTAATTTGACTTCCCGAAGGACTCAGGGCGGCTTACAACAATATAAATTACAACAACAATAAAAAGAAGTTTTAAAAAAACAATCTAAGTTCTAAAACTCTAATTAAAACTCATAGTAGAGCAACTCAACAACAACAAGTACATGCCATTCATACAGATTCATACACATGGTCAAGCTAGTTGTTGATTTAGGGCCCCCAGGCCTGCCGGCATAGCCAAGTCTTTGTGGCCTTATGAAAAACCAGCAGGGTAGGAGCAGTACGGACATCAGCGGGGAGCTGATTCCATAGAGCCGGGGCGGCAACAGAGAAGGCCCTCCCCTGCAGTCCCGCTAACCTGCATTGTTTTGCCTGGCTGCAATGTCCCAGTGCTATTCCAGTGCTGGAAGAAGCGAGACAGCACCCACGTGGGTTCCTGTGGCACATGGGTGCTGGTGCTGCTTTCAGGCAGTTGTCAGGGCATGGAGCTATGGGGGCCCTGAGTTAAGCCGGTGTGCAAGTCGAGAAGCTCCACTCCCCCACACACATACTTCAAGGCAGCGGTGACAATGAAAAAAAATTAAGACACCCCCAAAAATCAGCCCTAATGCTTAGCATTTAGCATTTAGACTTATATACCGCTTCACAGTGCTTTACAGAGTGATTTACGGAGAGTCAGCATATATTGCTCCCCAACAATCTGGGTCCTCATTTTACCAACCTTGGAAGGATGGAAGGCTGAGTCAACCTTGAACCGGTGGTGAGATTCAATCTGCCAAACTGCTGGCAGCCAGTGATCAGCAGAAGTAGCTTGCAGTACTCACTCTAACCACTGCACCAAGGCTCTTATTTCAGGCCCCCCAAAAAATATGTATACTCATGCAACAGCACTGCTTCATGAGATACATTAGCTCTTAGTAGGTTTCAGGGTGCAATTCAAAATGTTGGTTGTCTTTTACAAAGCCTTGAATGACATGGGACCTCTTTACTTGTCAGACCATTTATCGTGATGTTTTCTACCTGTTGAATATGTACTAAGTCTATGTAAATAGTTGAATCAGAAATGTTTAAATGTGATTGGTTTAGAAATTGACCGGGAAATTCAAGAAAGTGACAGTTATGTTTAAGCGGGAAAGTGAGAGTATAAAAGAGGCAAGCTGACACTGTTTTACCAAGAGCTGAAGTCACAAGTTCAATTGTATCTCTGCTACCGAGAATAAAGCACTTTTAAAGAAGCTGACAGTCTCAGTGTTCTTCACTACCAAACTCAGAAGATCCAGTTCCAGATCTTCTTTGTTTAAAAATGTCGGTTAGTTGGACCCTGGAAGCAGCTTGCATTCTAGAACATTCTCCCTCCTGACCTTCAGATGCTGCTGACCGTGTTAGCCTTCTGGGAGGCCTTGAGTTCCTGACTGCTTGCCCAGATATTGGCACCAGTGTATTAGTTAGATGTTACTTTTTATGATGTGTTGGGTTAGATTTTGCTTGTAGTCTTGGTCTTATTGTATCGTATGGGCACATCTCAATATGACCACAATAGAGCTTCGGTGGCGCAGTGATTAGAATGCACATTTGCGGAAGCAAAAAACCTCACCAGAACACAGGCGCACTTGTGTCTCCATATGCGATTTTTCTACCTGCATGGGTGCAGAAGCATAATTCCACTCGAACGCATGGTACCTCCAGAGCCGCGGAGGCGAGCCCAAGTGCACTAGAGTGCCTTCTGTCCCCTGTCCCATTGCTCTCCTATATCTCCTATACCTTTCTTCTATTCCTATATCTCTTCTTCTATTCTTTCATTGATATGTTCTATTACTATATCTTCTTTTCTATTCTTTCATAGATATATTTTACTATGAGTATCTCCTCTATAACCTTCATTATGTATTTTACTATGTGTGTATAGATATATACCCACTAAAACTCTCATTGTGTATTGGACAAAATAAATTTTAAAAAACAAACAAACAAACAAACAAACAAATAAATAAATAAATAAAATAAATTAGGCGTTCCTGCTAGCAGCCCATCCCTGAGCATAAGATTGTACCAATCCAGTTTTCAGAAAGAATCCATAGACACAATATGTTGACTGTGGGGAACTGTACCTGAAGGCAATCATTTCCTTTAAGTTTTAGTTTTTAGCTGCAGGAAACGAAGTAATCAAAGAAGTATATAAATCTAATTGTCACTGTCTGGAAGTTATTCCTGAATAACAGTCACAAACCTGAAAGTAACTGACCATCTCCAAGCTATTTATCCAGACTAAACATAAAGAACATTTTTCAAGCTGTAATTTTAAGCAGGGAAAAACTAAAGCACCATTGCTCCTTCCTTCTTCCTTTTAGACATCTTTTTTTCCTTTCCAAAAAATGTCAGTGTAGGCTTTCCAAGTGGTCTTTCATCCAAATAAATTTACTAGATGATGTTTTGTGAAGGATAAGCATGGCTAAGAGTGCTGTCCAATAACATCTTAACAAAAAAAAATCCTAAATGAGATTTAAAAAGTCCTGCAATGAAAAAAAATTAAAATATTCTGTAGGAAAATTGATTTGTCAGTCCCATAGACACAGCATCTAAGCAAATAAGAAAGATACATTTAAGATGCTTGGCAGAATGGAGTATCCCATGTAAAGCTCCTTAAACCGTATTTTATCAATTGTACATAATGCATTAAATTTATATTTACAAATGAACACAAAGGGAAAGTAGTTAAGCTCTATTTCAAGCTAAATAGCTCTTGTCAGCTGGCCATAGCTAAATAGCTTGAAATAGATCTAAACTAGTATTCCCTTTATGTCTTTGTCGTTAAATATAAATTTAAGACAAAAACAGTTTGTTTTAAAAGTGATTGCTTGCGAAGGCTCCTGAATTGGGGCTGAAAGATGAAAGGGAAGCAGTATGCACAGCCCCATATTTGGGTAAACCAGGTTGCCCTTATTAAAAAATACTCATTTAATTCTATACAATATCAACTTTGGATACTGAGATGAATGGTTTATAAACTGAATCAATCAAGCAATCAATTGAATAAACTGACTCAATCAATCAAGTCTGCTTTCTAGAATATAGGAAGATAAATCTTGAAATATTGATCCAATCACCGTAAAAGAAGACAAGACAAGAAATGTTATTGCTTCAAGCAAAGGATAAGAGACTGCTTAAGCAATCTGTCATATACAGGTAATTCTTAAGTCCACAATTGAACCCAAAATTTCTGTGGTTAAGTGAGACATTTGTCCAGAGAGTTTTGCCCCATTTTACAACTTTTCTCGTCACAGTTGTTAAGTGAATCGCTGCTGTTGATAAGTTGGTAACCCAGTGGTTAAGTGAATCTGACTTCCCCATTGACTTTGCTTGTCAGAAGGAGATCACATGACCCTGGGCCATAGCAATGGGGATAAATATGAACCAGTTGCCAAGCATCTGAATTTTGATCACATGATCGTGGGGATGGTGCAAAGATTGTACCTATGGAAAAGGGTCATAAGTCACATTTTTCACTGCCATTGCAACTTTGAAAGGTCACTAAATGGACTGTTGTAAGTCAAGGACTACCTGTATGGAAGTTGGAATGCTACCAATGGAAAGATCTCTTACTACACATTTGAGGGCAGTAGGCCAGATAAACTGTGTGGCATAAACTGTTGTGTCCCTCCCCTCCCCACACCAGGAGGTTGGGACAAGCACAATGGTGGATTGTTCCCAGTTTGGCCCAATTTTGCGAACTGGTAGCAGCAGTGGCAGGAGGCTCTGGGATGCTTATGCACATGTGAGCGAACTGGTAGTGACAGGATTTAGAACCCACCCAACACTCTTGGCATTGTTGCCTTGTTTGTTTGTTTATGTTTATTTAGATTTGTATGCCGCCCCTCTCCGCAGACTCGAGGCGGCTCACAACAAAGTGCAAAAAGACAATTTATAACAAATCTAAATTTCTACTAAAACATTTAAAACCCCATTTCTAAACACACATACATACACACATACCATTCATAAATTGTATATGCCCGGGGGAGATGTCTCAGTTCCCCCATGCCTGGCGACACAGGTGGGTCTTAAGGAGCTTGCGAAAGGCAAGGAGAGTAGGGGCAGTTCTAATCTCCGGGGGGAGTTGGTTCCAGAGGGTCGGGGCCACCACAGAGAAGGCTCTTCCCCTGGGGCCCGCCAACCGACATTGTTTAGTTGACGGGACCCGGAGAAGGCCCACTCTGTGGGACCTAATTGGTCGCTGGGATTCATGCGGCAGCAGGCGGTCTCGGAGATATTCTGGTCCAGTGCCATGAAGGGCTTTAAAGGTCATAACCAACACTTTGAATTGTGACCGGAAGTTGATCGGCAGCCAATGCAGACTGCGGAGTGTTGGTAAAACATGGGCATACCTAGGTAGGCCCATGACTGCTCTCGCAGCTGCATTCTGCACGATCTGAAGTTTCCGAACACTTTTCAAAGGTAGCCCCATGTAGAGAGCATTACAGTAGTCGAACCTCGAGGTGATGAGGGCATGAGTGACTGTGAGTAGCGAGTCCCGATCCCGATAGGGCCGCAACTGGTGCACCAGGCGAACCTGGGCAAACGCCCCCCTCACCACAGCTGAAAGATGGTTCTCTAATGTGAGCTGTGGATCGAGGAGGACGCCCAAGTTGCGGACCCTCTCCGAGGGGGTCAATAATTCCCCCACCAGGGTAATGGAAGGACAGATGGAATTGTCCTTGGGAGACAAAACCCACAGCCACTCCGTCTTATCCGGGTTGAGTTTGAGTCTGTTGACACCCATCCAGGCCCCAACAGCCTCCAGGCACCGGCACATCACTTCCACTGCTTCATTGACTGGACATGGGGGGAGATGTAAAGCTGGGTATCATCAGCGTACTGATGATACCTCACCCCATGCCCTTGGATGATCTCACCCAGCGGTTTCATGTAGATATTAAATAGCAGGGGGGAGAGGACCGACCCCTGAGGCACCCCACAAGGGAGAGACCTCGGAGTCGACCTCTGACCCCCCACTAACACCGACTGCGACCGACCGGAGAGGTAGGAGGAGAACCACTGAAGAACAGTGCCCCCCACCCCCAACCCCTCCAGCCGGTGCAGAAGGATACCATGGTCGATGGTATCGAAAGCCGCTGAGAGGTCAAGAAGCACCAGGACAGAGGATAACCCCCTGTCCCGGGCCCGCCAGAGATCATCCATCAACGCGACCAAAGCAGTTTCCGTGCTGTAACCGGGCCTGAAACTCGACTGCTGGGGACCTAGATAATCGGCTTCTTCCAAGGATCGCTGGAGCTGGAGTGCCACCACTTTCTCGACAACCTTCCCCATAAAGGGAAGGTTGGAGACTGGCCGGTAGTTGTTAAGTACGGCTGGGTCCAGGGAAGGCTTCTTGAGGAGGGGGCGCACGAGCGCCTCTTTATAGGATGATGGAAAGGATCCCCTCCCCAAGGAAGCGTTGATAATCTCCTGGGCCCAGCTCCGTGTCACCTCTCTGCTGACCGAAACCAGCCAGGAGCGACACGGATCCAGTAAACAGGTGGCAGAACTCATAGCTCCAATGGCCTTGTCCATTTCATCAGGTGTCACCAGATCAAACTCTTCCCAGACAGATGGACAAGTACGGGCCCCAGTCACCTCAACTGACTCGTTGTCTTCTACTACCTGCTGCCTGAGGCAGTTCTTCCTTGCTTTCAGGGGTCTCCCACCTTGGCAACTTTAAGCCTGGTAGACTTCAACTCCCAGAATTCCCCAGCCAGCAAAGCTGGGTTCTAACTTACTTCGCTGCCAGTTCACTCCCTCCCACGCCACATGACCATGCCTCATGCACAGAGCCAAAACATCCAAAAGAAATCCCCCCCCTCAAAGCCAAAAACAAGATGGCGATATATGTGCAGTGCCAGAAACTCAGCTTTTGAACATGATCAGAAGACAAATAATTAAAAATTAAAAAAAAATAAAGCGGCACCCACAGACCAGCATTGACCAAACCAGTCCACTACATCACCAGCAGGTCACTACTGGTTTGGGCAAACCAGGAGGAACCAGGAGAAACCCACATCTGTGGCTGGGGAATTCTGGGGATTGAAGTCTTCCAGGCTTAAAGTTGCCAAGATAGGAGACCCCTGCCTGCTGTAGTTATGCCAGCCCTGAAGAAACATATCTTTGGAGTGGGCTGGCGTCTGATATCCCTGAAGAATTAAACCTCTACGAAGAAATAAACATCTCCATGCGTCCTTTCAGTTTCTGAAAACTATGGCTGCCTTCAAGAAATGATTCAACTAGTAAATGGAATGGCCAGATCAGCTAACCAACCTGTTGCAACCTGATTGGGAGCAGAATTATGGCACCTCTTTTTGCTGTGAACTAGACCTCTGAAGTAAATATACTAAGTGTTCTGCCGGGCTCTCTGATAGAAGCCTCCCAAAAATTCAAGGGTACAAATTTCAGACACACACACATTTGAAAATTCAAAACAATGTTCTTTATCACAAAATTCAAAATAAACAAAGCACTCTTTTTGTATTGCAAAGAGCACTCTTCCTAAAACAACCGGGTAGTCTGTACAATTTCCCTTAAGCAGTCATTAAGTACTTAGCTAGCAGCTGTGAAGAAACTTCACACCCCTTCTTCTTCCAACGAAACACACACACACGTTGCTCTGCTTTGTTTTCAAAGGCATGAAAAAGCAACAAAGTCCAGAAAACACAGGATTCCTGACGAACTCCGATCAGATATTCTTCCACAACGACCAAACCCACATGGTGCTATTTATAGCAGCATCCCTAATTACTGGAGCCCCACCCAAACACAGGTGGCCTCACTTATTTCCTGTAATATGTTCTTACTTGGTCTCTTCTACGCATAATTCTGCGCTTGCGTGGGTCCAAAACATCATCATCTGAATCAATGGAAGATAAGGGAGATTGACTGCCTGGGCTGTGTGCCAAGCCCCCCTCTGCCGAGTCACTCCCACCTTCTTCTTCGTCCGAGGAAACTGAACTCTGAACTGATTCTGTCGGCAATAACACAGGCCTGTGACATGTTGAATTTTCCCCTGCATCCACCTCCCCATTCCCTGGGGCAGGAGCTGGGCCAGAGCCAACTAAGCAGCATGCATAAGCGCACCATTGTGCCTACCATCCCTGTCCTACTGTCCTATTGTCTTTTATCATTACTTTTTATCATTACTTTGTCTAATGTTACTTTTATACAAATTACCATCCTATATATAAATAAAATAAATTTAAGATGGTCTTGCACTGTGACTTTTGCCCACTGATCCACGCTCTTGGGTTACGATGGAAATAATCATCTGCCAGTGCTTTTTATTCAGTCCAGATTCCCCCCACGTTGGGTTCAGCACAGCAGAGTCAGGACAGGGAAGGTTCTGCTGGCTTCATCTTTTGTTGCTCTTGTGTGTTTCCCTTTTAACACCTGAACTAACTTAAAACAATTGACTTTGACATTTCTTTTTACTGCCAACAAACATGGGGGGGAGGCAAGGTTATTTTTTTAAAAGCCATGATGCTAAGTGGAAGTTGGCAGCAGATAATAAGAAGGTGCTGTGTTTGTACAGAGAGCTCAGAAATTGCCTTGAACATAAAATTTGCAAGCTGGAGGAAGAGCTTACTCTCCCTGCTCTAAACTCTGGATGGATTCCTATGCCGCAAACTCTGGCCAGAAGCCAATTCCTCTCCTCCATCAATCCCCTCTGGCCTGGTCTGCATATCCTTTTACTGGAAGAATGGTAAACATATAATTGTAAGTAGCAATTGTTCTTCTTCAAGGGCAGTCCTGTTGGAAAAAACCCACTAGCAGGAAAAGATCAAGAGCAAAATCAGCCATCATAAAACCTATTTTGGAGCCAGTTTTAAACAAAAAAGGTTTGTCGAAATTCTGTTTCCCACTCAGTTACATTTCCTGGCCTTGTCCTTTCATAGATGAAACTCTGAACTTCAACTACACACTTAAAAGGCCACTCAAGGCATGTTTTCTTCTATTCCCCTAGAGGGATAATATCAAATGCGCTATCTAACAAAATGAAATTCAATGGTGAAAAAAGTATGGTTCCACATTTAGGCAAGAAAAACAAAATGCACAGGTACATTGCTGTATATGGGGTACATTGCTCAACGGTAGTAACTGTGAGAAGGATCTTGGAGTCCTAATGGACAACCATTTAAATAGGAGCCAGCAGTGTGCAGCAGCTGCCAAAAAAGCCCACACAGTTCTAGGCTGCATTAACAGAGGGATAGAATCAAGATCACGCGAGGTATTAATACCACTTTATAATGCCTTGGTAAGGCCACACTTGGAATAGTGCATTCAGTTTTGGTCACCACGATGCAAAAAAAGTGCAGAGAAGAGCGACAAAGATTATTAGGGGATTAGAGGCTAAAACACATGAAGAACAGTTGCAGGAACTGCACATGTCTAGTTTGATGAGGAGGAGGACCAGGGGAGTCATGATGGCAGTGTTCCAGTATCTCAGGGATTGCCACAAAGAAGAAGGAGTTAACCTATTCTCAAGGGCATCTGTGTGTAGAACAAGAAGCAATGATTTTTAGCATATTAGTGTATGGTCAGTATCGTCTTTGGGGATTAATTCTATTATTATTATTATTATTATTATTTATTAGATTTGTATGCCGCCCTTCTCCGTAGACTCGGGACGGCTATATTTGCTTCCTTCTGTGATGTGGGTATTTTGCCTTTTTTCAGTGCTGCATTACATATCCTAATGGAGGTACTGTTAAAAGACACCTGGAGAGATGTAGCTTTCCTCCTCCAAGGGATAGGTTCAGTGGTGGGCTGCAACTGGTTTAACAACCAGTTTGGTGACCCAGCGCTCTGCACCCGCACAAGCACTTTGCTCACAGCATTCAAAATAGAACCATTTGAAGCTCATCTTCTTGCCTTCTAAGGCAGCCCTGGTAAGTAGAACAGCGGAGGCATGGAAATCACCTGTGCCATAGAACTTAGAACTATGGAAATTAGAAATAACGAAGATTCTGTCTTTTATAACTGCTGGGACTCTTTCTACTGCTGGGTAGAAAAGGGGGGGAGAGAAAAAATCTGATTGATTAACTATTGTAATTGTATGTATACAAAAATAACAGTCTGGTGTTTATTCTATTTTAGTAAAAGAATGAAATAAGGTATATACGAAAACCAAACCTATCTATTTATAATTTTTCCGCTATTTCACACTCAACTCTATCTCTTATTTATATACAATGTAATTATTTAACTATACTATATTGGGATATTGAGAATATTCATAGCACAACTTATTATCATAGATCTGCCGTTCACCCGCCCAACTTTTTAAATGTATTTTCCGTTGTTACTGCATATTGTCTACTGATGTTTATATGTTGTTATGTCTTTTGTATATAGTCTTGTAAATAAAAAATATTAATAAAAAAAAGAAATCACCTGTGACACACAAATCAGCTGAGTCAGAAAGAAGGAAATATAGCACAGGATAGGGCAGGGGTGGGTGAGTGGAGCTAACTGATCGACAGAAATGCCAGTTCATCCAAACCAGTCTGAACTGGAAGCATCCCACCACTATACAGCTGGCCTATATGCAGTGAAAGCTACCAAATTTTTTACTAGTGGGCGTGGCTTATGCAGGATGCCATGTATTTTCTTTCAACATCTTTCAGTGCAAATTGGGTGCTTTGGGGTGGAGCTCCATTTTCGCTACTCCACTGCGTTCCGCCCCCCCAATCCGGGCAGCAGCCCACCCCTGCCCTCAAAATTTAGCAGATAAGAGGGAATTGTGCTTCCCTGCTCAATGCTGCTTTTGAGACAGTTTGCAGAAAAAGGTATGGCAGGGAGAGTTTCCCAAATTGAAATTGGATATGAGATGAGTGGAAAATTTATTTATTTGCCGTCCATCTCATATCCAAAGACACTTTTTCATAAGGAAATAAAGAAAAAATGACTAGCTACTTATTTGCAACCTGATGAAAATGAACATCTGAGCCTGAGAACAGAATTTTTACAGGATGCAGCCCATCATAGCACAACAGCATTTCCCTGAGGTTTTGTATGCTTTTTTTATTTTCTTTTTCCTGAAACTTCTAAAGATAATTTTATAAATAGTTTCAAAAAGAAAAAAAGGGGGGAATATACCATCGAAATCTGCAAGTCATCTGTTCTAATCAAGACGTTATAATCCACATCTGTGGAGCTGTATTGTTTTTTCCCCCAAATATTTGAAGGAAGCCTGTTCATTCTGAATTATTATTTTACATATTCTCTGGCACTGCAAATGGTGTCTATGATCACAGAAAACTTTTCTCAACGGAGGTACTTGCTTGAGAGAGTCACACGCCAGCAGCTTTCAAAGAAGGACAATAGAGCAATACATTTTACAGATACCTTGGCTTTTTCCTCCAACTATTCTCTGTCTGCTCTCTGCCTGAACTACCAAGTCTGTTTTTTAATATGATTCTCTGCCAAAGTGTAAACAGCCTTGCTAAACAATATTAAAATAAACATCTTAAAAAACATTTAAACATCCTTTTCTAAAAAAAGTAGATGATGTTCTGAAGTATTTTCTGCATATTTTAAATATCATTTTAAAAATGGGAAGACGTTGTGTGGATTCATCTGTGGATAAATTAAAGAAGAATCTTTCATGCTACTGTCCAAAAACGTCTTAACTAATAAAGGAGAAGCTTGCAAGTTCAAAACTCTGGAAGGCACAGGCAGGAAAATCCTGCCAGGTCTGTTGTGGCCTGTTAAAGTTTATTGCCATTACTTACAATAAAACTTCATAATTGCTTGGTGGACCAGAATGGAACATACAGTCCACTTTCTCCTACGTTCTCAGAACAAAGGGATATGGGTCTTACACTATGCCATGCCTTTCTCTGCAAAGTTTTACATGATTTCCATCCCGTCCTTCTTGGGGAGTGTGTGATTGAAACAGAATAACAGAGTTGGAAGGGACTTTGGAGGTCTTCTCGACCAATCCCCTGCTCAAGCAGGAAACCCTATATTATTTCAGATAAACAACGCTATAGAGCCCTGCACACCAAGACAACTAGACACAAGAACAGTTTTTCCCCGAACACCATTACTCTGCTAAACAAATAATTCCCTGTCAAACCAATCACTAAGTCTGCACTATTATTGATCTTCTCATCGTTCCCATCACCCATCTTCTCCCACAAATGGCTGTAGGCAGTGAAGGGCTACCAAATTTTTACTGCCACACTGTGGGCATGGCTTATGCAGGACGCCCTGCATTTTCTTTCAATATCTTTCAGTGGAAATTGGGTGCTCTGGGGTGGAGCTCCATTTTTGCTACCCCATTGTGTCCCCCCCCCCCTGGTCTGGGCAGCAGCCCACCCCTGGCTGTATGACTGTAACTTTGTTGCTTGTATCCTTACAATTTATATGGACTGGTTCCTAATATGATTTGATTGCTTGTTTGCACCGGGACCATCTTTAAGTGTTGTGCCTTATGATTCTTGACGAACATATCTTTTCTCTTATATACACTGAGAGCATGTGCACCAAGAAAAAAATCCTTGTGTATCTAATCACACTTGGCCAATAAATAATTCTGTTCTGTTCTGCTCTGCTCTGCTCTATTCTATTCTATTCTATTCTATTCCATTCCATTCCATTCCATTCTATATGGTTGTCCAATCTTTTCTTTAAAACCTTTGGTGTTGGAGCACCCACAATTTCTGGAGGCTGGTCATTCCATTGATTATTTGTTCTAATTATCAGGAAATTTCTCCTTAGTTCTAGGTTGGTTCTCTCCTTGATTAAATTCCATCCTTTGCTTCTTGCAACTATTTGGTGTAAGCGTAATATGTTGCAAACATCCTAATCCTGCCTCAGACAGACATTGTCCCAATGCAGTCTAGTTCTTTCCACTGCCATGAAACCAGAAGTGTACTGTGAAAATAACAACAGTGACAGTTGGTCTAATGAAGAGGTCCCCAAACTTGGCAACTTTAAGACTTATGGACTTTAACTCCCAGAATTCTCTAGCCTGCATAGTTGGCTGGAGAATTCTGGGAGTTGAAGTCCACAAGTCGTAAAGTTGCCAAGTTTTGGGATCTCTGGTCTAACGGTTGAGGCACGGATTAGAAACCATGTGGGTTCTAATCACAATTTAGGCATGAAAGCGGGCTGGTTTGTTTTAGGCTAGTCACTCTCTCGATGCCCAACCCACCTCACAGGTTGTTGTTTGGGGAAATAGGGAATATTGGGTATGTTTGTCATCTTGAGCTATTGAGCATACAAATATAATAAATTATTATTATTATTATTTATTTATTTGATTTTTATGCCGTCCTTCTCCATAGACTCAGGGCGGCTTACAACATGTTAGCAATCACATTTTTTAACAGAGCCAGCCTATTGCCCCCACATTCCGGGTCCTCATTTTACCCACCTCGGAAGGATGGAAGGCTGAGTCAACCTTGAGCCGGTGATGAGATTTGAACCACTGACCTGCAGATCTACAGTCAGCTTCAGTGTTCTGCAGTACAGCACTCTATCTGCTGTGCCACCCCGGCTCTTTTTTAAAAATTATTATTATTATTATTATTATTATTATTATTATTATTATTATGTCAATACAACACAGCAAACGAGATCACTATGCTGGATTTCGTATTTCATCACCAGTCGGGCACTTCCCAAGCACCTAAGGCTGCATGATATAGCGGCGAATTATGTTTGCCGATCCCAGTAAAGTGGCCTTTTGCAATTGACAGGTGGAGATTTTGTCAATTCCAATGGTTTTCAAATGTCCACTGAGATCCTTTCGCACTGCGCCCAGCGTGCCAAGTACCACTGGGACCATTTTTACTGGCTTATGCCAGAGTCGTTGCAGCTCGATTTTTAGATCTTCGTATTTCACTAATTTGTCTAGCTGCTTCTTCTCAATTCTGCTGTCCCCTGGGATTGTGATGTCGATGATCCATACTTTCTTTTTCTCTACAATCAGGATGTCTGGTGTGTTATGCTTCAGAATTCGGGCAGTCTGAAGTCGGAAGTCCCACAGTAGTTTTGCTTGCTCATTTTCGACCACTTTTTTGGGCTTATGATCCTACTAGTTCTTTGCCACTGGGAAATGGTAATTCGGCACAGGTTCCAGTGGATCATCTGTGCCACAGCATCATGTCTATGCTTGTAGTCAGTCTGTGCGATCTTTTTGCAGCAGCTGAGTATGTGATCAATTGTTTCATCTGTTTCTTTACAGAGTCTGCACTTTGGATCATCTGTTGATTTTTCAATTCTGGCTTTGACAGCATTTGTTCTAATGTCCTGTTCTTGTGCCGCCAGTATCAGTCCTTCTGTCTCCTTTTTGAGTGTTCCACTTGTAAGCCATGACCAGGTCTTTTCTTTATCCACTTTGCCTTCAATCTTCTCAAAGAACCGGCCATGCAATGCTTTGTTCCACCAACTGTCCATACGACATTTATTTATTTATTTATTTATTTATTTATTTATTTATTTATTTATTTATTTATTTATTCTTTGTCCAATATACAATACATATGAGAGAGAATATACATTAGGAATATATATATAAAGATAGGAAGT
The DNA here is from genome assembly GCF_031021105.1 of Erythrolamprus reginae. Lineage (NCBI taxonomy): Eukaryota > Metazoa > Chordata > Lepidosauria > Squamata > Dipsadidae > Erythrolamprus > Erythrolamprus reginae. The sequence goes on from NC_091950.1 coordinate 283,073,786, forward strand.
AAAAAGAAGGGAAGTGGATAGGAAGAGAATATATATAGAGGAGAGAATATATAAGATAAAAGAGGTAAGAAAAGAGAATTGGACAGGGGACGATAGGCACATCAGTGCACTTATATACGCCCCTTACTGGCCTCTGAGGAATCGGGAGAGGTCAATCGTGAAGAGTTTAATGGAGACGTGTAGGGGATTGGGGGTTGACACTATTGAGTCCGGTAATGAGTTCCACGCTTCGACAACTCGATTGTTAAAGTCGTATTTTTTGCAGTCAAGTTTGGAGCGATTGATATTAAGTTTGAATCTGTTGTGTGCTCTTGTGTTGTTGCTGTTGAAGCTGAAGTAGTCGTTGACCGGAAGGACGTTGCAGCGTATGATCTTGTGGGCAATACTTAGATCGTGTTTTAGACGCCGTAGTTCTAGGCTTTCAAGGCCCAGGATGGTTAGTCTATTTTCGTAGGGTATTCTGTTTCGAGTGGAGGAGTGGAGGGCTCTTCTGGTGAAGTATCTTTGGACGTTTTCGAGAGTGTTGATGTCTGAGATGCGGTGTGGGTTCCAGGCAGATGAGCTGTATTCGAGAATGGGTCTGGCATAGGTTTTGTAGGCTCTTGTGAGTAGTGTGAGATTGCCGGAGCAAAAGCTGCGTAGGATCAGTTTAACAACTCTGGAGGCTTTTTTGGCGATATTGTTTCAGTGGGCTTTAGCACTTAGGTCATTTGAAATGAGTATTCTGAGGTCTTTTACTGAGTGTTGGTTGGTAGTGAGGATTTGTTTATTCAGTTCATATATGTGGTTTGGATTCTTTTTGCCGATGTGGAGGGTAGAGCATTTGTTGGTTGATATTTGAAGTTGCCAGGTGTTGGACCAATCTGAAATGAAGTCAAGGTCTTTTTGAAGAGTGAGTGTGTTGTCGGTGGTGTTGAAGAGTTTCACATCGTCGGCAAAAAGTACACAGTTGCTTACGATATTATCACAGAGGTCATTGATGTATAGGATGAAAAGAGTAGGACCTAGTACGCTGCCTTGGGGAACGCCGCTTTTGACAGGGACAGGGGAGGAAATGGCGCTTCCGTTTTGACAACTTGTTGTCTGTTTGACAAGAATGCGGTAATCCAGTTGTGGAGGAGTCCTGAGATGCCGTAGGATTTGAGTTTTAGGAGAAGTTTGTCGTGAACCACTGAGTCAAAGGCTTTGCAGAAGTCGATATAAATTGCATCGATGAATTTTCCTTGATCAAGGTGGGTAGTCCAGATGTTTTTGCAGTGGAGTAGTTGTAGGTTGCAGGATAGTTTCTTACGGAATCCAAATTGTTTTTTTGATAGTAGGTTGTTAGATTCTAAGTAGAGAGTGATTGAACGATTTATAATTGATTCCATGATTTTACAAGGTACACAGCATAGTGATATGGGTCTGTAGTTGTCAACTAGTGATGGGTCTCCTTTTTTGAAGATGGGGATGACTACTGCTTTTGACCACAGTTTGGGGAGAGTGCTGGTCATGAAGGAATTTTGGAAGATAATGCTTAGAGGTTCAGCTATGGCAGATGAGAGTTTTCTTAGGAAGTATGCACAAAGACCATCTGGACCGACAGATAGGGAAGGTTTGAGATCACGGATTGCTTTTTCAACGTAGTCTGTGGTGAAGATGATTTGGCTTAGGTTATTTAATGAGTTAGGAGTGTTAGGACATTGAGTTACAGTTTTTCTGTACTGGTCCTTAGTTTGCTTCACCTTGAGAAGCTTCCTATTGTTGATCTCCATCAACGCTGACTCTTTGCTCTCCTTCACAGCTAATGCATGCTTCTCTTCTTCTGCAGATAATAATAATAATAATAATAATAATAATAATAATAATAATAATATAATAATAATAATAATAATAATAATAATAATAATAATAATAAAATAAAAATAAAAAGAGGGGTAATTTTTTTAAAAAAAATCTGAGTAGAACTTCAAACATGAAATTTTTGTGGGGAATTTTGTGGTGGGTGGGGCATTTTTTCCCCTGATTGTTATGTGTGATGGGACTGGTCTCTGGGCATCTCATGACTTTCGTTGTCAACAACAATTCATTGTATTGACAATGACAATAAAGTATTAATATTATATTTATAAATGTAAAAAGATGTTTTATCTCCACTTAGCATTTGTTCTCCAAGGCTCAAATTTCATGCTAGGTTCCAGTTTCAGTTCAGTCAAACCATGTGCTAAGTCTGTCACTGTCTGAGGATAAAGATACAGGTGAATCTCATTTGTTGCCACTTTGCCATTATTTCTAAATGGTCAGCCACCATCTGCAAGTAGTTGTGGATTTTATTACTTCCAGAAACCTTCTGCATGTGCTTTTCATCATCTCCTTCCAGTGGTGGTATGACATCCCAAACTATGGGCCAAAAGCTAATCACATTGTCTTGGTATGCTTGAAGCAACCTGCTTTTCTACTAGTTATTATTCTTTAATTAAATTGTAATGGCAATTAGCATGCTACTGAGAGTTTGCAAGACTTTTTGCAAGGAAAGTCTTTCCTGTAAACATGATCTCACTATTTTCTTTGTGCCAGCAATCTTGAAAACAGCTTCTTCTTTTCCAGTTTTAATGCATACTACTGATTGTCTGAGAACTCCCTGAAATGGTCTGTTGATGAAGGAGAATGGGGATATAATTCCTCACACTTCAATGTTACATTCTATTTACATACACACACACACACATGCATACACACACCATAAATCTTACTGAAAGTTTTAAAGAGAACTCAAAAACTAACGCAAACTGATACACAGAAAGAAACAGAGAAAGAAAAAACAAAAGAGAGGATAAACAATATAAAAAGAAGCGTTCCAATTTCCTTTGCAGCAAGTACAAGTTTAAGTTCTCTTATTTTATGATTACCCAAAAAATGTTCACTTTTTTCTGTTACTCATTTTCCTCAATCCTCAAAACCAAAAGCCATAAGTGATCTTTCATGCAAAAACTCTATACAAGGTGTCCAGTCAACCATAAATACAGATATTGTCTCTGCAAGTTCCATAATTTTCACTAATTGTTGAGCATATAATCATCTCATTGCCGTTGTCATATGCAGAAATAAAGTCCCATGACTTTTTTTTCTAGTTGACTTCCATTAGTTCCAAAAGTCACTAGTTTCAATTGTACTATAGTCTTTAAAATCTTTTGAATGGATGATGCATTTGTATTTTTTTTAATTGACTTATTTGCACATATTTACGCATATCACTTATGACCATGTTTCACACTTAAGAGCTCTTGTTGCCACAGTGGTTAGAATGAAGTACTGCAGCTACTTCTGTTGACTGCTGGCTGCCTGCAGTTTGGCAGTTCGAGTCTCACCAGGTTCAAGGTGGACTCAGCCTTCCATTCTTCCGAGGTCAGCAAAATGAGGACCCAGATTGTTAAGAGCAATATGCTGACTCTATAAACCGCTTAGAGAAGGCTGTAAAGCACTGTGAACTGGTACATAAGTCTAAATGCTATTGCCATCCCTATTATGACTGTCACAGCATCCCCATTGCAACTGGCATGTGTTTATGACAATTGCGGCATCCCAGAGTCAGGTGATTCTTTTTTGCAAACGTCTAACAAGAAAAATCAACAGGGACTCCAATTTCAGTTTTAACGTCTCTGTTGCTAACTTAACAACCACAGTGATTCACTTAATCTCTATGGCAGTGATGGCGAACCTTTTTTTTCTCGGGTGCCGAAAGAGCGTGAGCGAGTGCTATCATGCATGCACAAGTGCCCATAACTCAATGCCTGGGTAGGGCAAAAACAGCTTCCTCTGCCCCCCTGAGGTCGGAAATGGCCTGTTTCCCAAATTCTGGTGGGCCCAGTATTTATTTATTCGACTTCTATGCCCCCAATCTATGCTTCTATGCCACCCAATCCCAAAGAACTTAGGCTCGTGTTTTGCCCTACCCAGTTTCCAAAGGCTTCCCTGGAGCTGGGGGAGGTAAAAACGCCCTTCCCCATCTCCCTGGAGGCTCCTGGAAGCCAAAAATATTCTCCCAGAGCCTCTGTGTGAGCCAAAAATCATCTGGCTGGCACACACATGCATGTTGGAGCTGAGCTAGGGCAACTGCTCACGTGCCAGTGGATATGGCTCCACATGCCACCTGTGGCACCCGTGCCATAGGTTCGCCATCACTGCTCTATGGCAAGGAAGGTCATAAAATGGGGCAAAACTTAGTTAACCTGTCTCACTTATCAATGGAAATGTTGGGCTTCCGGTCATACTTGTGGTCATACACCAAGGACTAAGTATAAGTGTTTTATTGTACAAGACCCAGAGTCCCTTTGTGAGGGAGATGGGTGGTTCAGAAATGTATAAATAAATACATTTAAATAAATAAAGAGGGATTTCACGCACACACAGAGAGAAAGACACATACACACACACAAAGGTCTATGGAGATTCACAGTCACCCAGGTCATGGTTGCCCCAAAGATGCTTTTTCAAGAGGCAACTGGACTTTCTATTTTTTTTTCTTTGAAGACATTTTGCTTTTCATCCAAGAACCTTCTTGAGCTCATCAAGAAGCTTCTTTGGATGAGAAGCTAAATGTTTTAAACCTGAAAGTCCAGTTGCCTCTTGAAAAGGCACCTTTGAGACACATACACACACACACAAATTCCAGGTGACCAGTAGATCACAGCAAAGAGGGCCAGAAAATGCTAATTTTTCACTGACCTCCTGGGATTGTCTGGGGTTTGCAGATCAGATCATGCAGCCTTATAAATACTGAAGGTAACTAGAATCAGACAGGAGTTTTGGTCTCCTTTGGCAACGTGTGGCAAGCCTTATGTTCCAAGGGATGGAACTGACCTTGGAAGACTAAAGGAAAGCAAATATTGTCCCTATCTTCACACACACACACAAAAGGAACAATCTGGGAAATTATAGACCGGCATGGGCATTGAACTCTAGTAGATGATTAAACATCATGTTTGTGAGCAGTTGGAATGCATCAATTAACAAAAGCCAGTGGGAAAAAAAAGAAAAATAGGCAAGGAGAGTTACAGATAAATCATGGCAGACATTATCTCTATCTCTGAGGACTTAGCTGTTTCTTATTGTGGACATCGTATATTTTGATCTGTTGCGATATGCTCACTAATGTTGATGTATGGGCTAGATGATAAACTTTTCGATTAACAGACAACTAACTGAATAACTGAATATTGTCTACAGTAGACAATATTCATAAATTAATTCCATATCAGCCCAGAGAGTAATATCAACTGGAATGCCATGGGATTCTGCCCTCTGACCTGTGCCGTTCAACAGCTTTGTTGATGATCAAGATGAAAGAATTGACAGTGGTTTCTTCTCGCATTGGCAGATGACACAAAACTAGGAAGAGTGGCTAACATTTTAGAAGAGAAAAAGAAGATTCAAAATTGAGGGCCTAAACAAGCCGAGCAAAATTTAACAGGGATGTAATGTAAAGAGGAGTTGGCTTTTGCCATTAAGGTGACTGAAAAGGACTCTCTTAAACTGGCCAATTCTTCCATCATATCCAAGTTACAGTCCCTTCCGTCTCTTCCCAAGAAAAACAGCTGATTGACCTTATAACCAATCCCACAATTAAAGGGGCATCATAATAAAAAAAATTAGGAGTTTACCCAAGGTGAAATCAGGGGTGGGTTCCTCTTATCTTCCTACCAACACTTCGTGCACATGCTCGCTATAATTTATAATAATAATTTATAATAATAATAATTTATTAGATTTGTATGCCGTCCCTCTCTGAAGACTCGGAGCGGCTTACAACAATAATAAATAATGTAACAAATCCAATACTTAAAAAGACATTTAAAAAACCATATCATTAAAATAAACATACAACTCAATCATACCATACATAAGCCATATTAGCAGGGGATACCACAACTACCCCATGCCTGGTGACATAGGTGGGTTTTCAGCAACTTATGAAAGGCAAGGAGGGTGGGGGCGGTTCTGATCTCCAGGGGGAGTTGATTCCAGAGGGCTGGGGCCACCACAGAGAAGGCTCTTCCCCTGGATCATGCCAGATGACATTGTTTAGTTGACGGGACCCGGAGAAGGCCAACTCTGTGGGACCTAATTGGCTGCTAGGATTCATGTGGCAGAAGGCAGTCCCGAAGGTATTCTGGTCCGATGCCATGTAGGGCTTTGTAGGTCATTACCAACACTTTGAATTGTAACCGGAAACTAATCAGTAGCCAGTGCAGGCCGTGGAGTGTTGACGTGACGTGGGCGAATCTAGGAAGGCCCGCAATTGCTCTTGTGGCCGCATTCTATACTTGTACACACATTCCCTAGTGCAATTTTGTTACCATGCATGCATAGAGGGATGATTTTCCTTTTGTGCCTGCTTAGAGAGCTAAAAAAAATGCCCAAAATTAGGGGGGGAAATATGGCAGCATCCACGGACCAGCAAAGACAGCATCGGAGCCATCCCACAATTGCGCAATCGGTGGGCCACAACCGGAGCGGCATACTGGACCCCAACAGTAGGAACCCACCTCTGGGTGAAACCCAGCAGGTTCTGGAGAACCGGTAGCAGGAATTTTGAGTAGAGAACCAGCAAATACCACCTCTAGCTGGCTCCAGAGTGGGGTGGGAATGGGGATTTTGCAGTATCCTTTCCCTGCTATCAACCATGCCCACAGAACTCAGATGGATAGATTTAGCAACTGCATAAAATATTAATTTAATGACAATACAGGTGTACATTTCAAATTGGTGGTTTTAGTAAATAATTTTGGCTTGCATTTTACTTCTCTGTTGTAAAATATGCAGTCCTTTTTCTGAATTCCTGCAGAGAACTAAGAAACCCAAGTCATAGATTTGCAGCTGAAAAACTGTCCACAGACATCTCAGTACCTATTGTGGTATAATACACAAAGTATCCTAATCATCACCCAGGCCATTAGTTTTATACTCAGAACTACAAGTTTTTAAAATTGTTCTTCCAATAAACTGAATAATCTCAAGTACGTACATTTCCAAAGAAATCTGGTGCCACAGGGTCAACTGTTCCAAGTAATGTGATAGCCCACAACGTACAAATTGTTCAAAGCAAATTAGAAAATATGCAATTAGCTGTAGGGGATGGCTGGATCTGTAACACCAAAAGCTGTTTTGAGTGGAGATAGGACTTTGGTCTTTGCCTGAGAAAGCCCCTTCCCTCTTCTGATTAAAAGGGAGATATGGGTCAGGGTTACTTGGGGGGATTGCTCTCCCTACAATAAGTAATTTGAACACTTTAGGTGTAGGCTCAACTTCTGTCTGTTTTATAGAGAAAATAGTTCTGTACAAATGATAACAAGGGAACATGTTATCTCTCAGCTGAAGGGCCCTGGAATTTTTTTCCTCAGATTAGTTAGCCTCATTTTTTGTGAAAAGGATTACAGGCAACTTTTGCCAAAAAGAATTTCCTTGTACCTTAAAATGGTTTCTGGACTATTACTATCAGTAATGGGTTGCTAGCCAGTACACGCCGCACTGTGTACCAGTAGCGAAAATGGAGCTGCATTCTTAGCTCCAGGTGATTGGCAGGCAGGCAGGCAGGTGCGTCCAAGCAGGATTTGGCTTCTGTGCATGTGCAGGAAGTGAAATCTCACAGGAAGACATGTGAGAGAGAATGATTTTGGCGATTTTTGGCAATTTACCAAAAAAATATGCCGAAATCTTGCACAGTCGTGCATCCTTGCATGCGCAGAAGCCAAATCTCGCTCGGACACATTCGTACACCCACCGATCACCCAGAGCTGCGTGCACATTGCACCGGTAGTGGCGGTAAGTAGGAATCCCTACTTGATTATTATGGTAGTCAACATGCAATTAATGGGTATCCAGAGGCTATTCAAAGGTAGGCTATTCAGAGGTCGTCCCAGGTTTTCGGAGAGGGGCGGCATGCAAATCTAATAAATTATTATTGTTGTTGTTTTGTTTTGTTTTGTTTTGTTTTTATTATTTTTTCTGGTTTCTGGTAGAACTTTAGCTATTAAAAGTAACTCTCACTAAATGCAGTGTTTCATAAACAAAGAAACTCCATCTTTATTCTCTTCACTTCCGTATTTAAAATGCAGTTCAGCCTAGCACATTCCTTTTCTCCCGTTATCTCTCTTAATTACATTCCACATGCATTCCTCCCAGCCTCCTCCATCTCCCAAGATTTATGTACTCACAGCATGATTCAAAAACAGCAGAAATGACTGTAAAATAATACAGAATGAATTTGCTCGCTCGGGAGCTGGATGGAAACACATTTCATTTTAGCACTACAACATTGAAACTCCACCCTTCTTCCCCACTGACCCCCTGATGTACCAAATACATCACTCCAGTATTTAACCCATTCCTCCCCTTAATATCTTCTTTGAAACGCCTGTTCCTTGCGGTTTTGGACCCTTCTGAATTTAGGATTGACCCAGCGAACGTCTGTTTCCTCCTCACTAGATTCTGGACTCATAGCAACATCCTTTGGCTGGCCTCCCTCCTGTTCTACTACCTGTAACCCAGGGCCTACCACTAATTCATAAACACTATCTGTATCAGAGTCCTCAAGCTCTTCATCATCCTCCAACTGACCAGGAGTATGTACAACATTATTCACCCAGTTAGGACCAATTCAAACGAACTGGTTGTTAAAATTTTGTGCAGTTCAGAGAACTGGCTAATTGCACCACTGGCTGGCCCCACTCAACCAACCCACCTCACTCCACCCCTCCCCATCAACTCCTTATCTTACCTTGCCTGACTTGGCCATGCTGTAGCAGCTGCTGCTCTCTGGCTCCCTCGTTTGCTAGCTCACTTGCCTCGATCACATAGCCCCCATGGCCCAGCCCACTTGCCTGCCTTGGCCCAGATTCCTGCCTGCCTGATGACCCTTTCTTTGCATCTTTGCCGGCACAAACAGTTTGGAGCTGCTGCCTCTTTGGCAGTGCAAGCAGCCTGTCACCACCTCCTCCTCTTCGTTGTTGCAAATAGCCTGCCACTGCTACCACCTCTTTGCCAGCCCAACCCACCATCACTACCTCCTTTCCGGCCCAAATAAGTGGCAGGCCATTTATGTTGGCAAAGAGCCAGTGGCTGCAGGCCACTTATGGTGGCAAAGAGGCAGTGGCTGCCAGCTGTTCAGATCAGCAAAGAGACAGCAGCTACAGGCCATTGGCTGCAGCAAAGAGGCAATGGCAGTGGCTGGCCAGTGTCTCCGAGCATAGTATGAAAGTTACTAAATGAGACCAGTGCACATCAGACTTGGTTAAGCAATAAAGACAAGGCATAATAAGGACTTTTTAAAAGAATAAGAAGAGGATGCAGCCAAACAATTTCAGGTCCTTGTTTATGCAAACGATGTACCAATTAATGTTAAGCATCCAGACAGATGAGTCAATGAGACAGACATTATTTTCTTACAGTTTAGATAGTGATGTGTTCCCTTTTTAAACACAATGGCTTGGAATGAAAAGGCTTGAATTAAAATCAATATGGTTAGCACCAGTGTGTTAGTAGATGGCTCTTCTTACTTAGGATTTATAAGTAATGTATAATTTTAGTACATCATCCATCATGATCTGAATTTATTTTTACTGTAATTAATTCTGGATTGTGGTTCATCCAGTGATTAATCCTGCCTGATAATTAGCCTGTGGGATATGCTCTAATTTTATAAATTATTGTGAAGTTTTCAAAGTTCTCTGTAACTGATAAACCTGGGGGGAAATATGAATTCATCTATCTGTCTGCCATCGTGTCTCAATATTTAAATAAAGTGATGACTACATAAGGTCCAAGTTCTTTGAATAGTCTAGAAAAGGGGTAGGAACCAACTTGGATTATGCCAAAATCTCATTTTTAAAATCATGATACAGATTGGAGTTAAAAGCAGAATAGGTCTCCTGCAACTGAAAACTTAGAGGGCCTTGATGATGTTACCTAGTTTGGTTAATGAAATGCCTGCAAGAAAACAAGGAACCTGAGAGGGCATTAAGGATCTCTCATGTCAAACCTGAGGAACAAATAGTCTTCTTTATTAATTAGAACTGTATTTTGACCAGGAATTAATTTAATTTAATTTAATTCATTTATATGCCCGCCCAATCCCATGGGGTTCAGGGTGGCTTACAACAATAAAATAGTACAATAATACAATAAAATCAAATATAAATATAAAACAGTAAAAACAATAAAAAACCAATTAAGCTAATCAATAAAAGCCCCTAAACAAAAACTATAAAGTCATACATACATGCATACACACCTAGCAAATCACAATTCGGCTGTAACCAGATGTATAATAATAATAATAATAATAATAATAATAATAATAATAATAATAATAACAACAACAACAACAACAACAACAACAACAACAACAACAAAATGAGCTGGAGTGGCACAGCAGGTAGAGTACTGTACTGCAGGCCACTGAAGCTGACTGTAGATCTGTAGGTCAGCGGTTCAAATCTCATCACCGGCTCAAGGTTGACTCAGCCTTTCATCCTTCCGAGGTGGGTAAAATGAGGACCCGGATTGTGGGGGCAATATGCTGGCTCTGTTAAAAAGTGCTATTGCTAACATATTGTAAGCCGCCCTGAGTCTAATGAGAAGGGCGGCATAAAAATCAAATGAATGAATGAATGAATGAATGAATGAATGAATGAATGAATGAATGAATGAATAAACAAATAAACAACAACAACAACTCTCATGGCCCCCCAGGCCTGCCAGCAGAGCCAGGTCTTCGGGGCCTTTCGGAAGGCCAATAGGATGGGAGCAGTATGGACATTGGGGAGATAGTTGTTTCCAAAGGGCTGGGTCAGCCACAGAGAAGGCCCTTCCCTGCAGGCCCGTCAACCTGCACTGCTTAGTGGACAGGACCCGGAGAAGGCCAAACCTGTGGGATTGGTCTCTGGGAAGTATGCAGCAGGAGATGGTCCCATAAATAATCTTGTCCTAAGCCATGTAGGGCTTTATGGGTAATAACCAACACCTTGAATTGTGACCGGAGACCAATTGGAAAGTTGTTCCTTACATTCTTTTGGTATGTACACCCAACAAACTAATTCAATCTAGCTAGGCTAAACAACTGCTTTCCTAACATAGCTATTTGAGAGAGCTACCTCTTCATGAGCCCTCAAACAAATCACCTTATCAAGTCAGTTTGTATAAAAGGAATTGTTTTCCGAAGTTGACCAACCAACAGACTGAGATGGAGGTGGACCTTGTCTAACCAGGCTAAAAATCTGATTTGGGCTGGAAATGGTTTGCTTAATTGTGAAACAAGCATTAATGAATTGAAGAAGAATACATTCAGACCTTCGCTCCCATGTTAAGAAAATCCAATTACAGTTCTCAAAATGAAAATATATAAATGACTCACTTTTTTTCTTATGAACAGATTACTGGGTTAAATTAAACTCAAGGCTAAAAGTCTTTGAAGTAAATCAAAGCCTTAGAGAGGATTAAGTGTAATAGGATGTATCGAAATGTGGTAAAAAAAAAAGCTATGTGCTCTTGTCCAAAGAAATAATAATGTACAGTTTTGAGACTGTATTCTCCCTCCCTCTGTTTTTGTTTACCTCACACAAAACAGTCAGCCAGCATTATCTGGCTGTTAAAGTTTGAAGTTTTAACTTTTTTTACAAATCTTGAGGTTTCTTACATCTGCTGATATTTCTCTGTGTCACACTACATGTTCCATTTTTGCTGAATAAAATATATAAAGTCTTCCTTGAGTCAAAATTGACATCTGGTTCACATAGGCACATCCATACACAGTTAGTTCCTTGACTTGTAACAGTTCATTTAGTGACCGTTCAAAGTTACACCACGATTGAAAGAAGTGACTTATGACCATTTTTCATACTTAACATGGTGGTGACCTCATCAAAATACAGGCAGTTGGCAACTGGCTCATATTTATGAGTCATAATTAAGTCACAAATTTATGTCCCAGAATAATGTGATCCCCTTCTGGGAAGCAAAGTCAATGGGTAAACCAGATTCATTTAACAACCGTGTTACTAACTTAACAACTGCTGTGATTAACTTAACAATTGTGGCAGAAAAGATAGTAAAATGGGGCAAAACTTAAAATGTCTCACTCACCAATATAAATTTTGGGTTCAATTGGGGTCATAGATTTGACAATGGTACTGAAGTGGTTTGCCATTACAGTGATACTCGTCTTACAAATCCCTCGTCATACAAACTTTTTGAGATACAAACCCGGGGTTTAAGATTTTTTTGCCTCTTCTTCCAAACTATTTTCACCTTACAAACCCAAGCTCCCGCCACTGAGATGCCAGTGAAGCACCCGTTTTTGCACTGCTGGGATTCCCCTGAGTCTCCCCTCCATGGGAAACACCACCTCCGGACTTCCGTGTTTTTACGATGATGCAGGGGAATCCCAGCAGCACAAAAATGGGTGCTTCGCTGGCAACAGAAGTCCAGAGGTGGGGTTTCCCAGCAAGGGGAGCCTCAGTGAAATCGCAGCATCACAAAAACATGCAAGTCCAGAGGTGGGTTTTCCCATGGAGAGGAGCCTCAGGGGAATCCCAGCAGCGCAAAAACGGGCACTTCGGCTGGCAGAAGGGCTTGCACACATTAATCGCTTTTCCATTGATTCCTATGGGAAACATTGTTTTGTCTTACAAACTTTTAACCTTACAAACCTTGTCCTGGAACCAATTAAATTCGTAAGACGAGGTATCACTGTATTTTTTTCAAGGTTTTTTTTTTCATTACAGGCTACATCCATGAGATTTCCCAATTTTTCCCCATCACTTATAATTCAATGTAGGTTTGGGGGGCTTGGAGGGGGGGTTTGCAATCAGCTCAACTTCAGTGAGTAATCTCCATCACTCAAAAATGCACACACACATTATTATGTACAGTTCAAGACCTTTGCAGGTCCATGAAGCCCTGGGGTCGTCACCTATATGTTTTTTGCTTAAAATATGCAGGGGATCAATAGCATCAAAACGTCAAGCAATTGAAGACTTGTGCTGTGGAGAAACACCCAGCCTGGCAAAGAATAGGGTTCAAGTCAGGGATGAAATTCAGCAGGTTCTGACAGGTTCTGGAGAACCAATAGTAGAAATTTTGAGTAGTTACCAGCAAATACCACCTCTGGCTGGCCCCAGAATGGTGGGGTGGGAATAAAGATTTTTGTAGTATCCTTCCTCTGCCATGCTAACAAGCCACACCCATAGAACATGTAGGGGGAAATTTTGATTTTCACCCCTGGTTCAAGTGTGGAGCTAGTCTAGAGTCAGTGTGCAACTGTAAAAAGGCCAGAATCAGCCCTGGGAATTCTGGAGAATTTTATTCAATTACAGTGATACCTTGTCTTACAAACGGCTCATCATACCAACTTTTCGAG